>NC_045731.1:13804452-14122611 GCF_009834535.1 Camelus ferus | reverse complement strand
CCTGTTCTATTCACAGCATCGAGAGCTGCTGTCCTCCAAAATCTTGGCATAAGTGTCATGAGTTACACCTAGCCTCGATCTGGGGGGAAAATGGTTTCATGGATTCTCTTCCAGTTCTTCTGCTTGCTGAGTCAAATTTTCTATCATTTTTTTAAGCTGCGCGTATCCTTAATTTGAGGTGCTGCTCCCAGACAGAAATACTCCAGGCAGGAGGAAGGTGGCTGCTGGACATGAGCTCATTCTGCAGAAGCACATTTGGTGAGATGCATTTTAGAGAGGGCTTCCTGCCTTGGTCGAATTGCTCTATAATGAAACAAGCAGGTATGGTTGTCACTCTCTTTCTCACATGCATGTCTTAGTTTAGTTTTAGAAATGATCACACATATAGAACAGTATTTCTCTTTAAACGAAGAAACAAACAAATTGTATTTCTGGCCAGTGTAGCATTTCAGATGCCACTGGACAGGCGTTAATATATTAAATCCCGTGCACACTGTTAGCGTTTTAATCCGGCTCCTACCACCCATGAAGCTGGCAGTGTGGATCTCTGGGTTGTCTGTTTTTACTGGCTGATCATTGTTAATAGATTTCCAGGTGTAGGTCATGCTGTGTAGGCATCAATCCTTCGTGTAGGAAGGGCCGAGGCTGTCCATGGTTATGAAAAGGCAAGGGAGAAACAAAACCTGGAGACATCTCTGTGTCCTCACTAAAAACGTCAAACCCAGTGATGCTCCTGGTAGTAAAAGTGAAATTTATTAGTCAGAGAACAAGCTCGCACAATAAAAAGGAAGAGTTAAGTGGAGAAAGCAAAGAGAGACAGAAAGCCCCCAAAGAAGGTTGAAGAAAAGGAAACCGTTTAAGAAATCAGAGCCATTTTTAAAAGATGGGCTAGAGATTAGGCACCGTAGGTCTGTGAATGTGTCCCTTGTTCTCGCGACGCGGAGGAAGGGGAAGCGTTCGGGGTGAACGTGCTCATCATTCTCCGTGAGAACGCGTCTGATGTGAGGCTGTGCTGTCCCCCACGTGAGGGACACGGAGGTGCGGGCCCAGGGTGGGGCACACGTCAGCCCAGAGCCACGCTCAGGCTCTGCCTGTTTCTATAGGACCCGCAAGCCAAGAATGGTTCTACACTTTTCCATGGATGGAAAAAATCGAAAGAAAAGTAATATTTGGTGGCATGAAAATTACATGAAATTCAAATTTCAGTAGCCATAAATTAAGTCTCCTTGGAACACAGCCACGCCCATGTGTTTACACACTGTCTGGGCAACGCGTTGAAACTGCAGAGGAGGCAAGTTGCCGCAGACGCTGTGTGACCCGCAGAGCGTGAAATGTGTGCTGTTGGCCCCCGACAGAAGTGGTCTGCGGGCCCTTGGAGCGGGGTGCTCAGTCAGAAACTGCCGGGGAGCCCGTTTATACCGCGTTTTCGCCATCTCACTCTTCTGTGTCCGGTCTTTGGCTACCTGCCCATTTGTCCAGCTGCTTCCAAGACTTTGCAGTCTGGCCTCTGCTCGTGTGGATTTACGGTCCGGCTGGGGTGTGTCGGGGAAGAGCAAGGTGAAACCTGCGCATAAGTAAGACACCTGCATGATGAAATGAATGGTAGGGGTTGATACGTATTATGTGAGTATTTCAGGAATGATGACATGAGATTCTGAACCTCCTTCTGATTCCCTGTCCCGAAATGGCACCGTCGTCCAGCCAGCAGATCCTACCAGAAAGCTGGCCGTCGTCTCCTTCTGCCTCTGCCGACAACGCTCGAATTGCGGGGTAGCCGGCGGGGTCTTCCACGCAGGTACACCCGGAGTCCGTTCTGCCCACGTGGCCGGTCGTGGCAGCCCTGACTCTCCCACGCCCTAGGCCTTTCAGCCATCATTCCTCCTAAACGTCTCTTGAACTATCCACGGAGCTCCGTTCCTGAGGCTCCCGCCCTCATCCAGGCCACGGTCACCTCTGGCCCAGGTCACGGTCAGCACTCCGCTGAGTGGGCCCTTCACGACCACCCTTGGGTTTGCTCTGTTTAACATTTACACGTGATCACTGCCTTTCCTCTCTCTATGACTCTTCCCTGTTTCCATATTTCTTTTTTTTTTAATTAATTTTAAAAATTTTATTGAAATGTAGCTGACCCACAATGCCAGCTTCAGGTGCATCGTTTTTTAAAGTGTTGAAATATAGTAATATTACAGTATTAGTGTCAGGTGTATGCATATTTCTTAGGATAACATCCCCAATTTTTGGTATCCCCCTCGAGACCCTGACATCTCGGCTGCCTCATCCCTTGGGTCCCTCTGTTCCGGCCGCAGGGACATCTTACAGTTTCTCTGGGGTGAATACATAGGTCATTTCTCAAACCAAGACACTTGTGACAGTGAAAGCTGTCACGATGAATAATTAGGCCGGGCCAATAGTCTGTCACCAGGACAGTCCCCGGCAAACCAGGACATACGGTCGCCCCAGCTCTCTCAGGCCTGCCACGTTGTTTCCCACCGCGGAGCCTTTGAGTGTGGTTTTTCTTTCCTGGAATTCCCTCCTAATCCTCATTCCTTAAACGTCAGCTCACAGACCCATCTCTTCCAAGGACCCTTCTCTGGCTGCACGGGTCAAGCGGGGTCCCCGCTCGGAGCAAGTTTGCAGCCCTTGTAACTGCATTATACTTACGTGGTCATGTATGCGGCAGACTAAGGGGACGCCTGCCTTGCTCGGCCTAGGGCAGGAGGGCCTTCCCAGGACACGGGGGGGCTTTAGCTGCACTGTGAGCCGCGGACAAAGTGCGTTGCAGGAGGGGAGGAGACGCCCCTGGTGGCTCTCGTCTTTCCACTGTTAAGTGTCGTCTGGGAAGGGTTTGGGGGGCATCGCTGGCCCTGAATGTGTGCCCCCCAAGTTCCTGCATTACATCCTAACGCCCCCTGTGAAGGTGGTGGGTGGCAGGGCGGTGGGGGTGATTAGGTCATGAGGGTGCAGCCCTCAAGCAGGAGACCAGTGCCCTTACAGGAGAGACCCCAGAAAGCCCCCCAACCTCTCCCACAACGTAAGGGCACGGGGACAGGTGGGCACCCGTGTGCCAGGAGGCCGGGCTCCTCACACGCTGACTCTGCCGGCGCCTTGATCCTGGATTCCCGGCCTCCAGGACCGTGAGAGCTACGTGTCTGTCGTGCCTAAGCCACCCAGTCTAAGTCACTCTGTTCCTGCCGCCCAGACAGATGCAGGGAGTCACTGACGGCGCGGTGCGAACAGCCGCCACGGTCGGATGTGTTACCCGCTCCAGGGATAGTTGCGTTTTTAATAAGACACATAGTCTTCCGGGGTGGGGGGTAGAGCCCAGTGGTAGAGTACATGCTTAGCATGCACGAGGGCCTGGGTTCAATCCCCAGTACTTCTGTTAAAAAAAATAATGATAAATAAATAAACCTAATTACCTCCCCCCTAAAGAAAAAGAAACATAGTCTTCAGTCAAATGATTAGCTCGTATGACAGGTATTTTGGCCTGGGAATGGGGGATACGGCTGAAGAGGAAGGCTCACGTCCAGATGGCCCCAAATAGTCACCCCATAGGTGGTGACCTGTTCTGCCTGGATGCGGGATTCCAGGGCTGTGGGCTCTGAAAGGCCAACGAGGTGTGCGATCACATCAAAACTGTTTGGGTGGAACACGGTGGGACAGCAGTGTGATGATTTTTTCTCAGATTACCCAGCCCAGTCTTTACTCAGCCCCAGCTTTGGAGAGGTTATTCCCATCCAGATTCTGGCATCCACGCTTGGCACCAGATGAGAAGTCTGCACTGGGAGAGATGAAACGATCAGAAAGGCACATTAGAGCTTTCCAACTGGGAAAATGTTGGATAATACGATTTTCAGTGTTTCCTTTGGATTACACAGATTCAATAAATGAGAGCCCGAGAGTCCTATGAGTTGAAGGCTTCTAACCAATGGATCCGTGCTTGTTTCATAAGATAATAGATTATTAGACCCAAAAAAAGCCACAGCTAAGATTCTCATTTTGTAGATAGGGAGACGGAAATCCTTTAAAGTTTAAAGGCTTGACCGCATTTTATAGCCACACTGGGACCTGGACCCCAGTCTCCCAGCTCCAAGCCCTGTGCATTCCTGCTCCCACATCTGCTTTCTATTATGGAAACATTTTGACGTACAGAAAAGTTGAAGAAACGGTACAATGAGCACCGTATACCCCTCAAGTTTACAATGACCACTTTGCTCTGTTTGCTCAATCACGTATCTGCTCATCCTGTTTTTGAAGCATTTCAAAGTCAGTTGCAGACGTCTGTAGACTGCACCCTTGAATACCTCAGCATGCAAATCATTATCTAGAGTTTGATATTTGTTTACCATTATTTTTTGTGTGTAAAATGTATCCCCAGTGAAATGAACATGGGTTTTAACATTTGCACACACCTGTGTATCCCAAACCCCTACGTGCTTTGCTTTTTCCATTTCAAAGATTTGAAAATGTGTAGCATTTTGCTTAAAGAATCATTTTTAAATAATTTGTTCCAGAAGATGTACTTGCTTATTTAGAAAACATTTTTACAGGAAACGGATTTGTGTCTCATCACATCATCAAGCCGTAGGGTTTTGTTTTGTTTTGTTTTTTAATTGAAGTGTAGTCGATTTACAGTGTTATTTTCAGGTGTATAACAAAGCACAGGGAATTATATTCAGTTCCTTATAATAAGCTGTAATGGGAAAGAATCTGAAACTATATATATGTGTGTAGAAATACATGTATGTATATGGATAACTGAATCACTAGGCTGTACTTTTAAAATCAGGTTTCAAAAGGTGCTGTGTTCAAGTCCTTGCTAAGAGGCGAATCTGTGCACATTTTAATTTATGAGCGATGAAGTCTGAAAGTCAAGAAGATGCTCCAGAGTGGGAGTGGAATGGAGATAGTCAAACAGAATACCTGAGAGTCACAGAGCTTATGGAACACTTAGCACTGTTCCCAATTCAGCACGTCCCTGTGCACACCCCATCCCCATCCTCACACCCTGCATCCCAAAGGGGCACATTACCTAGAAATTTCCAACTAGGTGGGGAGCGGGCATAAGAGAAGAGACAAAAAGTGTCATCAGTTCTTTGGCTTCTGCTGTAGGAATGCTCTATTTGACTACTTTTTTTTCTTCCTTTTTTGCTCCTATGGGAACAAATCAGAAAAACTAGCGCAGTTTTGAGAGACAGATGCTAAAGAGTGGTACTCCACTTCCTGGCTCCCTTCTGACATCCTGCAGAGTGGGCGAGGTGCATTCGTGTACACACACACACACACATGTCCTGATCATTCTCTGTCTCTTTGATTAGGACACTTTTGATGGCTGAAAATTCAGTAGTATCTCCAGGCGTGATGGGGACTGCGTACCAAGAGCTGGGAGAAACTTGAAGCGTTCTAACCGCCAAGCCCTCGTGTCCCAAGGTAGAGATGAATCGTAGGAGGACTTGGTGCCGCCCCTTCCAATAACAGGGCTCACCCCGCCGCGGGGGGTCTGCGGCCAGAACAGGGGGCAGCAGCGAGCTCGGGGAAGCCGAAGTTCTGCTCCCCACCTGGCTTCATGGCAGAGTTCATGGGCAGCAGTAAAACTGGAAAGATAAGATAGCCTGATTTTCAAGCAAAGAAAGGGGAGGGAGAAAGGAATGGGAAGGGAATATTCTGGAAGTCTTTCTGTGGGAGATCCAGAAAACCATCTTAGGGGGAAAAAAAAAAACAGAACAGTTCAGAAACAGCTGGGCCTTCAGCCAAGGCAGATGGTCCAAAATGAGGAATGGTGGAGCCGTGCAAATAAAACCACGTTGCTGGCTGCAGAGGCCACATACGAAGGTGGTGGTGGCTGTGTTAGGTGGGAGTGCACCAGGGCTGACCTTGCATTTCAGAAGCACACATTTAGGCCTTCTCTCTTGGCATCTGAGCCCGGACACCTCCAGAGACGAGCATTCACCACTGGATGGGGTGGAAATGAGATTCTTTTTTTCCTGAAGAGGTCCAAATGCCCTAATAAACACTCTCAATGATCAACAAACAGGAGCGAGCGAGTGGTGCCAACTTGCTGCAGTCTGGGTGGTTTGCCTAATGATTTGAGAGAGCTAAGCTTGTGATTAGAATTCAAACTACCAGGCAGGATTGGGTAGGGCAGGGTCCAATGGCTTAAGAACGACAAAGGAAAGAAAAGAATTAAATGAAACAGAACATTGACATGGACAGGAATGCACATTCTCTCCCTGATCACAGTCAGAGCTGGCTATCATCAGCGTGTTTCTGATGGGTCTACTTCACTGCACTTTTTGCCAGAATGAATGGAATTTGCTCACGATCGGCCCGTAGCTAAAGAGTTAAGTCTCCACAGAAGTGTCTGTGCAGGAGCTCCGGGGCTGACACATGGGAGATTTTTTTTTCTCATCTACAAAACACAAATCACTTTTACTAATAACGTAAGTGTGTGCACAGGTGCGTGTGCACACACACGTGTGTATCACACACATCAGTGGAGTTTCTCTAATCAAATCTGTGTCCCAGAAGCCAGGGGTAAAATATTTCATGATCCAACAGTCATCCCCAGACCGTGACTTAGACACTCTGAGGTATGACTAGGTTGAGCCATGGCTCTGAGATGCAGTGAGCGCTGATGAGAGCTCAGGCTTCAGCAGACAGAAGACGTGATTTTTACTGGAGATGGGTTTGGGTGGGGGAGGGGGTATCTCTGACTCAACCATGGAAGAAAAAATCAGATACCATCAACTAGTTGCACAAAGCTGTTCTACCTCAAGGGACGCAAATGCCTTGATGCCTTTTATCCCCACTCCACAGCAAAAACTAGAATGACCTCTTCCGGTACGCGTTTAAAAGTGGCCGTTTTCTCCAAGAATCAGTTACAGATTTCCCTTTAGAACCTTATGTGACGTTCAGTGAGCTAGATTTTCACCTCCTCCTTCCACTCGTTGGCTCCTGTGGATCAAATGCCCACGATGGGCCAGGTGCTACTGGAGGTACAGAGAAGGGTGGGGCTGAAGTCTGTCTTCAAGAAGTTGACGATCTGGTTTTTTTTTTTTTTTAAGGAATGCAATTTATTTATTTAAATGGAGGGACTGGGGATTGATATCAGAACCTCATGCATGCGAGGCATGTGCTCTACCACAGAGCTATTACCCTCCCCTCCGAGGAGCTGATGATCTTAATAATCTTATAAGGACAGGGAAGAAAAGTGTAAGAAACAAACCATTTCACTAAGAATCAAGAATCAGACAAGGGATACATGTGGGCTGGCGGAGGTTACTTGGGTTGGAGAAGCTCTAAGATGTTTGACTTCGGTGTTTTCTATCAGCATGAGCTTCAGGGACTCATTTATGTCCTGGGGAGCTGATTCCTAAACCATTATTAATTAAGGATGATGCCTTTAAACACTGGGCCTCCGCTGAGTCATTGAAGCAGCTTCTTGTCTACGTCAGCTGTCGTGCTTACAAAGTCTGTGACACTTTTTCATCAAACATACAGGTCATTTAAGAGAAAATGAATGCATTAAAAAAAATCTTTGCCTTCTCCTTTTGACTGACAGCGTTAATCTGTTTGATACAGTCTTCATCATTTAAAGTCAGGCTGCACCTGTCGGTGGTTGCTCGCTCCCTCATGGACATGGATAATAACTGTAATCCACAGAGCGGCCTGTGGTGAGGTCAACGCAACCTGCAATTCCCAAGGCCTGTCCCGCATCGGCGTCTCCTGGAGGAGGATCTCCGGGTACCTGCTCCTCCGTGAGTGTCAGTCAGGATAACGTGCAGTGACACCTCCCGTGGCCTTCCACTGTCTGCAGCTTTACGGTTTTAAGAAAGAGGCCATTGGCAAAAGTTCTGATGACTGTGGATGCGCTTTAAGGATGGTTCCCTTTTCAAAGGGTTTTTATATTCATAATTTTCTTTGATCTGCATAATTCTCCACTGGAAAGAGGCAAATTGAATCTCTTCCCGTTTTTATCTCTTTTTCCATTTTTGCCTCAAAAGAGAGCCAACGAGCAGAGTTGACGTTACCAAATTGATATACAACCCCACTTCCTGACCGCGAGCTTAGACTCTCATTCGGTCTCTGGTGCAGTCTGGTGAAACTCGGCTGAGCCCTTTGCTCTTGCTGAGAACTGGATATAGGATTTGGGAGTCACATTGCAAATGCTTGACTTTTGGGTTAGCAGTGATTAAGAAGATAAATGGAGCATCTTAAAGACGATCAGTAGACCTCCTCCCTCCCTTATGCCATGTGCAAAGTTAACTCAGAATGGGTCATCGACCTAAACGTGGGAGTTAAAGCTATAAAACTTATAGGAAAAAAAAAATAGGAGTAAACCTTTGTGACTTTGAGTGAGGACTTGGTTTCTCAGATATACCAAAAGCATGCATGACTTTTTTGCTTCCGAACAAATTATGCTCAGAGACTGAGGTCATCGTTGCCAATATTTTATTTCACTTGGGTTCACTGCAGGAATTATAATAATTTCACAAGCCAATAGCATAAAAGATAATGTCTTTTCATAAGTCAATAAAGAAATAACACACTCCAAGTCAGTGATAGATTAATCACGCTACTGTTCCAGGCAAGAGGAGATGATCGAAATAAAGTCCAAATTTAGTTGAGTTGGTTCTCGGGAGAGGCAGCTTAACCAACCGGGGGCTGCCGTCCAGCTGCCTGCATGAACAAAAGTCCCTTGTTGCCGGAGCACGTTGCTAGGGAGCAAAGGTGCTGGTGGGCAGGATGATCTTGGAGAAGCATTAGCATGGCTTTTACCACTGCTGGTAAAAGAGGTGCCTTGACCTCAGCAGAAGCTAATGCTCCCAAGGTCTTCAGAGAGCTGTTTAGGTAGCAGAGGGTAGCCTTGCCCAGACTAAACACTCTCAGGTTGTCCTCACAAACCCTGAGTATTTATAGTCCAAATGCATCCTCTCCCAAGTTGCTTCTTCATACACTTGTTAATAAGTCCCCAGCGGTGCCACTTTGCGGCTGAGCGGCGGAGAGCTTATCGGTAACCACAGATGTGGGTGATGGCATCCTGCCACACAATTTCACTTCGATATCAAAACAAAAACTTCATTCTTAGAAACAACTTTCATCTTCAAGACAACTTTATTTTTATCATAAACAAGTGGACTCAAAATCAGATCAAACCACTACACGACAGTGACAAAAGAAGAAAAAGATAAATCAGACTTCATCAAAGTCAGGGACTTCTGTGCTTCGGATGATGACATCCAGAGAGTGAAAGCGACCCACTCAACGGGAGAAAATATTTGCATCTTTGCATACCTGATAACAGACTTGCATCTAGAATACATAAAGGACTGTACAAACTCAATCATGAAAAGACAAATAACACAATTATAAAATGGGGAAAGACTTTGGGGCTGTTTTCCATCAAGCAGTTCTCCAGGTCTCTGACACCAACTGGGTATCCAACCATTCACTTCACTTTTGTCACTGTCTACTTGGAGTTAGCACCGGATCCCACAGAACTGTCCCCACTTCAGACACTAATCACAGGTCCTGGGCCACCTGAGTTCACAGGCTCTGTTCAATCGGCTATAAATTGGGAGTTCCCACGGATTTGATAATTTGCTAGGACGGCTCACAGAACTTAGCACGGCATTTTTAAAAAATATTTACCAGTTTATTATAAAGGATGCAAATAAGCAGCTGGTTGAAAAAGTTCCTGGGAAAAGATCCCAAAAGGTACTGAGCATAAGAACGTCTAGCCTCATGTGGACTTGGGGTACACCACCCTCCTGGCACATGGTTGTGTTCCCCAACTCAGAAGCTCTCTGAACCCCACTGTTAAGGGGGTTTTTATGGAGGTTACATGACATAGGCATGATTCATTAAATCATTAGGAACTCAACCTTTAGCCCCTCTCCCTTCCCAGGAGGTCAAGACAGGGCTGAAAATTCCAATCTTCTAATTATGCTTTGGTCTTTTATTGGGATTGGCCCCATCCTGAAGCTATTTAAGGGGTCCTTGCCTTCAGTCATCTCATTAGCGCACGATAATCCTCATCACTGTAGAGATTCAATGGGTTTTCGTAGCTGTGTGCCAAGAACTGGAGACAAAGGCCACTCTATTTTAATACCACGAATTTGAATGGACATTTGTCCAAGAAGACCTGCAAGAGGTATATAAGCACTTGGAAAGATGGTCCGCATCACCAGGCACCAGGGAAATGCGGATCAAAGCCACAGTGAGATGCTGCTTCGCACCCACTAGGATGGCTGCACTCAAAAGATGGATAATGATAAGTGTTGGAAAGGGTACGAACAAATTGGAACCCTCATTCTTTGCTGATGAGAATGTAAAATGGTGCGGTTACTTCGGAAAATAGTTCGGTAGTTCAATTGCTAAATATAGTTTACATAGGACCCAGTAATTCCACACCTAGGGATAATCCAAGAAAAATGAAAGTATACATCCACATAAAGATTTGTAGATAGACGTTCATAGCAGCATTATTAGCAATAACCCAAAACGGTAAAGAACACAGATGTCCATAAACTGATGAATAGATATATAAATGTGGTAAGTCCATGCAATGGAATATTTGTCAATAAAACAGAATGAAGTACCGATGCATGCTACAACATGCATGAACCTTAAAAACATGCTATACAGATGGCCAAGAGGCTTGTGGAAAGATGCTCAACATTGCTAATTATTAGAAAAATGCAAATCAAAACCACAGTGTGGTGTCACTTCACACAGGTCAGAATGGCCATCATCAAAAAGTCTATAAATAATAAATGCTGGAGAGGGTGTGGGGAAAAGGGAACCCTCCTACACTGTTGGCGGGAATGTAAATTGGTGCAGCCACTGTGGAGGACAGTATCGCGGCTTCTTAAAAAACTAAAAATAGATTTAACATATGATCTAGCAATCCCACTCTTTGGCGTATATCCGGAGGGAACTTTAATTCAAAAAGATACATGTACCCCAACATTCATAGCAGCATTATTTATAATATACAAGATGTGGAAGCAACCTAAATGTCCATCAACAGATAATTGGATAAATATGTTATGGTATATGTGGGCAATGGAATATTACTCAGCCATACAAAAGAATAAAACCATGCCATTTACAGCAACATGGGATGGACCTGGAGATTGTCAGAATATTCTAAGTGAAGTAACTCAGAAAGAGAAAGACAAATATCATATGATATCACTTATATGTGGAATCTGACAAAATGATACAAATGAACTTATTTACAAAACAGAAATAGAGTCACAGACATAGAAAACAAACATGGCTACCAAAGGGGAAGAGTGGGATAAATTTGGAATTAACAGATACACACTATTGTATATAAAATAGATAAACAACAGGGACCTACTGTATAGCATAGGGAACTATGTTCAATATCTTATAATAACCTATAATTGAAGAGAATCTGATAAAGAATACCTGTTTATATTTATATGTTCACTGAGTCACTTTGCTGTACACTTGAAACACTGTAAATCAACTATAGTTCAATAAAAAAAAATAAAATCTAAAAAAAATTATGTTAAATGGAAAAAGCTACTCAAAAAAGACCACGTATTGTATGATTCCACTTCAAGGAATTATCCAGAAGAAGCACACCTAAGGGACAGAAAGTAGCTTAGCAGCCGCCTACGGCTGGAGCAAGGGGAGAGGTGGGGAGTCACTGCTGGGTCAGGGCCATCTTTCGGAGGTGATAAGAGTGTTCCGAGCTTAGGTTGTGCTGATAGTTACCTAACTCTGTGAACATTCTGAAAACCACTGAATTGTACACTTTGGGTGAATTTTATGGTATGTGAATTTCATCTCTAGAAGAATTAAAAAAAAAAAAAAAAAAAGGCTACCTCCTGGAGTTTGGCCATCCGGACAATAGACAAGTACATCTAAAACGAAATCTCCAAGCACGGCGGTTCTCTTTTGCCCTCTGATGACCTTGGTGACCTGGCACTTGAAGTCAGCTTGTAAATAACAAGACTGCTGCTGGAGGTGCTGACTGACAGCATTGCCGAACTTGACTTTGCCAGGGAGCAGGCGGTCAGGGCGATCCTGAAATTAACAGCCAAAATATGATGACAAATTTTATTCAAAAAGTTTTTTTTTTCCTGCTTATATAAATAGTTCATTTTTATCTCCCCAATCTGAAGTGCTCCAGGCCTCAGTCTTTGGACCTTTATTTACTGCTACACCCACTCCCTTTGAGATCTTTCCAAGGGGTCAACTGAAACAAAATGCACAATGTAAAAGTTGAGAATTAAGTTTTATTTGGCGGACATTTCTGAGGACTTAAGCCCGGGTTGACAGCCTTTAAGGTCACTCTGAGGGACTGCTCCAAGGTGGCGAGGTAGCAGCCCGGCTATGTAAGTTTTTGCAACAAAGACCAGGTAGTCATAACATCAAAAGTACTGTTAATTAAAGGAAAAGACATCTCAAGATACAGGAATTTAGCGCTTTTCTATGTATGGGAAGGTGCAAAGGTCTGGGCTCGTTGAAATCATTCCTTTGATGTGCACCTGGCTGTCTAGGGCCAATGCCCTGTGCTTCCACATCCTGGGTTCCCTCAGGTGCAACCCTGGGGGTGACATTAGAGGCCAGGCTGCCTGCTCTTCTGCGTCCTTAGTTCCCTCCACTCACTGTCCGGAGGATGGTGGTGGTGGCTGATGACCTGACTGGCCGCAGCATCCTTTGTTTACTGATATGGCTGGCAATATTTGTCATTCCCAAGGGTCAAGCCTTAAGTATCATCTGTATGCATTCTGACTCCCAAATTTCTATCTTGAGCTCAGACCCTCCCCTTGAACTTCACAATCCTGTGTCCAGCCACCCACTGAACACCAACACTCGAATATTTCGTTGGCTTCTCCAACTTCACCATTTCAAAACTGAAATCTCAATCAACCCTCTCTTCTGAATTTTTCAGCATCCATCAAAGGCAACCCCATTCTCCTAGTGCTTCACTTAAAAAACCTGAACGTTCTCTTTCTCATCCATTCTGTCTATGACCCATTAGCAAATCCCGTTGGCTCTTCACCAAAATACATCTAGAAAGTAACTGCTTCTCACCGTCTCCCATCACTACTGAGTTTCCCTCATTTCTCAGCTGAATTTTTACCCAAACCTCCTAATGGCTCTTCCTACGTCTGCCTTTCGCCAAATCTCATCTCAGCCCCACAGCCGGGATGGTCCTGGAAACACGTCAGTCAGAGTGAGTCACTGCCTTCTCAGAGCCCGCCAGTGGTTTCCCACCTTCTCTCCAGTAAAAGCGGAAATCATTCCAGTGATCACACGCGGCCGCCTCCCCCTCATCTCTCTGAATTCCGTGCCTGCCAGGCGTGCTTCTGCCTCAGGGTCTTTTATATCTGTGTTGACCTCCGTCTGGAGAATTCTTGCCCCATATATGTTCATGGCTTGTTCCCCTAACCCCTCTAGTCTTTGCTCAAATGGCACTGACCAGGTGAGGTCTACCCTGCCGGTACGGTTATAAATGACATCTGTCAAACGCAGGCGTTCGCGGGTCCTGTTCTCTGCTGTACTTCCCCCCGTGGCGGCACTGCCGTCAGCCATGCTGTCTCTTTTACTTATTTTATTAACTGTTGCTGTTGGCATCTCACCTCTCCCCACCCTCGACCCCGGGAGGAGCGTAAGCCTGTGGGAGACAGATATTTCTCTGCTCCTGCTTCACGAGTTTTCTTTGCTCACTTTGCTACGGGGGCCTCATTTATACTCACCCTGCCAGGGTAGCTTTAGAAAGGTGAAAGCCAGTTCTTTTTGTTTGTTTATTTGTTTTTTTGTGTTTTTTGAGGGAAACTTTGTAGCTTTTGACCCATACCCCCAGCACACACATGCACATCTTGAGATCTTCCACTTGGGTTTCTCTTTTCTTTTCTCGATGTATTTCATTAACTTTCATAAACCTTAAAGAGGAAATGGCCCCGAGATCATAATTTGGGAGGAGGCTTGTGTAGAGGGCCAGAAGTGAGAGCGTTTTAATTCCTGCTTCTCCCATTTAAAGCTTTGCCTTCATCCCCTAAGTAGGCACCTTCGTGGGTCGGACGAAACGGTGCGTTGGTTGCTGGGACGTTCTGTGATCGCAGAATCTTGCCCTCAGCACTTCCCAAGGACAGTGGCCCCTGTGAATCCAGGATTTACAGGTGGCCATGTTTCTGTTGGAAGGATTTTGGAGATCTGGGCTTCCATGCTGGGATCCCGGCTTGATTAAAGGTGGCCGAGACGCTGATGCAGTAAATAGTCTTTGCTATCAGTGGACTCGTTTTTCCTGCTAGAGATAAACCAAGCCTTGTGCTATAAAGCAATCGGTGAGCCTGCAGTGGCTGGTTCAGCTCCCTGCCCTCGACCGTGCTGGCTCCTTCCATTGGAAATGGCCTCAAAATCATAATAAATGTTGTTCAATTCACAGATACAGGATATGGGGATGCCTGAAATCTATGATTGATTAGTTCCTTTATGTAAACATCCATTACTTTCCCCACCTTACATTATTTAAAAAAAAACCCATAGTTTTATTTCTCTGAAACTTCACTGATGCCATTTACCTGGAAATCCAGCTAAAGCTCTGGGAGAAGTGGGCGGATTTCTCAGAAACCTTGTCTGGGCTGCCCTGGCAGAGAGCGTGAGTTCCACGTATAACAACCTGCAGACGTCAGCACCACGGGAGGGGGCAGTTGCAGGAACCATCCAACCCAGTCCATTTATGTTTGACTTTGAAATTCATCACGTGTTTGACATTCGTGCTTATCTTTAGTGGTAAAATTTTTCAGAGGGAGTGATGTAAGAGAAGGATGTTCTTTGAGCTCCTGTTGCACAAGAGAAATAAGTAACCAGTGTGTCTTCCAGTCCACGTGGGTACTAAGCAGTAAACACTCTCAGTTTAGAGCTTGCTGCTCAAAGTGTGGTCCTAGACAGGAGCATCAGAATTCCCTGGGAGCTTTTTGGAAGGTAAATTCTGGAGTCCTGCCCTGCACCCAACGCCTCAGAATCCGCAGCTTAACAAGATCCTCAGGTGATTCATCTGTGCATTAATTTTTATTTTTTTTTCCCAGAAGCAGTGGTTCAAACTCTGGTTCCCAAACATGACTTTCTTTGGAATCACCTGGGAAGTTTTAAAAAGACTGAGACCTGGGTCCTTCTGCCAGAGAACCTGATTTTACTCACAAGGGGTCCAGTTCCGTCTTGGGGCACTTTCAGAGTTCCCAGGTAGTTGTAAGGTGAGGAGGTTTGCAGTCCCCTGGTTTAGAGCAGAACGCGAATGCATCTGCAGCACACGTGGGTGACCGAGTGGATGATTTTCACAACAGACTTCCAGCGAGTTACCCGGCACTCTCCAGCCACAGGTTTCCCTTTGAGTTTATCTGTTTCTAGTCTTAGCTGTCTTCTGAGTCATCAAAGAAAAGTCGTCATTTCTTTAGTTTGCCACTTTATCTATCTTATCTACTTCTTTGAAAATGGACAGATTCATTTTGCTTTATAGGGTTACTCTAGAATAGTCAAAAGATTTCTTTAATCTGAATCTCATTTTCGAATATGCTTTTAAAAGGAAAGGGTGTAGTCTAAAGAGAGTCATTTAAGGTTTCCACCAATGCTGTGTAGCAATTGTTCCTATCTCTCTTGAAGAAGCAAAAACTGTGGTTTTTAAATGGTGAGTAACAGTCCAAAATGGACAGCTGGCCGCTGGAAAAGCCGTGGTTTGAATCTGACATTTGAATGGGCTTTATCTGATTCTTAAATGCCATACTTTTCTACTTCACCCGGTTGTTTCCCCCCCAAAAAACCTCAACAGTGTAATGATTAATAGCAACTTTAAAAAAAAGCAATTTGGATTTTTTTTTTTTAATTTTGAGGGTAGCCTTTTTTATATGTAGCTTTTAAAATTTCATGTAAGCCATTCCACTAACCATTCCTGAGTAAAGGTAGTGTGTGCCCCATGGCTCTGATTGAAAATGGTAACAAACGAACAAGGAGGGGAACTGAGGGCGGTTGAGCAGCACAGGGTTTTGAGATGTTTGTCAGGTGGCCTAGAAGGTTCCCAAGAAGCAGATGCTTTACAGAAAGCTGCTGCTCTGGTCAGACGGGGGGAAGGGCAGAGAAGGACAAGCTCTAAGGAAGACAAGCTGCTCTAGAAAATACTAAAAGGTGTTTGGGTTTATACAGAGCATCAGATGACACAGTGGAAGGGACAAACAGATGAACTGGCTGGAGTTTTTTGGGTGTCCACCCCCATAGCCAACCGTAAAAGGCACCTGGATCGCCTGGGAAAGCATCGAGTTTGTTAAACGGTAACTTCCGGAGCCTGCCATCTGCGGTCCCTGCCTGTGCTTACCGCCTGATGAAGACTGGACTTGCTCCGCCTGAAAAAGCAGAGTCTTTCCTCTGCTTGTTTTTTCGTATTCTTTTGAATTCTTTTTGGAGGTGGAATTTGCATACGTCTGAGAAAGAGCTTGCCTCCAGAA
Source organism: Camelus ferus (assembly GCF_009834535.1). Classification (NCBI taxonomy): domain Eukaryota; kingdom Metazoa; phylum Chordata; class Mammalia; order Artiodactyla; family Camelidae; genus Camelus; species Camelus ferus. Next base: position 14,106,130 of record NC_045731.1, on the reverse strand, counting down.
GCATTTTGCTGTCGATGGTCTCGGCATGTCCCCGCAGCATGGCACAGGGCGACCGCCAGCGGGCAGGCAGCTCTGTTGAGTGGTTGATTCGCTTCCTTATTGGGAATGCGTGTCTTCTGACCCTGTGTTAGACTCCAAACATTACACCCAAGTCCTAGGAGAGGAAAAACGTTGATCCTGGTAGGTGAGCTTCTGCCCCGCTTTCTAATCACCATGTCTCCTCTCAGTCGCCTTGGTCACCAAAATACAGATGCAGAGGTCTCCCCACCTCCCCCCTTCCTCCTGCTTGTCCCCGTTCAGTCTTCCTGGATTTCTCTAGCTTCCATTGCCTCTCACTTTATCTCACTGGTCATCTTGATTAAATCTCTAAGACGCTATCCTCTCTCCTGCTCACTTTTTCCTCTCCCATCCCCTCCCACACCTGAACCCCCAAATTACCACTCTTCCCCATCATCTTTTTTGATGAAGAACCTTTCTTTCAATGCTATTCAAAACGGTGATGATTAATTAGGCCAGGGGCTAAACTGAAGTTTATTTTTATAGAGTGAATTTATAAAAGATTTGCTAAGATATTTCGTTAACAACAACAATGAATTCTAGGAGGATATTTAAAGCATAATAGAGTGCGAATAGATCTTCAATTCTATAGGCGCATCACTTAGATTTAAATATAACTGCAGAGTAAGAGGAGGGCACTCTTTAAACTAGCAGAGCTGTGGGAGTCGATAAAGAAGTATGACAGATGACTGGGGCTTTGCAGGAAGTTTGGACTCCTTGGCCCTGCCCACTAAAGGCCAGTGGTGGCAACAGTCATTTGGCAAACCAAGGACATTCATACAGATTTCCAAATGAGACAATAAGGCTTATTATAGCGTAGCAGTCTTACTCATTAAGGTCTTTAAAACTATACCCTCATCTAGATAGATACCCTTAGAATTCATTCAGATTTCTTATGGTTATTGCAAAATAATTATATGTATGCACGAACATTCTGTGTTGAAGACCAAGTACCAGGCTGTTGCTTCCAGAAATGGCACATAAAACATTTCTTCATTCGGCTTAAAAGCAAAAGGACTCGTCTTGGTTACACAGACATCCTCTTCTCATTCTCCCACTGAGCCATCGAAGCAAACTCCACAGTTTGTTCCCTGCAGTGGCGTATAATGTAAAGGGTGTTTTCCCACCTGAGAGTTTTCATGAAAACTAGTAAGTGAATGTATTAAAGCAGTTGAAGCCAGTTTGAACCCTGGCAACATCTTGATGCTATCTGGAAGATAAGCACTGACCCTGCCCCAGTGTGCCAGCAGCCACGTGGCAATGAGGACGTTCATGCACGTAAGAAGCTGAACCCCTCTGTGAACATCCATGGTGGCCTCGACCATGACAAAGGTCTTCCAGATGTTTGAATGTAACACTTTGGCATTTCAATACAAGGGGCTTAAGTTTAGCCAGCACTCATATAGGGCTGCTTCTGGAAACATCTCGAATGTAACATTTTTGTACTGCAACACAAAGGACTTAAGTTTAGCCAACACTCTCATATAAGGATGGTTCTGGAAACATCTCCAAATAAGGCACAATACAAAAGGGTTTAAACTAACAAACACTTCAGATGACCTGAAGCCTAAACTGAAGAAAAAAGTGAGTTTGATCATTATCCTTTCTTGTAATGAACGCCAACAGTTATTTATACCCATTCTGTTGGAACTCACACCACCCTTGAGAAGAGAATAAAAGAATAAAAGGAAGTTGATTTCTATCACAGCAACTGGGATTCAGGATAAAAATGAAACACACACACACATGTACAAAACCCAGATGCAAGTGTAGTTGCATTAGACGAAAATGGGGACCACAAGTGATTTATTTCCCCACGTACATGAGATTGGCTTTTGAACTAGGAAATGTTTTGCCATCAGGGGAATAGAGCCTAAATGTGGCGCTGGCTACAGCCCGGGGAAGGACTCCATGCCCAGCCGGGGGTCAGCCTGCTGTCCCCCTCTGTGACTGGGCTGCAGGTGGGAGTGAAGTCCCTCGCTGTCATGAGATGAGTCAGCCTAGGCTCACAGCGGCTGCGTTCCCGGGAAAGCAAGGTGTCAGGAGAAGTTATTAGAGAGGACCGTGTTTGGTACCGGTGCTGCCCAGTTGGTGAATTATGTTTTTCGAGCAATCGGCTTGAATCCCAGAGACTGAAATTGTGCTGCTCACTGACTGCCTGGGTGATTTGGCATGAAATTTAATTTGCTCAACCACGCATGGGGGGTAAGCGTCAGGGTATTAATTTCACATTGGAGAGTTGCTGTTATTACTCCGGAAATAACTAAAATATTAGTGTAAGAGTTTGCTTTCGTTTTCCTTTTTCAAAACAGGCACGGTGCTCCAGCCAAACTCAGTTCTCTAGTCCACTAGTCAGGACAAATTTCTCTTTCCCCTGTGGTGATCATTCTCTCTCACCTTGACGTTAGTGTTAATTGAGCACTTACCACGTGCCACGCACGTAATTGATCATCTAATCAACGTCCAGCACAGTCAGCACCCCAGTTTCATAGTTAAGGCAAGTTGATGTCTCCTGACACTTCCCCCCCAACTTTCCCTGTATTTTCAGGGGCACAAGGGACAGCTCCTCTCTCAGGGCCCCTCGTCTTTTTCTTTCATGTCTGCCTTCTGTTTTACCCTTGATCGGAACCCTGATCCACGGTGAATGAGCCTAGTTGCAAGCAAGAATTTGGGGAATCAAGGGATCTATTTTTAAATTTTACTGTGTCGGGACTCAGCTTTCAAAACATAAGTTGGTCCTCAAAGACATGTCACCTTGAAGTTTTTTATTCGATGGGAATAAGTTAAGGCTGAGCTAAGCCCCAAATTTGCAGGCTGATAACAACAGTGATAAAGTATTGCCGATAAATCGATGTCTTGAACCCACCTGGAGAGGGAAGATCTAGAAATGAGTACTTTGATGTGCATAAGGCTAGTGAAATGGAATGAATATCAAAAATGTGGAAGCCACAGGTCTGCCCTGACCTGCCGAGAAGTCTGTAAGTAAAATGCCCACTGTTTGGAGTACATCTCTATGTGAGCTGACTCCACCTGGTCACTGCTGCCTAGCAGGAGCCCCTGGTTCACACAGTGGGTATTTTGTTTGGCAATTCCTGGGCTCTGCAGACCTGAATTAAATTCGAACTGTGCTGGTAGTAAGTGTTTAGTAAAGTGTTCCCACGCCTTCAACAGTCAACATTTCTTCACTGGGGTCTTTCAGGAGATACTTTCCTAGTCACAACTGTTAAGGAGTGTTTGCTCCCCACCCCGCCCCCCCCACCAAGGATCCTCTCTTGCTTCACCACTTCGCGTGTTTACTGGATGCTGCCATGATTTATAATTTAATAGGTTATGGAAATATGCCATTTCTTAAAATGATAGTTAATAAGAACCATAAAGAACCTCAGGAGAACTATGTGCGTCACCTAATTAAGCTGTTTGAGTTTATTGTAAGACAAATGGATCCTCAGTTGTCGTTATTGCACGGAATTCCAGGCAGTGGGGGATTTTTAACTTCTTTCCGCCATATATGTTCCCCAACTCTAATTTCCCACAAGTGATAGCAGATTTAGAGGTTGTTTTTTTTTTTTTTTTTAAGATTCCAACAAAGATGTTCCCACTGGGGAAAGTAAGTTCATTCTTCTGCTAGGACAGTACACCTATCATTGCTCAAGAAGTTAAAATCTCCTAAGTGAGTGTTCAGGAGGGTTTACATGTTAGCGTGTCCTCCCTGAAGGAGTTTGGTTCATCTCGTTCCACCGGAGTGCTCGGGTCCTGAAGTCTCCTTATCATGGCCAGCCTCACGCCCCTCCCCTGTCATCCTTGCCACGCCTTCTCCACTTAGACTCTCAAGTCTCTGATAAAGACCAAAATAAGCAGTCAGGGGGGCAGTGGTTTAATTTTTAAGGAGTAAGGAACAAAATTCAGCCATGAAAATCAAGGAGCAGACAAAACAACTCCCCAACAGATACTACAATTTTCTGTCTCAGTCAAACCATGCGGTAGTTTGCCATAGATGTAATAAAAGTACAACTGTCTTCTTCTAAATAAAAATATTTAACATCTACTGGTTAGAATCTTGACTGCGCTCTCCTTTCTGGGATAGCCTCGTCGTGTATTGGCGTCTAGGATGCCCAGCCGCGGTGAATACATTTCTTTCTTTTTTTTCCCTATTTTTTTTACATTGAATACATTTAAATGACAATATCTGTAATACAAAGATCATGTGTCCTGTAATAGAAACTCTTTATGTTTTTCATGTCACAGTGGGAAAAATCCTGAGTGAGTGGTTAGGAGACAGATGCTCCAGGCCCACCTCTGCCTCTAACCCAGTTACCAGATGACCTCAGAACAGGGGTGTCAGCATCATTACAAAACAGTAGTCATGCCCCGGCCCCGCCTGGTGCGCTGTTGCCGAGATCCCACGGGATAACCTCAGTGGAAGAGCTTTGTGAACTCTAGTGGCGTTATGCTTTGAAAGAGTGGCATTATTTACTGTCCTGGAGCAGCAAGGTGCTAAATAATATCTCAGCGGCTTGAATTAATACGGCTTCCAAATGAGCCTAATTTAGGAAATGGCTTGAACAGGAAAGCACTTCATCCCCCAGGCACTGTGCGGCGGCCCCTCTGTGCTCCGGGAGGCCGCCTAACCCGAAGAAAGGGGGGCGGTGGTCGGCAGGCGGAAGCGGGTACGTGAGAGAAAGGGCTTCCGCTGCGGAGAGCGGCCACTGGAGCAGTCAGCCGCTCAGCCCTCAGCCGCCTCCTCCTCTTCCTCACCTTGGATGAGAGTCCTTCCCTCCTCTTCAGTTTGTGCCTCCCTCGAGGAGTATTTCTACCAAAACACTTCCTTGAAAGAACCAGGAACAAAAAGGCCATGTGGAGGACACAGAGGATCGAATTCCAGAAGGGAAGGTGTATGGAGGGGGGACAGTGGGTGAGGCTGGGAGTCCATCACAGAGAAGAGGAGGACAGAGGATATAATTACGGTGCTTGATTTGAAAAGGCTTTTTGTCCAGTGTCATCGTGACCAAACCACTCGTCCGCTGCAAACTGCAAAAGCTGCCAACTGAAGAAGGCCACGTGTCACGCGACTCCCTTGTTCACGACTACAAACACACAGCATCTCGAGTGCCATGGGGATTTCCAGGGACAGACGTTTAAGGGGGCAAAGCCACACAAAACACAAACAGAGTCACCAGTGTTGTGAGGGCTGTGAAAGTAGATGGGTTGAGGAGTCTTTGGGGGGGGTTTTAAAAAAGAAGCCTTAAGGAGGATAGAATTTCTGTCGTTCAAGTATTTGAACTTGGCGGGGAAGGGACAGTGCAGTGGTAGAGTGTGTGCCTAGGACGCACAAGGTCCTGGGTCCAGTCCCCAGTGCCTCCATTAAATAAATACATAAATAAACCTGATTACCTATAGCTCCCCACTTCCCCCAAAAGCCAAGTATGTGAACTCATGCCTTGGGCGTGTGTAGAGTCTCATGGAAATGTATCTGCAAGGCGGCATGTGGAAGGTCTCTTCTGGTAAACGGCTGTCCTGTGGAAGCGGTGAGGTGCAGGTCCGTGTCCCACATGCAGGCACTGATGCTCCTTGTGCGGGGCCACACCCTGGGCGGTGAGAGCCTGGACGGCACCTGACACCCACGGGAGGACTTCAGTTCTTTGCAAGAGGACGAACTACTAGGGGTGAGAGCCGGGGCTCGCTGCCCTGGATGGGAAGGAGGGCAGAGAGGCCCAGAGGTTTCTTTCCAGCTCGGAACCTAAGTCTGCCACCCTGGGCCTCACGGGTATTAACGTGTTGCCCCCTCTATCCAGGTGGTCAGTGTGCTCAGCTCAAAAAGAGTTGACTTTCTAGACTTCCTGGCTGCTAGGAGTTGCCTCATGGCATACGTCTGGCTGATAAGATGTAAGCAGACACCTTCTGGGAGAGAGTTTTTTTTTTTTTTTTTTGACAGAAAGCCAACATGCTCTTTTTGCTCTTCCCTTGTCCTCTTCTTGCCTGGAATATGGACGCAGTGGCTGGAGGTTCGGCAGCTCCTTTGTGATGGTGAGGATTAGAGCTATGTTCTGAGGATTATGGAGACTTTGATTTCCCTCAGCTGCTCTATTACCCCTGAACAACTTCTTGCTAAGTGAGAAGTATAAACCTCAGACTTTTTATGCCGCTCTTTGGTGGATTTCCACCGCATGCTGCTAGACGTAGCCCTGACGAATATTCTAGCCATCGTCCTGCCCTGGTCACTCGAGTTTCAGCAACTGAACATCCTGAGTTGTCATCAGCAAAGATGCTCTTTTATGTATGGTGATGGACTTCCTTTATTTTTTCACATTGGACATTTTTTTCCTTTCTTTTTTGAACTCCATATGATTTTTTAAAGACTTGTTTTCAGGGAACATTAAAGCGACAGTTCTAATTAGGCTGAACAATTGGTACTGTCGTGAAGTTAAAATACATGACATCCAAAAAAGTGACTGTTTGCTTTCCACGGTCTGTAATACTGTGTAAATAGCACAGACACGTTGTTCCCTTTTTTCCCCCCCCAAATGATTCCATTTCTTAGTCTCCATCCATTTCGTTCTTCAGGATAATCACTGTCCTCCACCGGCACCCTCTTTAGCCTTCGTAACTCTCTCATGGCAATTATGTAACAGTTTGGCCCTTTTCAGCTTTTGTTTCACTTGCCTACTTTTTTTTTTCTGTGCAAAGCAGCCTGCAGAGCAATAAGATAGGGAACATGCCTGCTGAGCCTGGTTTTCTTCTCCAAAATAGCTTCGGCCGCTGGGTAGTGATAACATGAGTTGGCTCGCTGCAGAAGCCAAAAGCCAGCCGGGTAAGCGGGTTTAGCCTCATACTGGTGCAGAGGTGACTGCACAGGGAAGGGGGCAGCAGACGTGGTGGAAACATCCCCATACCGGAGTCAGTGGCCAGGGCCTCCAGGCTGCTGAATCCACCTGCTACTGCTGCAGGTGGCGTGGTCCTGGGTCAATCTCTCAGCCCCTCTGGACCTCATTTATAAATGGAGCCATCTCCAAGATTTCTTCCGGCTCAAACATCTTGAGATACTCTGGTCTGATAAACATTTTTCATGCACCAGTGATGGGCCAGGCATCGTCCTGGTGATGGAGACCCAGCGGGGGACAGTGCAGAGAGACTAAGGCACCAAGGTTTAGGAGTCCAGAGAATGGCAGAGAACAGAAGGGAGACCGTCATGAGGGAAAAGGATGAGAAAGGGAGGTGCGGGGCCGAGGCGGGAAATGGAAGCAGTAAGTAACATCAGCCCAGATCCCAGGTGGTCAGTGAAGCCTCCTTGGACCGCGGCACTCATCCCTGCTCTCACCTTCCAGGGACTCAAGATTGCTGTTGGCGTCATTTCCAGCTCTGTAATCAGTCACCTGTATTCGGAAATCTCTTCCTGAGCATTTTTCTTGTCTTCTCCGTCAGGCTGAGAACTCTTAGCGATCAGATATTTCTGAAGTAATAAAGAAACCCAGCAAGGGCTTTGGGGCTCCTCGAAAGGCTCAAAGGCATGGCAAGAAGTGATGAAGTATTTATGGAATGAGCTGAGATCACGGGAAGGTGGGAGTGATGTAAGTCAGCCAGGAATGCTCATTTCAGACTGGCTGACCAACCACAGACAGGCACCACCCAGAAGTCACCCATAACCCCCGCGAGTGCAAACCCTGTCAAAATGAAAGGTCACTTGATGGTCATCTTAAAGGACAGTGTTTTTCGTTTACTTAATCCATGGTATGCAGTTATCTCCAGGGATCATTGACGGTTAACCTTAAAGTTGCCCTGCAAGGAAGCATTTGGAGAAATTCATTTTTGGCAGGAAAGAAGGAAAAAGAGCAAGGAAGGAGGAGCGAGGGGATGAAAGAAAGTGGCGTGGTGCCCTGTAGGTAGGTATCAACCATCTCACAGTCTGTCTGTATTTGGCATTTTCTGTTCCGATTGCCCCCTCTCCTTGCAGGTCCTCTGAGGGCAGGAAGCCTTACTTATCTCTTAGCCTCTCACAGTAGCTGTCCTTGACTTGGGCACAGAGGAGAGGTCTCCAAAAACAGGACTGACTTGAGGGATGGATGGAGACAATGCCTCTTTCTTCCTCCCCGACTCCACCTGGCACCGGAAGATGTAGTGGCAGAAGAGAGAAAAAGGAGAATCTCATGTTCTTATTTCTTGATGTTTACATCCTGAAGACAGAAGGCCCAGTGGGATCCTTCCAACGTAGTCCTCCTGTTTTGCACTCAAGCACTGAGAACGAAAGGCAGGGCTTCGGGTGGATTCCTGGCTCCAGGCCTTGGACAGAATCATGTTAGATTCCTACAGATCATGCCATCAAATGTTTACCTGCGCAGGTTGTGGACCGCCACCATCTGACCCAGGACTCTGCTGGGAGAAGCCATCTCTAGTGCTGATTTTCTATTGGTCCGTGGTAGTGCAGGGGACTCTTAGGACACGGGAGGGCAGAAGTGAAACTTACCTTCATGCATGACACCTGTAGATGGATGAAAAGAGACTGGGCTGCTTGACTCCTCATCGTCAGGGATACAGGCTCTGGGAGGGCCCGTCGTGTTTATTCCTTAGCTGTATGGACTGAGGACACAGCCCTAACCTTTCTGTGCCTCGGCTTTGTCACCCATGAAATGCAGACACAATGGTACGGAGGGGAGATGAGGAGGAATTCAGTTAAAGCTTACAAAGCGCCTAGGACACGTGCAGCATGTAGTAAACATTTAATGAATGTTAACCATTGCGTGCTATTTTCAAACGCTCTCTTTGGCACATAATAGGGACTCAGAAGAGACTTTTTTATAGCACTTTTTTGGGGTTGTTGTTTGGGGGCGGGGGCCAGAGAGGTGATTAGGTTTGTTTGTTTGTTTGTTTGTTTGTTTGTTTGTTTTAATGGAGGTACCAGGGATTGAACCCAGGACTTCTGCACAGTAAGTATGCGCTCTACCACCGAGCTATAGCCTTTCCCCCAATAGGTGTTCAAAATATTTTTGCTAAATGAATGTATGCATGAGGAGGATTTCATCAACAGTCCTTACTTTTTTGTTGAGCTTGTGATCCCTTGAAGCATTTTTGGAAACGTATGTGTTTCCTTTTATCTCTCTAAGTAGCCGTCCACCGTGTTTACGCTAAGGCTAATCAGCGCAGAGGATGTAGCTCCCATGTTCTGTGGATGTTGGCGCTGTAAAGTAAACTCCCGCCATCACTCTTTAAATCCGTCTAATGAAACCACAGTGTCACCATCCCACCCACGGAAAACATGACATTTTCACCTGTTGGGTCATTTCTTTTCCTCTTTGGACTGGGGTTCCTGTTCTGTCCTGTCAGAAATTGGTGCTGTAACAACTTCTGTTTAGGCTTGAAATTTTTAACTGATTTTTTTTTAACCCCCTGTTAGTCTAGGGCCCACTTACTGAACAGAACTTTCTGTACTGAGTTGCTTTGATACTGTTACTAAAGATAAAGTGACCCCATGTGTGCAGGTCCCTTTCTGCCCGCTACGTGTTTCTGCCGACGTTTCCATCTATATTTACGCCAACACCACACAATCATAATTATTATAGTTTTACGGTAAGTTTTGAAATCGTATGGCGTAAATGTTTCAACTTTATTCTTTGAAATAACCTTGGCTCTTCTATTCTTTTGTCTTGGCATGTAAGCCTAGAATCAGATGATCAGTTTCTACCAAAACGACAACCACCAACTGCCGTGATTTTGATTGGGATTACGTTCAATCTGTAGATAAACTTTGGGAGAACTGATATCTTAATAATATCGAGTCTTTTTGTGTATTAATAGTATGTGTCTCTCCAAGTTTTGTAGTGTCTTTATATATATATACTCACATACTTATACACACATACAAGTACATGTATATATATATACTCTTTCTTTTTTAAACGCAACAGATACTATCTTTAAATTTTATTATTTGCTTATTGGGGAGGTAATTAAGTTTAGTTATTTATTTTTAGAGGAGGCACTGGGGATCGCACCCAGGACCTTGTGCACGCCAAGCATGTGCCCTACTACTTGAGCTAGTTTTTAAAGTAGTGGACTGAATGTTTTATTCCTAGGTACATATGTGATCTTTTTGAAGCTACTGGGGGAGGTAGCAGAACAAAGTATTTAAATTGTTCCATTTTTTTTCCTGGTGAACCATAAGGCTATATGCTAAAAAGCATATTCTGGTTTGTGCTTTGATTACAACAGTTATTAACACATAATTTATCAAAACAACAAATACTAGGACTTTTGATGAATAATTATGAAACAAAATATATTTTGTTATTATAGAGTAATGATAACTGTTATGACTTATGATTGTTTGAGTAAAATAACTTTCCCTGGGGGGAGGGAATAGCTCCAGGGTAGAGTGTGTGCTTAGCGTGCACGAGGTCCTGAGTTCAATCCCCAGCACCTCCATTAAAATAAATAAATGAGTAAACTTAATAACCCCTCCAAAAAAAAAAAAACCCAACAAAATAAAATAACTGTCCCTTATCTTAGCACACTAGAAATTTTTACACCTCAGAATAATAGACTTTAGTAAGGCGCAAAATGGGTGAGAAATGTGCCTTTCTTAAGTAACATGGGAGAGTGGTAGGAGGGAAAATAAAAAAGAAGGAGAACTTCAACCATGGGCGTGTCTCAAACAGCCCGGGTTAGGTAAGAATATAGGTGAGAACACATATGGTTAGACCGAGTTAGGTAAGAATAATGTATGGGGTCCAAGGATCTGGAAAGTGCTCAGCTTGACATATTTTTAGAGGTACGTATTCTTGTCCCTGCTTGAAAACCTCTCATCTAGGACAGACGTGCAGGTGAATGTAAGTGCTGGTATTTGCAAAAGCTGCGCTTTAAAAAATGAAGCGTTCACCTGTAATAACGGCGTCCTGGCTTATTCGCTTCCTCATGTGATTTCTCACGTCGTGGGGCTGGATGCAGAACCCCCGTCTGCCTGTGCGGGTCACTAATTTGAATGTGCTGCTAGCACTCATCATTCCATTCAGACTCGCTGTTGATGAATTAGCATTCATTACACATTATTGAATTTATTGTAATGATTTTTTTTTTTTTATGGTGGACTTGCCAAAACTTGACTATGCCCTGAGAGCGGATGGTAATGTGCGTATCATGTGAGCCAGGCCCTCCCCTTCCATGCCTGGATGGCCTTCAGTGCATGAGAGTCCTTTGTTTTGTACCCCGTAAGGACCTATGCAATGCCAATTTGTGTAGGCCCCTAACTGGTTTTCTAGCAGATAGGAGATCTGCCTGAAGAAGGAATGAGTGTTTATTAACCAAAATGTGGCAAATATTCAGGCCTCCCCAATAACTCACAAGAATATCTGAGTCCCTATGAAGAAATATTTTTTTAATTGAAATACAGTTGATTTACAATGTTGTGTTAGTTTCCTATGTACAGACAGTGATTCAGTTATATATACACACCTACATATATATGTAGATATGTATTTCTTTACGTGTTCTTTTCTGTTCTAGGCTATTACAAAATCTTGATTATAGCTCCCTGTGCTATACAGGAGGACCCTGTTGTTTATGTATTTTATATACAGTAGTTTGTATCTGCTGATCCCAGACTCCTAATTTATCCCATCCCCAACCCTTTCCCCTTTGGTAACTATAAGTTTGTGTTCTATGTCTCTGAGTCTGTTTCTGTTTTGTAAATAGGTTCATTTGTGTCATAGTTTAGATCCCACTTGTAAGTGCTATCATATGGTAACAAATGCATTTCTTAATAGTAACAAGTGGTTTGAAAACACAGTAGCAAGAATCGTATTTCCATTTGTCTCTCATGGGGCCTCTGCATTATCCTGGATCTTAGTGTGGGTTCTCAAGGGACTGAATATGGTCTCACTCGGTTTTGAATAATATGGACTTACAAGTGGAGTAGATCTTGTTCCAGAGAGCAGAGTTGATCCTGAGGAAAATGCTTAAAGCAAATGCTCCTAAGCCAAATGCAATTTCCGACAAGGTATATCCTTATTCATAAGACCACACATTAATAGTTCGACTTCCATTCAGTTGACACAATCGTGCCAGTTCCCAAAGAAAGACATTTTCAAAGTCAGGATGTAACGTGGGCCCAGGCGGAGGGATACGCAGGACGAATGGCTGTGATGTTCAAGGTGGGGGTGGGGGCAGCAGATGGATGCAGGCCTGGCCTGAATCCCGACTCTGTTAAACGTTTATCATACGTGTCACTATTGGGGAAATGAAATATAACTAAAACCAAAATCTTCTCCCAACTCGGAATCCTCTCCACAAAGGTAGAAGGGAAGGAAAATCGTTTTGCTGTTGAATAAGCATTAAACCAGGCCAGGGGCTAAGAGAGTGCAGAGACGGGAGGCAGTCTCACCCTTCCGGCAGCCAGGCCAGTAACCCCCCACCCCACACGTGCTCTCAGGATGAACAGTTCTAGTGCTCAAGTAAGGGAGCCCTTTGTCACACGCGGTCCGTCCTGGAGCTGCCTGGTGCCTGGGATGACTATCTGAGTTAGCTCACTGGCTTTATCCAAAGGAAAAATAAACCCATATCTTTAGGACATGATAGTTTAGCAGCTTGGAAGGAGGACCTGGCAGAAGTTGGGTCCCTGCCCCACCACAGACACTGTGTCTCTCTTGATGACGGCAATACAGAGACATAGTGCCCGGGTCCTTGAGAAAGACACCCTAGAATTGTAAAGCTGGCTTATTTAGCTTTTGAAAAGATTTGTGTATGTTTCAAAGAGGCAGAAGAAGAATCACAAGGTTTTTAAAATAAATGCTCCAAGAAAAAGGTAGGGGTACGGGAGAGAGTCTTCCCTTAGTTTTTAAGAGGAAGATTTTTTTTTCCTTTTAAAAATTGTATCTCTTTACCTTGACACCCTTCAGGAAGTCACTCAGTTTCCCTGAAGCGCTGGTTCTGCGTGTGGAGGGAGGGAGCAATAACACCAGTAACACTTCTCTCTTTCACAAAGGGCTTAAACAAACCAACTGGGCACAACTTGCCATTTTTAAATGATGAAATTAGTAGAAAGTCCATATCTTTCCTGATATTAGATTTACATGCAAGCAGTTACTCTAATATTTAATGGGGACTTACAGTTTTTAAAGAGTTTCTTAAGGCCAAGAATTCTTTTAAAACAAACATTTGTCAGCTCCACATTTATGTGTTGGATTTGAGCATTTAACCTCTCTCATCGCGTCTTACCCATATACCAGTTTTTATAAATTTTGTCCACCAGTTTTCTTGTTATCAGTGTGTTCAAGGCCATTTTATGGTTAAAAATAAATATCCCAGTAAATTCAAAGCTAGTTTAACCTCTATTAAGTTAATCATCCAGATAACACGTCTATTTTTAAGGAAATACATTTTAAAAATACAGATTCTAAACAATTATGTTGTTTTTAAAATGCTGCAGGGGACACCATTTCAATACAAAAATCAATTTAAGTACAAGTGAGGTTTAGCTATGATGAAAAATAAGCAAAGAAATACCATTTTCTGGTAAGTGCTTTTAAAAAAAAATTAAAAAAAAAAAAACACTGGTACCATTACTTGAGTCCTGAGTTAACTTCAGTTTGTTATCTCTGACATTTCATGGGCTGAAATATGAGCAGAGCAAACATGACGAAGAATAACTCCATGATAACGCTAAGAATTAAACTGAATAGTCAAGGAGTCGCAAGCATGCCACTGCGGGTGCTCTCAGGTGAAGCCAGGCGGGGGGACCGCTCCGTCGGCTGAAACCCAGCACTGAGCTGGGGCTTTGTTCTTGTGACACCAAACTCCCCACCTGGTTATGAAATCATTGGCATGTCCAAAATGATCTAAATAGTATGTCAGATCTGCCTTACCCTCTCCCTCTCATATGAGGGGTTCTGTACCAAGAATTGGGTCCTGTCGCATTTTTATGATGCTGCAGGCAAGTGGGTTGGGGTACACACCCATAAATGATGTGGCTGGTATGGGTTCTGGAAATTACAATGCAAGTTAGAAGTTATTCTGAACGGAATAAAATATTTTAAAAACCCTGTTATAAATCTTAGCCAGGAAATAAATTTTCATGAGACCAGTGATTAACCCAATAACAAAATGGAATTTATATCAACCGTTCATTAATCCCATTTCCCTTCTCCCAACACCATTAATTAAGTGTCTGCTCAATTCCCATTCCTGTGCTGTTCTCCAGTCGCTTACCCAATTACAGCTAATTTTCTTGTCTCCGACGGGAGCGGTAATAGCCACTAACAGTGGTTGAAATGTGGTTTCCAGCGCTTACTGCGGTGTGTCATCCTTAAATATTCCGCAACACGTTTTCTGGTTCTGTTTTTTAAAATCGAGTTTGTTGGGGGAGGATTGGGTTGAACACAGTTAAGTGGGTGGTTCCCTTCCTTTCAGGTCCTCGGAGAGAGACCCTTATCTGATTTGCGTTGTACCAGAGAAAGCTGGCTAAAAATAACCGTTCTCCTTGTCTTGACTCCGGGAGAAAAGGGTCTTTTCAAATAATGATGGTGTGTCTTATAAACTGCATCTGCCTGATCACTTCGAGTTCAACACGAAGGGTCAGTTTGATTTGTTAATTAAAGTTTCTGGGACTGGACCCTCCTCGTTTCTTTCTCTCTGTAAAAATGGAGATGGTGAAGTCTGCAAACGTTAAACGTAGTACATGTTTTTGCCTTGATTCAGTTATTCCTGAAAATATGGGCGTTCATTCCGTATTTGTGTTTGAAAATTAAGTTCTGCTTGGACTTCTACATTATTTGGGAGGAAAGAAACAGATATTCTGTTTTCAGACTGACCTTCATTTGTCAGTGGCTCCTAGTAATTTAGCTGAAAAAGTATCTTCTCCAGGATAGTCGCCACGTCCTACCCTCACCCCCAACATAACTGATGCTCTGTAAGTAAACACCGAGCTCACTATTTAAAATCAGCCGGCAGAGAATCCTTCATGAAGCAGATAATCCTTTTATAATCACCCCTGCTTGTCTGCACGGATTTTAGTCTACCAGTCTTTTCTCAAAGCAGAAAGTGTTTTATCTTTTCCCATCAAGTGAAAGAACCTCTTGAAGTAAAGTCAGGCTCGGGGAGCAGGAGCAGGCAAGAGCTGGGGTTTCGGTCAGTGGCGGGGCTACTCGTCGTTTGACTTCAAGGCATCAGCTTGAACGTGCAGCCACGTACCGTCATCCCAAATCATCTGTGAGTTTTAGCCTCTTTATAGCATGACTTCTTCCCTCTTATCTGCATACACGGCCTTTTGTCTCTTTGATTTCCCCTATAATTGGAAACTGTTACCAAACCCAACTTGGGTCCACTCGCCTGCGCGCGGTAAAGCCAAGCGTCTCATGCTGGGCTGCGGTGAAGGAAACTGCAGGGTGGACTGCAGGTGCCAAGCGAAGAGTCCAGGACAGCTAGTGCTCAGAACATCCGAACTCCCTGGTGGGTTTCAGCCAAGTATTTTTAAAAGCCCAGCAAGGGAGGGGCGTCCCAGGGTCTGTGATCAGCTCATGCACAGTTCTCTGACTGGCTGATGGTGACATGACAAGGAGATGTCACAGGGGTTAACGTTATCAATCCTTAGGCACCAGCAGGTTAGGGGCCATGTGCTCGTGACCATCAAGTAGCTGACTTCTTCCGTTTGCTGAGGGTTTTCGCAGCTGTAAAGCAGCTCAGGAAAGGCGCATCAGATACTGTCACCTGGGTGCTTCAGAGAGGAGCTGTAGAGAGGGTGTCGGGGAGGGGCCGTCCAGGGAAGGTCCCCATAAGGTCTCGCTCGATTGCAAAATGACATCCCTTTTTGGTGACTGTTTTCATCTTTTTTGTTTCTGGTCAGGAATTAATTATCTATCTACAAACATGAAATGGTTTAAAGAAAATCTGTGAAATTTCAATTGACTCAACTCAGCCCTTTGTTTCTAACGTATGAAATTCAAGGGACCACGTCAAAGCCAGTCGGAGAGCAGCTTTCTGTCAACGACTTTTTTCTGTTTCGTTTGCGCTGCCAGCACGTGTGTGAACGGAGCAGAACTCCTTGCCCTCTGAGAGCTTGCATTTTAGTGGTTGTGAAAAAAATCTTGTCAAATTTGGCAGTAGTTTTTTTTTTTTTAAATGATTTTTACATCATTTTTTCAAAGTGTGCTCACCAAAATGACTGAGTGCTACACATAAGCGCCCTCCTTTCACATTTTAGCAAAAACATTTCATTGAATCTTTTGTCTGCATCGTGGTAGTCTTTTTTTTAATCTTTAATTTATTATCGTCTTCATAGAGTTTCTAATTTCTAAGATTGTTTTGGCCTGTTGATACTTTAAAAAAAAAAAAAGCTCTCTAAATATGATGAACGTAAGATTGCAAAACTGCTTTCCTAAATGAAAAACTTATACTTTACCATTGTAATCTGAGAGGAAATAATGGTTTAATTGGTTTTTCGATGAAAAGATTTCTGCAATCAGCCTGTGTTTGTAATGGCATTTATAAAACAATTTTCCCCCTCCAGCAGCATTGTAATTAAGACTTTGAACAAAATTGTCAGACAGGAGGAGTTCATCGTTCCCTGTGGCCCACTGTGCTGGCCTCCCCCTCGGGGCTCCGTGTCACGGCACCAGCCTTGCACTGATGCCCGCTAATTGTGTTTCGCTTCCTTCAATTAAGCTGACAGGGAACTTGAATTGCTGTCACTTACCTCATTGATCTGAAAGGTGACAGGATTAGAGTGTGGCATTTTTGTACAGAGCACTTCACATCCCAAGCAGATACCCCACTGCAGGGAAGACTGTTAGCCCTGCAGGGGAGGCCCGGAGACTTCCCTGTTCTGGCCTCACCTCCCAGGCAGTGGAAGGCCTGAGTCAGAAAGGTCACAGAGAACAGCCTGCTCGGGGATGGCTTCCTCGTGGGCTTCTCTGAACGGCTGTTCCTCGAGATGTGAAGGCGTCTGATGGTGGAAAGGTGTTTTTGCAGGTCCATAGATGTTGGAGAAGCAGGGTTGAATCAAGTTATGCAGGTTTCTTTAAGTGGCACTCAGTGACTTCATTCTTTCATTGTAATTAAGAAACAAAAAACAGTGTGGTTATGATGGATGTGTGCAGGGGGCAGTGTTATGAAGTATTTCACAAACACATTAGAGAATTTTGGAGGTGAATCCTAGGCATGGTAACTGCAGCCACCTTTGGACATTTGTAGATCTAGACATTGAGGACCAGCCTACACTGAGGGTGACTCTCAACCCTGGTGGTAGTGATGGAACCACTAGCATTACGTGGGATTACCTAAGGGTGGATCGGCCTTTAAAAACACCTCTTCAAGTCTCCTTCTTTGTCCCTCTGTAAGCAGCTAGGGTAGGGCATCCCTGGAGAAGAAGGAACCAGCCATGACTTTCTTGACATAAGAGAAGCCATTTTTGGCTTACACCGTTTGGTGATCTAAGCCTGGCCCCAGCACTTGCCTTGAACAGGTCTCAGTAATTAATGATCTTAAGGGAACAAAAGAACACATGACTGCTATCAGGCAAGAGGAGTAACAAGATCAAAGATGATGTGTCAGTGGTAAAGTCTCCCAGTTCTGTGTCAGTGGTAAAGATGGGCCTGAAGTGCTCAGCCACCAGGTCACCCGGAACCTGAGGGCTGATGATGTTGACTTTTTCTGACCCCTGTGACTTCAGTCAATGAAAGCTTGGACTCTGTCCACCACCCAGGCCCCTTCATGAGTATGCATTATACCTTTAGCTTAAACTTTCCCCACATTAGCTGTTCAGGGAGACGCCGCTTTGGGTAAGATCTCCGGCATTCTCCTTACTTGCTGCAAATAATAATAAGTCCTTTCTTCTCCCAGTCTTTGGCTTGCTTGTGTCTCAGGGCAAGAGCATGAAACCCTGGTGAACCGGGGAATCCACAGGCTTACCTGGGTGTCAGAGCTTCCACTGACCAGTCTCAGGAACAGAGGCAAATTTCACACAGCCTCTGAAATGTCCACGTATGCAGCAAAAAGGAGCTAGAAGGTACCTTGGTTCAGGATTATTGTGGAAGTGAGAGGTCAGCTATGCGAGTCACCTGGACCGTAGCAGACACACATTTAATGGCAGCACTTTTTTTTTATTATTATTTTAAGATTTTTAAAACTTTATTACATTTTCTTTGCCAGCAACTACACTCTGACCAATATCTAGATGCAAACTGGAAAAATCATCTGAGCATTCATCTGTTTACAAACAGCTTAACGCTTGGTAAGAGCCAGCATTATGATCAACGGCATTTTTTTTTCACTTTCATCTCCCACTTGGGGAGCTGTGAAAAAGGTTTTGGGGTGCTGGAATGATACAGGGCTTTTTCACAAAGAGGTAAAGATGCAGCATCAATCAGACCCTTCAACCAAACGGGAATAATATTCTCTTCTCTGAGTTTTTTCATCCTTCAGCTGAGTAGGATGTAGGAAATTGTAGCATCTGCTCTACTGGGTTTCCCACCAACTTGTTGAGATGGGATTGTGTTTAAACGTGACTTTTAGCCGTTGAGTTCCAAGGTATTTATCAGTTTACTCAGACTGTCATCATCATAACTTGAATTCCAGGTTACCGCATAAATTCATGCAAAGTTGACTTCTAAAGACTTGACACTTCATGGAAAGCCATATTCCTGTGGGCAGATTTCACTCAGTATCATTTTAGAGTTTGAACCTCAGGGGCCATATCAATGTCACAGGCGTATATTTTTATTTAAATCCTGAATGTCCCATGCCCTGTCTGCATGATCTGTACCCTTTTGGACCTTTAGCATCTGCAAAGAGATTTGTTACAGGTTGTTCCCAGGATTCAACTGAAATAATGCACAGAAAAGGATTTCATAACCTGTGAGACACTCCCCATGTTTCTGTTAGTTTGATTATAAATCAGTAGTAGTAACAGGGTGTACTCAGAGAGCAGGAGCTGTATCACACTGTACTTCTAATCTCCCATCGTGTCGTCTTCTTTCTATAAATTTTCATATGAATGTGCTAAGATTGGAGAATTTACAACACTGTACACAGATCCTACTTTTTAAACCACTTTGTGTCAATTTAGCAAGCAGGCTAATTTGGGGGTAAAAAGTAAACAAAAACAAAAAAAGGGCTTCTGAAAGTATCGATCAGCGTGACGGCCTATTTCAGGCAAGGATTTGTTTTTTTAAGGCACTTCCATGATCCAGATGGTTTGGGTGATGTCAGATTCTCCTCTGGGGACAGCAAACTCCAAATTTAGGGGCATTTTCCAAGTTTCACTAACTCTCCTTAGCAGCCTGTTTTGAATTGGTGACTGCCTGATGGCTTGCCAGAGCTGGGGGCAAGAATTGGGAACTTCGATCGATCGATCGATCAATCAACAGATAGATACTGATGTATCAACTCCAGAACAGAGAGCGATGGTAGGAGAACTAGCAGAATATTATTACCAATAATTTATGTGCAGGAAGGATTTTGTGTGCGTGTGTGTGTTTGGAGCATAAGGGACTCTTTCCTATTTTACTTTATTTGACCTGTTCAAAATATTTAACTAACATACTATCTTGCAATTTAAAAAACTATTTGTAGAAATGTTGAGAAAGAAATATATCCATGCTAAGGTTCAGTCAATGCTGATTCACTGACAATTAGTCAGAAGGCTGGTATGTTACCTTAAACAAGGATGACTTACAGTTGGAGGGGAAAAAAGAAACTTAGAAATTATCTAGTCTTGACATCTTGCTTTAGAGATAAGAAGGCTGGGATCTAACACAGTTCATGGACCTGCTTGGTCTCCCAGAAGGACAAAGAAGCAACATGAGAAATAAGATGCAGATAACCTGACTTCTCACTGTGCCTTGCAGTCCCTGACTTGTGCGGATTACAAAGCAAAAGGAATGTGATAGGCACTCAGTAATTCCTATTGCTCATCCAAAATGTGGCCAGTTCTGATTTCAGCAGTCATCGGTGGTGGTCATTCATCAGCAAATACCTATCAAGTATCAACTGAGTACCAGGGAGCGCAAGCAGTCACGATACAGAGATAAGGGTGACTTTCTTGTAGTATGAGTGGCACAGACGCACAAACCCACAACTTTAGGTTGGAAAGAACCATTAGTAGAAGGACGGTGACGTGCAGTGTGAGCACATGCAGACACGAGCAGCTGATGTCTGAGGGCATCAGGGGTTCTTTAGAGGAGATGACATTTGAGGGGCGTCTTCATTTGGCAAGTGAAGAGCACAGGGGAGGGTGTTGCGAGGCTTATCGCGGTGATCAATGTCACCGAACAGAATGTTGGAAGGAATATAGGCATTGAGAATGCCACGTGGGAGAGCCCAGAGGCATGAACGCATGGTTGGTTCCAGGAACATTGACTAATACGTGAGGTTGTGTTGGGAGTAGGAGATAAGATTGGAGAGCCAAAGTGGGGTCAAATTGGCCAGGACCTTCTTGGACATTATCTTATAAGTGTTAGGTTGACATGAGATTTTTGGCAGTAACGCGTGCATTACTAAATATCACAAGCAGATAATGCCTTGGGTTTTCACACAGCGAATCTGATGGTATAAAATGACATAGAGTAGCTGGCCTGGTAACTTTTCAGCTCAGGACATAACGGGACTACTAATAAGGGGGTTGTAAAACTTGTCATCCAAATTGGGGCACTTTGGAGAGTAAAGGGAGACGTTTTTATGAATTATGCTGGGACAGTGGAAGCAAACTGGAAGGTACCATCACACTTGCTGTGAATCGTGAGGTGAGCTGCCTCGTTCTACGGATGGCAGTGAGTTGGCAGGTAGGTGAAGGGGCAGCCCTGGAGGCCAGGCCAGCCTGCAGACTCATGATGGCAGGACGGACGCTGCAGAATCCCAGAGCCTCTCCGGTAGAACCCCTATGCACTGCTCTAAACCAGGTTCCAAGTTAAATTGTTTCAGTGGTGCATTTACTTAGCGTCTCCAACTGTGAGTCCCAAATATGAGTTGTGTTTTGTTATTGCTGTTCTCTTAATCTCTGAGTACGTTAGCCCTCATGGAGCGAAATTTTCTCTTTCTTCAAATGTCTCCATTCCTAAAGGATTAGCCAGACCTGGAGGTGGGGGGAGAGGAGGATAAGTTAGGAGTTTGGGATTAACATATACACACTACTGTACATAAAATATATAAACAACAAGGACCTGCTGTAGAGCACGGGGAACGAGATTCAATATTTTGCAATAATCTATGATGGAAAAGAATTTGAAAAAGAATCTATATCTGTCTCTCTCTCTATATGTATAAATGAATCACTTTGCTGTAGACTTGAAACTAGTACAACACTGTAAATCAATTATATTTCAATAAAAAAAGCAAAAAAAAAAGAATTAGTGGGTGGGGGGGATAAATTGGGATACACACTACTATATATAGAACAGATAAACAACAGGGTCCTACTGTAGAGTACAGGGAGCTAAATTTAATATCTTATAATGGCCTTTAATGAAAAAGAATATGAAAAGGAATATATATGTGTATAAATGAATCACTATGCTGTACACCAGAAATTAACACAACTTTGCAGATCGACTATACTTCAATTAAAAAAATTTTTTTTAATATAGCAAAGAAAAAATTAAGAATTAGCCAGACTTGAGTTTACATCCCAGGTCAGACCCTGAAACTCCTATCCTGCTCTCGAAACACTGAACAAACTTATTTCTAAGTGTCTTTGAGCACGTCTGTAAAGGGGTCCACATAAGGGCCTTCTGTAAAGAATAAATAAGCAAGCAAAGTCTAGTGTTTAACACAGAGTAGAAACCGAGTAAGTAATTATAGTGTGCCTTTGTTTTATATCTCTTCGTTGAGAAAGCAGTTTCGTTTGTTTTTCTTTTTACCACCGCCCCTCGGTGTATTTGGGTCCCGTCACGTGCACTGCGTCTGGACCAAAGCACTTCCCTTCTTTGCATGGTAACGGCTTATAGAGTGACCCCTCTTACTCCGTGGGCCGGTAGTACTCAGTGGGGGCCGTTTCCTCCCCCTTGTCCAGGGTGCCAGTGTCTGGGGATGTTTCTGGTTGTCACAGCTGAAGGAGGTGTCACCACTGGCATCTAGCTGGTAGAGGCCAAGGTTGCTGCTGTGAACGAAAAATACTGCAAAGCGCATCAGCAAACAGCGCTGAAGCCATCACGCCATCAGCGGCTGCCCCACCCCCCAGGGAAGACCAGCCCGCAGCCCGGCCTCTGCAGCCACTCACAGTGGTGCCCCCTGAGGGGACTCAGAACGAGAAAGGACAGGACACTGGCCCTAGACAGCTCGGTGCTTGTCAAAGGAATGGATTCAACGAGCCCAAATGTTTGCTCCCTCTGATACATAGAAAAGCGCTGAAGTCTTTAACTTGAGATGCCTGGTTTTCTCTAGATAACAGGTCATCTTTTATTGTTCCAACTCCCTGGTCTTTGCTGCAAAGCTCCTGTATATCCCAGCCCTTCCCCTACCTTTTGGGAGCAGTCCCTCAGGGCCATCTGAGAGGCCGTCATTCGGCTCAAGTCCTCCCGCCAAATAAAACATAACTCTCAACTTTTAGGCTGCGCATTTACCCCCGTCGACACCGCGAGGTCCCCTACAAAGCACAGGGCAGACTTCGCAGCTAGAATGCACTGGCCCTCGATGAAGACAGCGCTTTGGGTAGGGAGCCGTCCTCTGGACTGTAGCTCTGGAGGCAGTGAGCACGGCCGCTGTGTGCCCGCGCCCGGGCCTGTGGCCGCCATGTGCATCGCGATGTTAACTGGTGGAGGCACTGCATCGGCCTGAAAGTTCCCTCCCTCCTTTTAGTCGGTGGCCTGCTTGAAGTCCTCACTACGTTAAACTGGAACACTGAGAGGGACGCCCGCAAAAAAAAAAAAAGGTTAGCAATAAAGGAATAGGCATCATACAGCTACTTAAATATTTTATTTAGGCTTCTTAATCAAGAGCACCTGCGAGCTCTCATTTCGAGGACAAAGTTACCTTTTTATCTGAATGAACTGCGAGAGCATGAGACTAGATTGGCTGTTTTGTAAAATGGAAATGGGCAACGGCCCACCAGGAAGATGGCCTGACTTGGGTTATTTCTCTCTCTTTTGCTCTATTTTTGCATCTGATCGCTGCCAGTTTTTAACAAGAGCTTCAGGACTCTTCTGTCAGAGCAGGCAGACAGCTAGATGTGAGCAGAGAGAGGGGGAATGCAGACCAAATGGCAGGAATTGGGCAGAAAGGCAGGGCACAGGCCAAATGCAGGAAACCACACATCGTGTGAGCACCAGGGGTCCCTGGGCAGAGAAGGAAAAGCAGGAACCTCTGGGCTGATAAGTAGTCACACCTTTTGGGGGTGATGAGTGGCTTGGAGACCAACAAAGAAAGGTGGGAAAAGGCAGGAGTTTCTGGTGTCCGAATGTAACCTTTTGCTCATTATTTCAATAAAATCAGCCTTGCAGAGTAGAAGTACCCATCATGCACCTACGCCAGGACACTTCTGATCCAGACTAAATAAGGACAAAATCCCTCCTCCCTCCAGGAAGGTGGAGCTGGGATGATAATCAGGGAATATGAACTCAAACCCGTCCCTCCCCAGTGAATATTCCACCCATTCATTTTTATACCCTATGTAACCAACTTGCCAAAGAAACTCAGGGCAGCCGCTCCCCTGAGCCTGCCTGCTCTCCCCTTGAGAGTGTCCTGTCCACCCCTTAATAAATCCCCACTTTACTTTGTTAACCACAGTGTCTTGTCTCTGAATTCTTTCTGGGACGGCGGGACGAGAACCTGGAGCACCAGTTGCATCCACCAGCAACACTTAGAGGAGCTTGGGGAAAAAAAAAAAAGCTGAGAAAGCCCTGCTGATGTTCAGAGCAAGAGTTCTGCTCTGAGACGGAAGCCCGTTTTCCAGCTGTTGGGTGAGACAAGGCTCTTTCCTTCATCAGACGAACTGATGGGGATCAGCCTTGTGCTGTGAAGACGGAAGCGCGTTCTGAGAAATCGGTTAGGGTTTCTGGGCATAGTCACATCTTCCCTTCGGCCCTCAGCTCAGCTCCCTTGGACTTTCTGTTAGCCTGAGGCAGTAATTATTTTCATAGGAAGTCAAAACCCTCAACAAGTTATTACTTCGCTGTTTTCTGTGGCTCCTTGTGTCTGTTTGCTGGGGCCGCCATTGCAGAGGACGTCAGACTGGGATTTGAACAGTGGAAATTTATTGTCTCACAGTTCTGGAGACTAGACGTCTGAGATCAAGGTGTCTGCAGGGTGGGTTTGTCCTGAGGCCCTGTGGCTGAAAGATTGGCGTCCCCAATGAGCCAAATAACCCAGAGACAAGGTCTCGGAGCTTAGAAGAAAAGAGGCAGCTTTATTGCTTCACCGGGCAAAGTGGACTCACAGCAGGCGAGTGCCTTCCAAACTGTGAGCCCCCCTTGGGGATGGGGTGGGGTGGTTCTACAGCCAGAGCTCAGACAAAAAGGCGTTGAAAACAATCAACAGAATCATCTTCTGATCAGAAGACCCAGAATGACGTCATGATGCCCCAGGCGACCCATTATATAGAGGCCAGTGGTGGTCACTTTTTTCATCTCTTTGTCTCCTGAGCTCTCAAGGCGTGGCCTTCCTGGTACTTAGCTTACCGTGTAAGGTTACGGTTCTGAGACCTTCTCCCTGGAGATCGACTCAGAGACCAAGCATGATTGTAGCTTTTGATTCCTGGAATAAAGTACTGTCGGCTGGAATAAATGCACAGCCTGCAAGTTGAGAGTTGCGTCTTATTCGGTGGACAATTCTGAAGACCCGAACCCCTTCGAGCCGGGATGACAGCCCCTCAGATCGCTCTGAGGGGCTGCTCCCAAGAGGCAGGGGAGGGGCTGGGATACACAGGAGCTTTACAACACAGACCAGGGAGTTGGAACATTAAAAGGTTACTTGTTATCTAAAGAACACCAGGCATCTCAAGTTAAAGAATTTAGCGCTTTTCTTCGTATGGGAGGAAGCAAACATTTGGGCTCACTGAATCCATTCCTTTGACCAGCACCGAGCTGCCTAGGGCCAGAGTCCTGTCCTTTCTTGTTCTGAGTCGCCTCAGGGGGCACCGTGGTGAGGGGCTGCAGAGGCCGGGCTGCGGGCTGGTCTTCCCGGGGGGGAGGGGCAGCCGCTGATGGCATGATGGCTCCAGCGCTCTCTGTTTACTGATGTGCTTTGCAGTATTTTTTGTTCACAGTAGAAACAGTAAGAGCAATAGCTTTAGTTTTAACAGTGAACCTGGACCTGTGAGTAGCAACTGGGCAGTCAGCTCAGTTGACCCTTTTCAGGGCGAGCAGAAGAAGAAGCAATCTGTTAGCCTAAGTGTGGCCATTTTATTAATCCTCCTCCGAGGCCTTTCTCTCTGGCTTCTCCCTCATCCTCTTCCCTGTGTTTTTCTGCATTCTAATCTCTTCTTTAAAGACGCCGATCGTTTGCATTAGGGCTCACTCTAATGACCTCACTTAACCTTAATTCTCTCTTCAAAGATCCTCTCAAAATACCGTCCCCTTCTGAGGTACTAGAGGGTCAGGACCGCAACATGCCACCGAAGGCAGTTCATGTGCCCACAGGACACGGAGGCCAAACAAACCCAAACGTCAGAGTTTGCAGCAGAGAAAGGTTTATTGCAGGGCTGAGCAAGGAAGATGGGGTGGCTTGTGCCCAAGAAAACCCTGAAGTCCTCCAAGGGCTTCAGCAAAGCGTATTTAATGGGCAGGTGAGGGAGGGGGCCGCAGGGGATGGGATCAGCTGGAGCACAATCTCTGATTTGTTGATGTGGAGGGAACAGGGTGGTCAACATTCTTAACCCCCAGGCGCCAGAAGGTCTGGGGGCCACACGCTCTCCATCATTAAGTAGTTAATGTCTTCCCTTTGGTGGTGGTTTAGCATCTGAAACACTCAGGAAACATGCATGAGATAGTATTATCTGGATGCTTCAGAGACAAGGTGCAGCGGAGGACACGGGGGGGGGGGGGGGGGGGGGTCCTGACCCTGGAAGGCCCCCCAGGGTCCTGCTCGGTTACAAACGTAAGAATTTCTTCTTCTTCTTCTTCTTCCTCTTCCTCCTCTTCCTCCTCCTCCTCCTCCTCTTCTTCTTCTCCTTCTTCTTCTCCTTCTTCTTCTCCTTCTTCTTCTTCTTCTTTCTTCTTCTTCCTTTCTTCTTCGTTTTTGGTTGGAGGTCGGGGACATAATTCAGCTCATATCACACCTATACAGGGCTCAACATCAAATAGGTCCTCAGGAAATACTTGTTTTTTTGACAGAGTGATCTGTTGTTTGAAGTCAGATGTGGTGGCCGAGCCCGGGGCACCAGAGATCACAGGTCGCCCGGGCTGGTGTGATCTGCAGCACGCAGAGTCCACCCCGGCTCCAGCCACCACAGATGGAAGCCTTCTCTCCACCTGCTCTCCAGTGCCCACGGGTGTTACTCCTGGAATCACTGAGTTTAAGAAGCCAAAGTCAGGCTGATTTATATTGTCTTTCATGCTGATCACCTTGTTAGTTCTTCCCTTTGTTTGCTCCTTCTTTTCCACTTAGCAGGTCTTATTAATCTCAAGGGAAAGAAGGCCAGGAAAGGGTCGGGATGGCCCTGGAGAGAGGGCTCCGGTGGAAAGCCCTTCCAGGACGCTCGGGGGCCCAAGGAGCTTTCTGCACAGGGAGGAAGAGAGGGGACAGCTGGGTGCCCAGCCCGGGGTGGTGGGCCCAGCCTGTGCTTGTTTGCACGGAGGTGGGGGGGCGGGGCAGACCACCCCGGCCGCTGTGAGTTGAGCACCAGTCTGCCTTCTGCGCAGGGATGAGCAGGACTGGAGAAGCCGTAACCGGTGACTCACCCCCAAGTCAGACTTGGTGCTGCTTCACTCCAGATTGGACCCCCTCTTCTGAGCCCTGTCCCTGACTTCTTTGACTACGTCCACGTCAGTAACAGTGCCTGCATAATAGTAACGGGGCCCCTGGCGCGTTATTCTGTTCCTTCCGCGGGTCCTGCTTTGGATCCAACGCACTGTGTGGTCCCCAAGCTCTGGGGTAAGGACTCAGCTATGTAAACATTTTGTTTTTCTTCTTCCTTTATCTTTTTTTTTGCCTCTCCTGTGTCATTTGATTTCCACACCCCCCCCTCTGTTTTTCGTTTAGTGCTGTGGATATGTATATCTTCTAATCCCAAATTCCAGATCGCTGGGTTTCCCGTGGGACCTGAGTTCACTTTTTAACTCTGGTCTCCCTCCTCCAAACACTCCGCAGAGGTTTCTAGGCTACTTTGTGTCCCGTTTAGAGATCAGTTTTCTATTTTCCAGAATGACAGTCAGTTTATGTCATTGCTTCATTGACAACCTGTGTGCCGGGTCCTGGACTTGGCAAAGCACTTGTACAAGTAAACCAGACAGACGGAATTACTAATCCTATAACCAAGCAGGACCCTGGGAGGCCTTCCAGGGACAGACCCCTCCTCCAGGTCCTCTGCGGCAGCCTCTCTGAAGCACCCAGATAATAGTATCTCGTGCATATTTCCTGAGTTTTTCAGATGCTAAAACCCACCACCAAAGGGAAGACATTAACTACTTGATGATGGAGAGTGCGTGGCCCCCAGACCTTCTAGGGTGTTGACCTCCCTGTTCCCTCGACATCAGCCAGTCAGAGGACTGTGCACGAGCTGATCACACACCCTGAGACGCCCCCTCCCTGACCTGGCCTTTAAATACGCTTTGCTGAACCCTTCACAGAGTTTGGGGTTTTCTTGGGCACGAGCCACCCCGTCCTCCTTGCTCGGCCCTGCCATAAGCCTTTCTCTGCTCCACATTCTGTTTTGGTTTCTTTGGCCTCTCGGTGCATTGGGCCCACGAGCTTGCCTTTGGTAACAGGCCCATGAAGTTTACAGTCTAATGGGAGAAACAGATGAACGGCCGGTAAGCAGATCATATACCTAAAGTCTTTCTCAATTTTCTTAGTATTTTAGCGGGGGAAGTCTAGAGTCATTTTTCTTTTTCCTTCTTTTCTTTTCGTTTCATTTTCATGAAAGCTTGGAAGTCAGGGGGCAGCTACAGCCAAATCTGACTGTGGGACATAGGGCGAGTGTGTGTGTGTGTGTGTGTGTGTGTGTGTGTGTGTGTGTGTGTGTGTCCTTGCAAATTTGTAAAGCTCTCTGTGCTTTAGTAAGATCAGCAGCCTCCTTTATTTCCGCGTCCCTTGTACCTAGCAGCCGTATTTTGCTGTCTCCATGTAGATGTGACGATGGCAGGAAAAGAGGGGAAGCTGGTTTAACTCTCTTCCCCTTTGTGCAGGGACTTTTTCTGAAATGACCTAGCAGGCTGCGTCTCTTCTGTGTTGTGCGATTTCTCAAGCGGTACAACTTTCCTCTTTGAATTCAGTGGACTGGTTTAGAAGCCTATGTTTTTCAAACAGAGTGGCTAATTCATTGGGAATTAAGCAGATTTGCCTTAACTGAGAATCCTTGATCCTACTTCAGGTTTACCACCAGTAAATTGTTGCAAAACTTGTCCCAAAGTTAGGCTGATCCACAGAATTTCGTGGAAATCTGAAAGCGCAGGATCTTGGGTATTTAATTGGAAAGATTTTGATTAACAAAATCAAATTTGTATTTCCAGAGCTTGTCTGTAATTTTGAAAATGCTTATTAAAAATGCAGATTTCCTGAGAGCTTGGGATTTGCAGATACTCACTACCATATAGTAAAATAGATAAACAGCAAGGTCGTCCTGTCTAGCACAGGGAACTATAGTCAATATCTTGTAATGGCCTATAATGAAGAAGAATAGGAAAAGGAATATAAATATATATGTGTAGCTGAATCACTGTGCTGTACAGCAGAAATTAACACCACATTGTAAGCTAACTATACCTCAATAAGAACAATAACAATAATTTAAAAGAGAATCAGGCTAAAAAAAAATTCCAACTTACTCCAGAGCTACGGAATGGAATTTCTCGGTCGAGGGACCCAGGGATCTTCATTTGTAACAATTACCTCACATTGCCAGTTTCCAGCCTGGACTCATTGAGCCGAAGGCTCTCCTAGGTACCTGCTCACTTCCAGCCACCGTTTAGCATCATTTCGCCGGCCACCCCCCCGGGACTCAGTTCACCTGAAAGCCCCCATCGGCAGCCTGTCACCACAGCCACAGCCCTGCAGTGTCGGGGGCATGTGCGTGGGAGCAAAATGCAGCGCCCCTGGCTCTGCGAGCAGGCAGGGACGAGCAACTGGGAAACCCTCTCGGCCGCCACGCCAGGGCTCCGAGGAGGTCAGGGGCCTGGGACGGAGGTTAAATCTCACCCAAGACGTTCTAGGTTTTGACTCTTCACCCGCCTTACCCTACGGGCGAGGACTTCGCATTGTCACGAGGAACCGGGGAAGCGCGCGGTGCGCACACAGCTGAGAACGCACGAGACGCTAGGGTTACAGGCCAGGCAAGGGTTTTGGCTGCGTGTATGTCCTTTCGGTTTCTGTTTTCCGGCCGCTGGTCTGGAGAGAGCGCGATGCGCTTCGTGGAGCTCCAGGCGGACCTCGCGAGCTTCCCGGTGGGGTCCCGTGGGGTCCCGGCGCCGGAGGAGAGCGACCCCGGCGCCTGGCGGGCCGTGCGCGGCGCGTTCCCAGCCCCCGCTTCGCAGACGCGGCGCGCGCTGCGGGGAGCGAGGTGTCATTTTAAGAACCTTGTAATTCTTGACAAATTAGCGCAGCAGATGGTGTGGACGGGAGCCACGTCGTGAGGAGTATCTGGGACGATGTGGGACGTGTTCTAGGGTTTCGGCCTGCTTTCTCCTTAGTTTAGTTTTTAACTCTTATGGTACAAAACTGCTGTTTGCCTCACGAAGTTTTCATGGGCTCCCTTGGTGATGCCTGCGGCCAGTCAAAACTTGGGCACGAGCTGGTCACACGGCCCCCCGTGTCCGCCTGCCCCTTCCCCAAAGGATGCTCACCCTCGCTGCTCACGCAGGCACCTCTGGTCAGTGTGGCCCGTTGCTGCCTGTAGTGGCGCATCTCTTAAACTTCTCTTTGTCTCTTAAACTTTTCTTTGTCTTTGGTAAATTCTTTTCTCACCCACGTCCCCGGCCCAACACCCGTGAGGGGTTGCTTTCCAGACAGCGCTGGCCTTCGGCGGAGGAGCGTGAGAGGAAGGAGAAAGGGTCGTGGTATAGACTGGGTGGTGGTGGTGCTGAGAAGATGGGCAGAGGCGGTCCTTGGAGGCTTTGCAAGGACCAAGAGAGGCCAGATTTGATTTGGCTGGGAAAAAAAAAAAGTCTAGGTTCTGAAGAGGGTGGGGAAATCTCTTTAGGGTCCCCTGGGCCTCTTCCCAGTGATGCCGAGGAAACGCCTTCATTTCCTTCTGCTGTCAGGTCGGCAAACAGAAGAGTCGCAGGTGCTCTCTGGGGTGACCTCCTGGTCCCAGTCAGGGCTCTGCCGTTTCACCAAACCCAGTCCTTTCTGGTCTCCAGTGTCCTCCAGCTTATCTAACCCCGCCTCTCACTGTGTTGAAGGAAAAATTTGGTGAAAGTGTTGTCCTATTTCTATGTTTCTCCTCCCAAGTGCGTGTCCGTGTTAATCCTCTGAGTGCGGTCGAAGGCTGTGATTTCCATCGTCTTGCTCAGCTGAGATGCTGAATGAGTGTAGAAAGAGAGCGCGCAACGCTTTGACTCCACCGTTGCCGAGGCCGCGGCTCCTCTTCACCTCTGCACACAGCATCCTTGTCCCCAAAGACCCACGGCATGGAATTGTGTCAAACAGCCAGAAATTACCGTGTTTATTCTCATTCCATACATATCCGTACGTACGTCTCGTTGCCTATTTCTAACTTGCATGGTACCTAGTCCGTGCAGGGAACTGTGCAAGAAGCTTCAGCTTCAAGGCAGTGTAACTGGCTGACGCCCTCCCGTCTGTGTGGACTGCTGGGTCCCTCAGAGTCCGCCTGTCAAAGCCCTCACCCCCGGTGGGATGGCTTCTGGAGACGGGCCCTTTGCAGGGAGTTAGGGTTAGGAAGTGATGAGAGTGGGGCCCTCACAAGGCGATCAGTGCCCTTCGGGGAGGGACACTCGGGAGCTTGCTTGCTCTCTCTCTCCACCGTATCTGTGAGCCAGGGGGAGAGCTCTGGCCAGAAACCAACCCCACTGGACCTTGACCTTGGCCGTCTAGCCTCCAGAATGGCAAGAAACTAAATTCATTTTGTCTAAGCCACCCAGTCTGCAGTATTGGATTATGTCATCCTGAGCTGACCAATACACTGTCCTTAAGCTTCTGTACTTCTAATTGGGAAGAAGGGACATAGAATCACGACAAATTTCCGAACAATACAGGGTTGTAATCGTGCATCCTGTACATCTGTGTTTTTAGCTTGAGAGTGCGACACCTGAAATTCAGTTAGCAAAGCAAGAGACTTGCACGACACCTAATTGTGGCCTGAATGCAAACAGGCAACAAATGCATGATTCAGAGGCCGCAGGTACTCGGGGAGGGTGGTTGCTGTGAACCGGGAGGGCAGGAAGCTGGGATGAAGGAATCACAAGATGAACTGGCCCCTGGTCTAAGGGCAGATGGGGCACAGGAAGGCCAAGGCCTGGGGTCCCCACCCAGGCAGACTTTCCATAAACCGAGGTAACCCTCTCCTGAGTGTTTTCGGATTTCGGTGAACTCTTAGCAACGTAGACCCAGTTACTGACCTCTTTATGAGATGGTGGAAAATGCCAGACCCTGGGGATCCTTTAAATGTTGATACCTTTAACTGTAACTGAGTGGTTTGGGGAATATGCAGTTTGAAATGGAAGTTTAAATTTCGCTGAAATTTAAATCGTCTTTGCAGTGTGGGTGTGTATGTGTTTGTGTGTGCGTATAAAATCAATGGAAATTTGCACTTCGCCTTGGCTACTTTCATCTCAACTGTAAAGATAAAATGGCATTTTTAGCAGTTTGCTCAGTTCATGGTCCCTCACAGGCTTCAAAGGAATGTGTGGTTAATTAACCCTGGCTCCCAGCAATCACCCAAACTTGGGAGCTGGGGAAGGCGAGCTCTGATGAATGCTGTCTTCCAGGCAGGGTTGCCTGACAGATAATCACCGCGAACTACACCTGTGTTGATAAAGTAAATCAAGGAGCAAGAATTGTAACATCACACAGGTGCCAACCGCTTCCTATGGCTTTGATCAGCAAACTGTGAAGTAGGTGAAATTTATTTTTAGGACCTCACATTTTCCAAATCATTTATCCCCTTCATGCCTCCCTCCTGTCCCCAGGTGCCTACGTGGACTGCCTGTTCTTCTATCCATCAACAGGTATTTCTGGAGCACTTCCTAGGAATTTCATGCCAAGTCCGCCAGGAGGAAATCATAGCATCTGCCACCCACAAAAACGTGGGTTCTACTCTGCAGCAACGTGAAAACGTGGTGAATAATGCAGGATGGTCTGTTGTTAACATCTGCATTATTTATTTGGCACAGGACCTAATCGAAGGATCTCAATCAGGTCAGAGGAGAAGGTCTTCAAGGGCTTGATCAGTCCAGAAACACTCCTTGGAGGGAGATTTTTGAGCTGCTCCTTGAAGGGGTAGAACCTGGTTAGGCAGATGGTTGAAGGGAGGATGACCCTTTCAGCCAGGCACCAGCACGAGGCAGGAAGTGTGCGGGTCCTTGAGAAGGAACAGGCTGGTTAGAGACGTGGGCAATTACAAGAGGGAGATCCAGTCGTGAGGTCTTAAAAATACCGGCTCCAGAGTGTCGTCGGAAGTCGGGATGCAGTAAGAACTAAATGGGAACCGGTGAGTGTTGAGCCAAGGAAGTGAATGTGTGGTCTTGACTGTCCACGGGGAGGAGGATGAGGGAGGGAGATCAACAAAGGATGGCGGAAGAGCAGGAAACTAACTAAATGGCTTCCCTGATGCTGAAGCTGTTTCCTGATTCATTCTGACTTAAAATTCTTGCACCTTGTTTTCCCCTTTTCTCTGACAAACCCCCACCTCTGCTTCACTTGCTCTTTTGCGCTAAACAGCCCCCAACCTTTCCATGACCCTCCCCACTCGCTAGACATTCTTCACCCAGAAGAGCTTATCCCTTAACCCCGGAGCTGTGCTCCAGGAAGGTGGTCACGGGCTGACAGCCTCAGAAGAATGAACAGACCCTCTGGAGCTTCTCCTTGACAGCAGGCGGATTCATCAAGATTTAAGTTTATAGCATCCCAGAAAGGAAAATGCCCTGATTGTTGTCGCCTTTCTGTTCCGTTCGGTTTTTCTATAAAACCTCAGGACACCAACCCCAAGGGGGAGTCACAGTCTCTGAGGCATGACCCCCCGTGACTCCCCGTTGCCGGGCAAAGCAGTAAAGCTGCTCTTTTCTAACTTCCCCCAAACCCTGCCTCCCAGCCTCACTTTGGCCCTCAGGTTACAGAGGTGGGCTTTTCGGGAGCAGTGGTGCGATGCTGGAGGTCTGCGCTGGGGTGGCCGGGGGTCACGGCAGAGGGATTTGTGGAAAAGCCAGAATCCCAGAGACATTTTGACAGACAGAGTCTCAAGTTTAGTGAATAACTGGATTCAGGGGAGAAATACGGGATATAGGCCTTAGAGCTCGGGCAGTGATTAGCGCTGGGACGGCCCTGTGGGGGAAACAAAGGCCTGAGCCCCCGGAGTGCTCTGCACTCTGTCTGTTGTGCTGGGTCCTCCCTCTTTGCCGTGCTGCCTTCAACTCTTTTTGGTCTGGTAGTTTAAGGTCTCTAATTTCGTCAGACATTTTTGGTTGTAAGTGACAGAAATCCAACATCAGTAAACATGGGAGAATTTGTTAACTCGTGACACTGGAAAATCCACTGATAGATACCAATGGATTTAGGCAGAGGTGGATTCAGGAACCAATGTGTCTCACTCATTGACATAATGAAATTTATTGAGTGCCCATTATTATGTGGCAGGCAAAGCTCCAAGCTGCCAGGATATAATGGTAAGTGAAACAAACATGGTACCCTCACGGAATTGTATCCAGATATAGTGTATAATGGAAATTAGGAACTATTTTGATTTGATTCCAAAAGCGACTTCCCTTTCCTTCTCTTCCCTTCCTTTCCCTTTCCTTCCGTCTTCTTTCCTTAGATCCTCATCTCTTTTCTGCCCCTAAATTAGTCTTCAATCTGTCTCTCTCCCTGCAACTACCCGCCTCCCCAGCCTCCCAGCTAAACCTTCCTTCTGTGACATCTATTTACAAAGACTCCTTTAGTAACTCAAGGTGTATCTGCTCCCAGTTTATCAATCCTAGTGGGGAAAAAACATGCCTCCTTCACAAGAATTCCACCTACACCCTTACAGCTGAATCTCACTGGTTTGACTGTTATCATGAGTTCATCCCCTGGGCCGGAATTCCTTGGTTGAGAGTCAGAAGGAACAATTAGAGGATTTACCAAAAGAACGTGAAGGGTTGTTGGGAGGATGAAAACACACAGTGATGTGCCCTGACCTCCCTGAGTCTGGCCTTATTCCTGCATCGCTGGATGTGCAGACGAGCATTGCTGTGCTGGGAGGTGGGGTCTGGAGGTTTCACAGGTAAGGCCATTCTGATGTCCTGACCTTTCCTATTGATGGCTTTCTCATTGAGCATTGGTGAGGTCTGGCAGAGAAGGGTCAGATACCTTTTTGCCCTAACAGTTTACCATCTGTTTCTCCCCTTCTACCTTTATCCTCCCAGCCCCATCGCGGAGTCCAGGAAAGCTGGGCGTTTACGTGGTCAGACTAGCCTGATCGTGGGTTTGATTTGTGGCCAGTGCTAAACTTTCATCCATTCTAAAGAGACATTGCCCATTTCTTCTCTAAGAGAAATGTCCCTAGTGAGCGAAAAGGAAATATTTAGAAAAGCTCACATTCTCAAGAGTGTGATTTACACATAATATAAAGGCATTATGAAGTGTTCAAGATTCTCTAAATAATGGTGCTATTTGTAATAAGAATATGATTTCTGTACGCAGCGTTTGAGGGTAGATGGGCCACCCTCCAAATATGGTAGGGTGACTGCCAGATTAATAGATAATTTTCTTCTCCTCCCTCCTGTGGTCTAGATCATAGGTTTAAATGACAGGAAAATGTGTTGGAAATAGAGTGCATGTCACTTGATTGCTCTCTGCCGTCCTGATGATTTTGACTTCCATCTCTTTCAAATGACAACAATTTGAAGACGGGGCATTTGATGAGCTCCCCCCACATTCAATATGTTAGTGTCCCTGCTGTACAGTATTTTGAAGATTTCTCATCCATTCAGTCCAGTGTGCAGGTACGGTTGAGGGAAAGGAAAAGAGCAGACCGCACAGCCGTTTCCCACATCCTGAGGCTGTGCCCTGAAACGAACCTGAAACCACGCGTCTGATGGACGCCCTGAGATGTATGTTCTCAGAGCCCCCGTGAGTGACCTCTTTCTGTGTTTAGGGTGGGATGAGGGGCTGCAGTGAGGAAGGGCCTTTGAACAAATATTCAGTCAACTTCATAAATTTCAAAATTACCCTTCCTTACTTTTTTGTTTTATAACTTAGAGGGGTGTGAAATATTCAGCATATAATATAAATGTGTCGCATACCTCTTCAGTGTTTCAGAAGGGGTGATGGACATTTGGTGGTTAAAAAAAAAAAGAGAGAGAGAGAGAAAGAAGGACAAGGAATGCCCTCTTTGGATAAGTAGAGGGGATTTTTATTTCCCTAAAGGACAAAGGGTAGTATTAAAAAAAAAAAAAAGAACTAAAATATTGTCTTTTTCCTGAAGAGTGATTGTGAAAAATCAAAATTTCATTTACCAGCCCCAGTCGTTGTTGTGTAGGATTAAACTGAAACAATGGAAGTCTCCTTGACAGCATCTGATACTTTGGCAGACTGGCCTTGAATTTAGAGCCAGAGGATGGGAGAATGAAGGCTCCCTTATAAAGAGCCAAATCAGGAAATTCATTCCCTTCCCTTCCCTCTCCTCAATTCAAGCTGCAGATCCACCCCACATGTGTTTTGTAAAATAAAGCCCAAAGACTAAAACAAATAAAG
This sequence comes from Camelus ferus, assembly GCF_009834535.1. NCBI lineage: Eukaryota > Metazoa > Chordata > Mammalia > Artiodactyla > Camelidae > Camelus > Camelus ferus. Next base: position 14,070,106 of record NC_045731.1, on the reverse strand, counting down.
TTTCATAAACATGCACCTCCCTAGCACAACAGATGGCAGCTAGGAAAGCCGCCTGAAGCGATGTGAGGGCTTGCTCCCCCGCCTGCCATTTTTTTTTTAAATAACGGTATTTATTAAATGGCTATCTCGATTGCAGACTCGTTCGCTGCAGGTAAAGATAAAGAAGGCGAGTGGGGAGCCAGCCGAGAAGGGCATGCAGGGTCCACAGACAACATGTGATAGAGCGGGTACACCTCCAACGGAGATTTTTTTGTTTTTTTGATAGCCTTTGAAAAGAAATGCCATAAAATCACTGAATCCTAGAACTTCCGAGATGGGAGACGGTTTAGACATGGAATGAACAGGGTCTTGGGCTGAAGGTCCAGGGGCCATGGTTAGATACAAGTTAGCCACGTGACCAGAATCAGTGATGGCATCTCTCTGGACCTTGCCCTTCTCATCTTTGAGGGGAGTGAGGAGGGAGGAAGGAGAGGAAATTGATTGAGTCCCCTCGGCTGGGTCAGGCATTGAGTTACATGTTCCAGATCTTATCTCTTTTAATGTCCACAGTCATCCCACAAAGCAAGCTTTTCTCCACATTTTAGAGATAAGAAAACTCTTCCTGACAGCCAATTCCAGCTCTTTTTTTTTTTTTTTCACTTTGGATTCTTTATTACATTTTCAGTTTTTTTTTTTTATCAAAGTGTAGTTGATTTACAATGTTAGTTGCAGGTGTACAGTAGAGCGATTCATATATACTTATACATACGTATAGGTAGATATATTTTCAGATTCCTTTGCATTATAGGTTATAACAAGAAATTGAATATAGTTCCCTGTGCTGTACAGTAGGTCCTTGTTTATCTGTTTTGTATATAGTAGCGTGTGTCTGTTAACCCCAAACTCCCAGTCTGTCCCTCCCCTGTCCTTTCTCCTTTGGTCGTGGTTACACGTTCTTGACGGGTTTTCTGCTGCCCCATTTCCTGGGCTCTCTCACCCATCTCTGGCTCCTCCCTTGGACAGATGATAAGTCAGTCTGGAGTGGAGAGAAACTGCCGGAAGAGTTAGGTAGTTACTGGCAGAGGGTGCCTACAGATACTTTTTGTTTCCTTCTGTTCAGCAAAGGCAGGGAGTAAGTGGATGACTGGCTGAAGACCACACGCTTTTGTTTAATTACTAGGTGATGCTGTCAAAAGGAAGACCTACATCTCCTTTCACTCAAGTTAAGCTAGTTTTAGTTTCCAGAGCTTGGAGGGTCGGGGAGGGCGAGGTGGGTGAGGCCTCTGATCGATTCCCCGGGAACTAGAATTGGCTCACGATGGTCAAATCTTTAGTTAGTTAACACATTTATCCAAGAGCCTACCGTGTAAAGGCGTTCATCTGGAGTCTCTGAACCTTCTTTCATCTCTTTGAAATATCGCAGACTAGTTATTGAAAATGAACTGCCCCAGATATTCCTTCCTTAAACAGAAATAACTCTTCCTCTAGGAATTCTGGTTTTTGGCAGAGTTTTCGTATACTATCCACCGGGGTGGACAAAGGAGAGGTCCAGGTGATTAAAAATAGTTTCTGTGTAGTTTTCCAAAGCAACACTTTCACTTTTTTTTCCCCACAGCAGAAATACTTTCCTAATTATCTCCAACGCTGTTAATGCCTCTTACTGTTTCCAGCACATCGACACCATGATTGAGTGTCTGCTAACCTGGTGAAGGACACACGGCATAGTTTACGCTGTCCACTGTGCTTATGAGACCACTCAGACGTGAAAAATGAGCAAATGCTTGGTCCAAGATCGCAGAACCCGATAACGAAGGGCTGACACTGGGAGGCAGGGGTCTTCTTTTGTGTGTGTCTTTCTCGGTGATTGGCTTCCTGTCCAATTTAGGTTGATAATTTAAAAGCATTTCTAGCTGGGGTCATAGCAGAGTGCAGGAAAACATGGAGTGTGGCCTGCTAGTCCCCATTTGCTGTGTAAATCTGAGCATCGAGGGGGTTACTGCCTTTATTCCTGCATGCATATCTTTTTTTTAATTGAGTTACAGTCAGTTTACAATGTTGTGTCAGTGTCTGGTGTACAGCAGAGTTTTTCAGTCCTACATGAATATACGTATATTCGTTTTCATATTCTCTTCACCATGAGCTACTACAAGATCTTGATTATCACCCATATCTTATTTAAAGAAATTAGTGTAATAAAAGGGCTGGTAGATGGACGACTTCAGCTGGTGGCCCCAGTTTCCTCAGTTCTTGCCCTTGATTGACCGCTTTTCAGCCTCTCCAAGCTGTGAGAACAAATATGGCACCCACGTCAACTGCAGAGTTTTGAATTACTGTCATCCAAAGACTTGAAAGCTGGAGAAACCAGGACTGCAAATATTATACAGAGAGAGTTCCAACAACACAGGGACGGGAAAGGCTAGTGCCATCGGCGATCCTCTGAGCTGGCAGACCAAACCCTAGTTGGCTGTAATCAACAGCTATAAAGAAGCTCTTGTGGAAGGAGCTTGTCTCTATAGCCAGTCAAGCCTGTCTGTCCTCATCGTGGGGAAAAGGCTGACTCATTCCGCTCACCGCCCTCCCACTACGCGCCTTGCTGCTTCTCGTCTGGCCCTCCCTCTTTCCTGTTCAGATTTTACCCAGGATTTAAGGTCCAGCTAAGTCCTCCCACCTGTCAGATTACTTGAATTCCCAAATGCAGCATCTTCTTCCTCTTCTGAGCAACCCCTTCAGCCCCGTGAGGGAGCTGGTCTCTCTGCAGCGTTGTTAGGGTTATTGGTCTCATGTTGGGGTCACTCCCTGGGTTAGGAGCTCCTTCAGCGGGAGGACGTGACTCACTCTTTGCATGTCCCCTCCAGTGACCAGCATGATGCTCACACCACAGGGACCTGCGCTTCATAGTTGCAGGTTACTGATGCCGGACGGGATTCAGGGTCCCAAGTTGCCCACCTATTCACAGAATGACACAACAGAGCCTCCCCTCAATTGTCTATAACCATCCTATTTACAATCTTGAGCATCACTATTACCCCTGGGGCTAAGGTTGCTGGATTTGGCACATAAAATTACAGGACACCCAGTTAAGTTTGATTTTTAGGTAAACAATTCCTTTTTTCTTTTTTTAGTATAAATCCATCCCCTAATTTTTTAAAGTTTAAAATTAAAAAAAGTATTGTCTGACATGTACTTGCATGAAACACCTCATTGGCCTCACCCTAATCCTGGCCCTGTCAGATCTTAGCTTTATTTAAAATTTTGATATTAGTCCCACATAGATTGTTTGTTTATTTATGTATTTATTGGGGTTTCCTGGGGTTGAACCCAGGACCTCGTGCACCCTAAGCATGTGCTGAACCGTTGAGGTACACCCACCACCCACCACCATGGATTTTTTTGGCATTCATTTTGATTTTTGAAACTGTTGCATTGTTGCATTCAGCTGTTGTTTACCTTGATTCCTGAGGTCACTGATGATCCCTTACATTTCATACCTGCGGCGAGTGCCTGGCTTCCCTCCTCCTGGTCCCAGGTCTGCTCTCCTCCTCGGGATCCCATTTGTAAAGTGGTGGTAATGATGTGTTGCGGCAGGATGCAGTAAGCCCTCTGTCTGACACGTTGCATTTATTCAGTACTAATCATTTTGTGCATTCACGTTATCTTGGATTTTTTACGTTGAATAGTTCAGTGATCCGTTCTCCTCTCACAGCCACACTTGAAACCAAACTCACAATTGTCCATCTTTCAAAGTAAGTTTTAATTATTTTCATAAATGGAATGGGGCTTAAAGAAGCCTGCAGATCTCGGAATGGCCATGGGGGTCCAGACCTCCTTAAAAGGGCCCGTGTTTTGAAGGCAGACATCCGGTTTGCAAGGAGAGGACCAAAGGGGAGGGAAAACAGCTCCCGCTGCTGAGCTGGTGTCACGCCTGACCGCGGAGCGCCAGGGCGCCGCCGTCACTCTCGCCGCGCGACAGCTGCCCTCGAAAGACAGAGCAGCGCGTTGCTTTTCTACGTACACTTTTCTTTCCTCGACCTAATGGCATGCTGATGTGTCAAGGTGGTAAAGCGGTCGTCACTCTCTTTTAAGCTCTTTGCGCTCAGAAGACTTCAGAGCGTTCATCTGAGGGGGTCAGCATTTGAGTTTAGGGAATGGAAAAGGGTGGTGGGGGCTGTAGGATTTTAGATGAAAAAATACACACACATGCCCTGGTTTTGGCTTTTTAATGACAATCCTGCAGGGTTACGCATCAGACCTTTGTTTAGAAAAAAATGATTCATTAAGCAAATTGCGGAAAGGAGCGACCACTCTGCACCTAGCTCTGTGTAGACCTGACGTGTGTGTACAAGCCTCACGCGGCCAGGATTTTGTCACGGAAGAGAACATTGAGAAGCCTGTTGGATGTTCATTTCTGTGGATGCTCAAAGCATGCTCTCCTGTTAGGCACCGCGGGTGACCCGGGACCTGCCTCCATCACATACACCAGTTACTACAGAGACCTACGCGATTTTGCAGAGACTGAGTGTGGGACAGAGACTAGCCTGCCACTAGAACCATAAATATGTAAACCTGGAGGGTGTTTGACTAACGTTTAAATGATTAATAGGTTTGACAAACCTCTTGAAAACAATTTTCTTTTCTTTTAAATTTTTTTACTTAAAAAAGAATTTGGAGGGAGGTAATTAGGTATTTATTTAGCTGTTTACTTAATGGAGGTGCTGGGGGTTGAACCCAGGACCTCATGCACACTAAGCGTGTGCTCTACCACTGAGCCCCACCCTCCCCTGCTGAGAACAATTTTCTCTTCAAAGGAAGATCATTCCATCCATAAAGTTACGGCTGAGTTTTTTTAATCCATGAGAATCTTGTTGCTGTTGTGGTTTTAAAAAGATAACGGAGATTCTGTTTGGTTTGGTTTGAACTGCGTTACTGCAACAATGGAAAAAATAGAAAAGAAAGGAAAACAGAAACTAGTCAAACTTCCAAGTGAATAATTTATCAAAGAAGATGATTATTATTATTTTTTGCCTTTGCTTCTGCTTGTTACCATCATAAGGGAAACATTCCTCATGACCTCAGGCTGTGGGTTCCTTGTTACCACATTTAGCATTCTAGCGCCCGGCGGAACAGAGATTAGAAACACTATGCTTTCTCACAAAGCATCTCTTTTGATTTTGATACAGAAGTTACACAGAGGCCTGAGATACGTTGGTATAAAATTCTGAGTTCTGATCATTTAGCTCAAGTTTCTTTTTTAATTTAGCTTTTATCATCTCAAGCGCACACATTTGTATTTGAAGGCAGTAACAAAACATCCTTGTGTTTACTTAACCTCTGAGTATCTGGAGAAGGGAAGAAAACATAGATTTGCATGGAGTTGACTATGAACATACGTGTAACCATCTTGAGAATGTATTGATGTTCATCAGCTTCTATTTTTTTTTTAATTTTAGAGAAAACCAACTTTAGAGATCAAATGATGTCAGCTGTGTACTGGAAAACTCTAAAACTCAAGTGTGTTCCTGAATTTTTTTTTTAAACTGTCATGTCACTAATATTGAATTTTCTAAAGCAGAAATTATTTCTCTTTTCTTAATAGACCGGAAGGAAAGAAAAAGGAGACCCTCTAAACATTGCAATTGATAAGATGACCAAGAAAACAAGAGACCTAAGGAGACAGGTACTGTTTTTTTGTTTTCATTTTAAGTGCATGGTACTTGGTGGTGGCTTCCGGGCATTCCTCTTTCAGGCGCTGTCTTAGGGCTGATGCTCAAGTTGCTGTTCTTTATGACATCCACGTGTACGCAGAAGCTTTTCTTCAAGAAGGTGGTCTGCTGAGCAGACGGATGTGACAGATGCAAAGGGTGTGGCGATGGAAGTAACCTCTGCAGGGTTTGGGGGAGCCGATCACTGCCAAGACACACTCTTCCCAGGTGGAGAGTTGATGAATTCTTTGCCTTCTACATCTGGTTTTCAGTTTTTCAGACCCCGGTATGCAAAGAACCAGTCTCTGGTTTCTGCTGGTTCTTACGTAGACTCCCAAGGCAATGGATGAATAAACAAGAATGCTGATGCTTCGTGAGAAATGCAGCTCTTAATCTGACAGGCTCATTAAGGTCTCCGACCCAGTGTACCCCCTTGGGGGCATAAATCTAGGCGGAAAGGTTGCTTATCAGATGGTTATCTGGGAAGCAGGGAACCGAAGCAAGGAAAGGTGATTGGACGATTTAAATGGCTATTGGCATCGTTAGTCTGAAGGGTTAGGAATCTGGTCAGAGCCGCTCTTCATCTCGTGAGTGCTGTGTGAGCGCCGGCGCATGCTGTCCCATGAGCCTTACTTTCTGTGTTGGCATGTGAGCTCCACTTTCCTGTGTGCTGTTCTTTCTCTAGAAGAGACGCGAGCACCCGTTGCGTTCCCGTACAATCCCTTCATGCTGTCTGGCTGAGAGGCATCCTGTCTCCTGCTGGTAGCCTTTGCATATATCCATCTCATGCGCTAAGCGTTGACTGTGTGGGTCACCTGGGACCGACCAGCCACTGCCCTGGGGCAACACCTGCTTTGCTTTCTGCAGCTGGAGCAGCTAGACTGGCACGGCTGCATCAGGTAGCACTCAGCAGGGTGTCAGGTATGGACAAGAATAGCGAGGTACCTGGGCTAGAATAGCCAAGGAGCATCTTAAAAATGGTTAGAGGGAAAGGAAGACACCACTTCAGCTCACTGCTGGGCTGTCTTCAGGAGCTCACCAGAGGGTACAGACACACTTGAGCTAACGTCCCCCAGAAGATACCACAGTTAGTTCTGGGATATGAGGATTCTAGTTTGAAGCCCTTCTGGGGAAAGCATTTTCTTTTTGTTTTACCTTGAAATAAGGGAGAATAAAACAATGTCTTCTTCGGCATTAGTAAGTGGTAACTACCAATGTAGCTTACCAGATGGAAGTTGCCAGCAATAACCAACCAGATGCATGGCCAGGTCCGTCTCTCCTAGCCCTCTTAGACCATCCCTCCGTACAAAGCCCCATCTGACATGAAAGTATATGGGTAGTGGGAATTGGGATTGGGGTTAGTGGAAAACGATGCCCGGAAAACAGGTGTCTGGAGTCCAGGATTTGAATAAGCTGGCAGTGCATCCGTGGATCCTTCATCTCTTGGTCTTCTTCAGGAGATCTGTAAAAGCAAGGAGCCAGACTAGATCTGCAAGCTATCTTTGCATGAGTCCCTTCATTTCCTGTGCCCGAGGTCCTAATGTCTGATGATCATGGACTTTAAAAGCAGTGAGAGGGCAACAGGCATCTTCTCTAGGGTTTGCCTTTGGCTGGATCGTCAACCAGGCAAAGTCCATGAATTGAGTCTGAACCTCCCCCTCTGGGTCTTAGTAAGGACCATTCTTTCACATCCAGGAGCCAGCACCCTAAGTTCTCTGCACTCACGGACCTATCACAGCAATTTTTTGTCTTACTTACCAGGAAGGAGTGGATAAAGTAGTTTTTACTTTACAATTCTCAGAAAAGTGTGGACTCCTTTTAGCTGCAGGCAGTGGTAAAATTTGAAGGTGGACTTCATGGTGGAATTTTAAATGCTTCGGTGTCCAGATCCTTGGAGAGCTTCTGTCAGGGTGGCAGTGGAAGGAATATGTCATCCTCTCAAATCATTCAGTGTGTAAGATTTTTCTCTTTGTCTGCTCACCTTTCTCAAAGCTTGAATAAGGGTAAGAGAGAGTTGCTTTATGACATTAAGATCCAACAGTTATGGACAGCATTAATTTCACACTGCCTCCCTGAATTTGGTTCAGACATCCTCCTCTTTGCTAGTATGCCTTTCTAGGATAAGATGGTCCCCATCTGTCAGCTCCATCCTTATCCGTATGTTGGGATATTTTCATCTTCTTTTCCATCTCTCCTGTTTCACCATGTACACCTGTAGTGGTACAGAAACGTCTCTGATCCAAATAGACGCTACCTAGCATTTCTGCGGGTGGAATACACAAAGACTCTGATCAGCCTGGCTCAGGGAAATCTTCAGATTATTTTTTTTAAACATACTTAATTATTTTTTAAAGTATTTTTAATGGAGGTACTGGGGATCGAACCTAGGACCCTGTGCATACTAAGCATGTGTGCTACCACTGAGCTATACCCTCTCCCCTATTAGGTTTATTTTAAAAAATTAATTATTATTTCTCATAGGTCTTCAGTTTAGATTTGGGTGGCTAGTTAATTGGATTAACAAGGCTTTAGCTGAATCTCTGATAGGAGCTTTGTAGTGGCCGAGTGAATGCCAGTGGTTCACATAAATGTCTCCCCGTTGCTGGGACACGTTCGGTTCTGTCAGTGATAGACACACCTTTGTTAGAAAAGATTCTAGATGAGAGCCATCAGCTGTCCATGCTCACCTATATTCCTTTATACAACATTTAGAGAAATAAAATCACATAGAGGGAAGAAAGCTGAAATCAACGAAAAATATTTCTCGTGGCTTTCGTGAGCTCCCACCCTTTCAGTCTCCTGCCTCCTCGTAGCCCCGCAGTTGGGCGGCGTCCTTCAGAAGGTGACAGGGGAGTCTTGCAAAGTTCTAGCCACCAAATTAAAAAGAAATAAAGTGAATAGTAACCTTTGGACTTCCCGCATAAAAGAAAGTGGACTTATGTTTGTAGACATGTGAAAAAAATCGAGTAATTGAATAGAAAAGGATTTCTAAGAACAATTTCCAAGTAAGTAGAACTCCCTTTTTTCGGGCAGTATGCCCCCAAGGAACTGGGGAGCCAGAAACTGTGAAAAAGGCCACAGGAACCCAAGGGTGACATTTAAACCGGTTGGCATGGATCCATCTTGCCAATTAAACCCAGGAGAGCGGGCAGTGGTGGAACAGAAGCCTTTGGGAGTGTTTTGTTTGGGAATTAAAAGTGGATTTAGGGGACCGTAACTGCCAGCCTCGAGCATTATGTTTTAATTTTAGAGCTGCGGGCACTGTATGCCCCACGTCTGTGCCATTGTCACTGCTGTGGTTTTGGCTGACTCCCTGCCTGAGTACCTCGTAGCCCACACGGCCTGCCCATCCCTTTGAGAGGGCCTAGCTGGGGTCTGCCAGCGGCCCCACCATGTCCGCCTTCTGTGTGCCACCTGTCAACCGTTCTAGGCATGGCCTCTTGATTTTCCTCAAGCTTACGGTGATGCCAGTTTATGCAGATTATTACTTTGGTCCTTGTATTAGTCCTTTATTTTTCTCCTGCAAGTTGATAAGCAAATCAGGACCTAAATATTTCCCTATGAGAAGCTAATAGTCATCATAACAAGCTAGGGTGTTGCTAAACTTAGCAACTCTCTTTCATTCCCCAAAACCAATCAATGGCCTGATTCTGATTCCTTCACCCTTAACCGCCAATCACAGTAATTCCAGCAATGAGACTCAGCAAGTGTCGCCTTGACAGAAGTGTCAGTTTTGCTATCACAATCAAAACACTTTCAACAGACAACAAAAACCATGCATCGGATGCTCTTACATTGAGATGCGTACTTCATAGAATGGATTATATCACGAAGGATTAAAAGCAAACAAGCAAGACATGTCCCTGGATAGACCGTTAAAGGTCAATTTATCAAGACCCTGCCTTCCTCCAGGACTTCAGAAAACGCTTCCAAGGTTAATAAGAACTAATTACAGCTGAATATTCTTCAGCTGTCCCCTTGGTGACCCAGTTCCTTATATAAGAACTGCGACTGCAGGTCATCGGTGAGAGCTTATAAAATCACTGTCCACAGAAACGTAAACTAAATTACAGCAGTCGTGTAACTGAGTCCTTACAATGCGCCAGGCACTATTCTAAGCTCTTTCCATGAGTGGACCACGTTTGATCCTCATGCTGGCTCTGTGAGATGGAAAAGGTTGCCACCATGCCCATTTTACAGATGAATACGTGAAGCCAAGCGATGCGTGCATGGCCACACAAAGCGTGGGTGCATGAGGTCCCAGCCCAGACAGTCTGGCTGTGGGGGTCTTTTCTCGTAACCCTTCCCCATCCTGCCAATCCACAGAACCAGAGGATGCAGGTGGGTCACCTGTATACGAATCTCCTTGCGGGGGATGCAACTGGGGGGAAAAGGAGGATTCACATAATAGGTAGAGCTGCTTTGTGGTTTCCAGCAGCATATTTGCTGCCCTGGGGTTGGGGATGGGCAACATGCATGTATTTAAGACAGAAAAAAAATGAGTGGTGCGTGTCAGAAACCTGGTTCTTGTTTGTGATAGGATGTCATCTCTCAGGTCTGCAGCTGTCATGGTCCATTGGATCCTCCTTTTTAAAAAAAATGCCATTATGTTCGAGTAGCCAGCTTCTCACAGCCTGAATTACAGACTTTTCAAAACATTTACAGAAAAAAAAGGACTATTAAAGCATTCAGTTCTTTTTCTCACATCTGCTCATGATGGGGCCAATTATTTTTAGATTCATTGTAAGAAAACATTTTGAAATCCTTTATTTCCAGACTTGAAGCTGCTTTTCCTCATAAAGATGGGAAGCAATCTTTATGGCTCCAATAAAAGTACTTGTAAAACAAAATACTGATTTCCTCCAAATCGGTTAAAGGTTTGTGTTCTTCACACGGAAAACCTGTGTCAGAGCGAATATCCCTGGCGTTTGGTCCCGGGGTCAGAGTGCCAGGACGCTGCAGGAATATGGGGACCAGAAAATGACCACACAGCAGTTGGGGTTTGAGATACAGAACGTAAGCAACTCTGAGACACAAATGGCCTCAGAAACACCGAAGATCAGAATCAAAAAGGCCGGAAGGAGAGGGCAGAGGGAGGAAGGGGCCCAAGGGTACTGCGAAAGGCCATCTTTGAACGTACCCCTTGCTTGCGGGTTGTATATTCAAGCTGCCTCTTCCGTAGGAAAATCCTGACCCAGCGGCCCTGAATGTCAGGCCACCGCCTACTTACTCATCTCCCGGCAAACGTTCATTAGGCCAAGTTCAAGGCACATGATCATATCAGCTGGAAACAGTTCCTGAAATACCGCCGTGGGCAAGCTCTTCCCTTAGAGCTTAGAGACTTGAAATCGTGGTGCAGTTTCATTGACCCCCGTGAGCCAGCATGTGGTTGACGGTTCACACATGAGAGCAAACTTGCGGAGGACACTAGACTTGACCTCTTCCTCTCGCTAGCGAGAGATCAGTAGCTTGATCAATATTGATTCGTCAAATTGTTACCCAACAAAACTCTGTGTGCCCGATGCACGGGGAGGCCAAGGGAATGAAACAGGTGAAATCTCAGAGTTTGGAGCAGGGAAAGGCTTGTTGCAGGGCCGAGCAAGGAGAACAGGGGCCTGGCGCTCAGAACAAAACCCCAAACCCCCTAGTAGTTTTCGGGGGAAATCTTTACAGGCCAGATTTGGAGCGGGGGCTATGTGACTTTCTTCTGGTTGGTTGGTGGGGAGGGTAACGGGGACTCCAGGGCTCAGCCTGAAGTTGCCATCCTCCACCTGAGGGGGGGCCGGAGTTTCGGCAGGAGAACTCAAGGGTACTGTTACGCATATTCCTTGAGAGGGACCCAGGACCCTGCCCCACGGCTGCACTGTTGTTTCTTGACTGTTCCTCCCCTGAATCTGCATTCCCTCCCTTCCCTGATTAGCAGCTGTTTGAATCTGCTCTTTGGAGCTCAGGGAACTTCAAGGAGGCTGCATGAAGCCTATTTCCTACAAACAAGAAATGGGAGACAGAAAGGATTTGGACCAGGGAGGACCACACAGGGTCCTGCTCCATTTCAAGATAACATTGCTATGCCGAGCAAAGGCAGCTGCGACAGATGTATGAATGGAAACTGCTCGATCAAGTGGAAGCTCCAGCTTCTGGTTTGTTCTCTTCCGCGGATCGCTCCGGGCCCCAGAAGTCGAGGAGGAGTGGGATGGGGAGGGAGAAACCGCGATGCCTGAGCCTCACAGCAGTCAAGGGAACGCCTGCTTTTGGTCCTGCCTCTGACACCTCCTGTTCTAGGCAATGAAAACACCGTTCAGAATCTTGATCCTGACACTGGAAGATCCATCATAATTTTTAAAAATTCTATCATATTTTCCAGGATGAAATTCCTAAATAGGAATACATGGAAAATGATGATTTAAAAAATAAGGTTTTTTATTCATTAATCTATTTTTAGAATGTCCTAATGTTAGGTAGGTAGATACATGAGGGCATGAGGCAGACAGGTGGAGGAGAGGGAGGGTGGTCTGTATGCCCACCTCCAGCCTGAAGGGGCTTTACTTCTTCTAAATGAGTGCCAGCAAGAATCCGGTTAGAACCCAAGAGCCACGACTGCACGGTAGCGAGAAGGATCTAACTGGACGTGACCCAGTGTTCATTGTAATATAATTGGCATTGCGGTTTAGGACCCCCCCATGGATTTTTCTGTGTGCGTCATGGGTAAGGGTATGCACAAAAGGGACAAACATGACTACGCCCTCCAGGACAAGAGCATCAATCAATCAAGAGACCACCTCTAAGCGAGGGTGTAAGAGAAGCGGCAAAAAAAGACCACCGCTTTTTCCTCGCTTGGATCAGCCCGCCTCCCATTCTTGGAGGTGTATGTGACGTTTTGCTACATAGCGCTCCGTCTCCTCTCTGAATTCTTACCTTTCGGGGATGACAAGAACTGGGGTCTTTTCCCCTCCTCTTTTTGGGGTGACACTTACAGCTTACCGAAACACTCATTTCAGAACACCCATCCTGGCTTGAGCAAGGTTGGCCCATATTTAACTGTTGGAGGCCATGTTTAGGCTGGGGTTTGTTATCTGAGACAGTCCCAGAACGGGAGATAGTTTTAAAGTGTGTTCTGCAGGAGTTTTGTCACCACGGCCTGAACTGAGTTCTTTCTAGCACTGATGGTCGTCTTGACTCCGACAGCGTCTTCAGTGGATCTTTGCAGCCAGCTTGTGGCCAAATATTTCTTGTTCCATGTGACCTCCTCCCTTTTATTACCTGAAATGGCTTCGGCATCAGTTTTCCCAGGGGAAATTTCTATCAGCACAGCTGAGTTTTCTTTATCTCCCTATTTCCCAAGAAGGCTGGATAAATCCGAGATTTGGGAAGTGAGTCATCTTCCTGCAGGCTCTGCCTCTCCTGCTAGTGGAAGCCCTGATTCACTCCAGGATCGCAGCACTCTGTGCCTTCCTGGCTCCCGTGCGTGTCATTGATGGCTGAGAGAATCCACCATTGCTCTTTGCTTGGGCAGAACACTGATAAAGGTGATCGTGGTTGTAATACCCATCTGATGCAGGAAAAAATGGGCAGGGGCAGCATGAGAGGATGGCCATGTCCCAGGTCTTGGTCAAGTCCCTGGGACACACCCTGCCAAGTGAGGGTCCTTGGCTTCACGCAGGAAATAATTCAAGAGCGATCCACAGTTGAATAACAGTAGATTTATTCAGAGAGGTGTACACCCCACAGACAGGGTGCAGGTCATCTCAGAGGCAGGAGAAAGCTTGAGGCATGAGGCGTGGGGGGGTCGGTTAAAGTTGAAGTAAGCACACCCTCCACAGAGTGCGGAGCACCCCAGAAGGTAAGAGGGAGCGCGGGGCTGTGAGGCGTGGTGTTGCTAGTTTCTATGTGCTAACGCGTGAGCGGATTATTCCAGCTGCTTTGGGGACGGGCCGGGGACTCCCAGGACGTGGGTCACTGCCCTCTCTTTGACCTTTCACGGCTAGCCTCAGAGCTGCCGTGGCGCCTGTGGGTGTGTCATTCCCCGTGCCAGTACCTCCCATCATGAATCACGTAACGCTAGGTCCACTGGAGGTTGACTCTCCCGCCATCTTGGGCTTCAAGGTCTACTGGGAGCTGACTCTTCCACCGTCTTGGTGCTAATTGCCTCCAGTCTCACATCTGTTTGCTTTATGTGTCCTTAGCCAATCACTGTCCTCCTTGTCCGAATGAAATTCCACAATACCTTAAAGCCAGACCCTTACCCAGCCCTACACAACCGCATGCCTTCCACTTTGATCAGCTTTCCAGCAGTGTTACAACCCTGTGCAGCTCCTTCCAGTGTCGATCTTTAAGTTCCCATCAGCCATGTAGTCCAGTTGATTCTACCTCCTAACTGTGTTTCGAGTGCCTTCCTTCCTCTCAGCTCCCATTGGCACCACTTAATTGCTTTTCATGGGAATGATGGCCGCAGCCTCATAACCAGTGCCTTCCGCTCGCTCAGTGTCGCTCCAGCAGTCTTACAAGCCAGTGTTCATTCGCCCATTCTCATGCCTTTGCACTTGCGGTTACTTCTGCCAAGAATGCCCTCTTTCCCTCCCTTTCTTTTTTCCTTCCAGGAAAGTTTACAGCTTTTCCAAATGTCATCCCTTATTCCGTTTTATTTTTCCTCTTAGGAAAATTCACTATTTTTCCTACAAGGCATAGCTTAAATGTCACCTTATCATCACAACTTTACCCAATTCTTATAAACAGGGTTTATCCAATTCTTATAAACAGGGTTTATCCTAAAGCCTTTAAAAATAGCTTTATTATGACACTTTTTGCAGTAGATTTAAGTTGTTTATGTGTTTTTCCCTGTGCCCTAATAGTCTTTGTTTCTTCACAACATATCTTACTGCCCAAAATAAAGTAAACCACAGGTGTTGAAAGAATAAAGAATCCTCTGTATGCAGCCCACCCACTGAAAATATCTCAGTCGTCAACTTCCTTCCATTCTAAACTCTCATGTCTTTGGTTCCATTGTTTCAAGAACAAGATTTGTTAGCTTCAACAGCCCATTTTTACTGTGATAATAACAGCCTTTTTTCCATTTTGAGGGAGAGCTTCTGTGCCTTAACCCAGGAGTTTCCTGTCGCTGGGATGGCTTTAGGAAAGTCAGCTCAAGAACCTGCCGAAACGCAGGTGCAGGTTTACCCCACTTTTTGAAAGTTCATTTTGTGCCATTTTGCTTGGAGGAAAGTCCTACCTTTGTTCCTCTTTTTGCTAGCTGAAAGAAATCTGGAGGGTATTTCCTTTTGCACAAAAGGGGGAAAAGTGAAAATACTATTCAGCTCTTACAGAGGCAGAAGACACCCCAGGCAGCAAGAGTGGCCCCACCAAGCTCCTTCCTCGAGAACTGTACACATCCCACAGCTCAGCATGCAGCCCATGGCTTTGAACTGTGTCTGTGATTTATCTTGATTTATTTTGTGCATCGGTTAGCAAGATGCGTCCGAAGGTAATTGCTTCTTCATTTTACACCATTTCGGCTTGTGAAAAGGTTTCATAGGAATGCCCTACTTTCGGATAGTGGGGGAAACATGTATATGGCTCCATCTTGGTAAATTCTGATTTCATGTACATTTGGTGGCAGCTTAAACTCTGTATCGTAAAATGCTTTCCAGGTAATTTGTGATGTTCTGGCAGGTTGGAATTCCACTGCCTTTGTTTCTGATGGTGGGAGCTTTTAGATCTCATCACAGTGCTTTGGAGGATTTACTTGAAGGTTGGTTAAGCCTCCAACTCCTCTCCAATCCATTTGGCCTCTACTAGACCTCCCCGCTTCATGGAAACAGTATGTGTTTTGAGGGAGGGAGAATCCATGCTTGAACCTCCTCTCCCCATGGGCCAAGATTAGAAATGGATGGTCTGACTGTTCACTGTGCTGTGTTGAAGGGCTTGGCAAGTTCTGTGCTTCCTGGGGCAGGGCCAAGAGGAGGGTGAGGGGAACGAGGCACTCGCCTCTGGCACAAGATATTAGGGAGAACTAAAAAGCTCAGTAATCAAGATAAATCATATTTTTTATGTGGTATTTTAGGAAATTGAAATAAATGCAAAAAGATTTCGTGACGAGCGACCCATCAACCTTGTAAATAAAGACAGGATCAGTAACAGGGCAGTGCTGCGCAAGCTTGAAGCCTGAAGCAAAAGGAAAAAGAATCCAGTAACACTGATCCGGTTTTGACTCACAGCGCTGCTGTTCTGTTTATGATGTGCGACTCTTTCCCTGAGCCTTGGCCCCGCGCCACAGCATCTATCCGTTCAAGGCTTCACTGCACCTGCTCTGTGAGCAAGTTTCTCCCCGAAGTCTCGGTGTCAGGCGGCTTCCTTTTCTTCGCCTACATTAGTGGCGACTTTTAAATTTTATGATGAGATGCTACTTTGGACTCCAGATCTGAAGACCTGTTTGAATTGTGGTGTCCTTCAGGTTGTGTGGCTCCAAATGCATTTCTTTCCGATGTTTATCACAGTGACACGAGCCTTTTTATGGCGCTCTGAAGTGCTTCAGAGAAAATGGGAGAGCGTTTTAATACTGCTGATTTATTCTTTCAGGTCTACAGTAATTTCCTTACTGCCCAATTATAAGGCTCTGCTTAATTTACTCCACACATAATGTTTACTGATGCACATATGGTGCCACATTTCAGGAAACTGTACCCAGGACAGGTATTTTTGTCAGGCTGGAGCATGGAAAATTTCCTTCACATACAGAAAAAAAAATGCTAAGAAACTGAACCATCTCAACAAAGAATATCCCCCAGTGAGAGGGAGAAAAAAAATCACACTTATCTTTAACTTCAGAAAGTTGCAGTCTCTTTAGATGTTTATTTTAAAAGATGAGTGGTGATTATGTGATTACATGTGTATGAAGATTTCCAGTTACCCCAAAATCAGAGCAGGATAGGAGTCAGGGAAAAGGAGAGGTAGGAAGGGAAGGCATTAGTATCTTCTGGGCTTATTTCTCAACCAGCTTTGAAAAGAGAAAATATGGATTCAGTAATTATGGATTCCTAAACTCTTAGAAATAGAAGGGCCTCTAAGGTCTTCTCTCGGGGCAAAAGGTCTTTCTTCAGCATCCTTAAAATCCTCTGCAACAGCCTCTGCCTTAGAGATGGGAGCCTGTCCCTTCCCCAGCAGTGGGTACCATTGCTGGGCAATTTTAGTGGTTAGAAAATGGAATTCAGATCACTGATTTTGTAATTATCAACCACTGATGTTGGTTTTGTGCTGCAGAACTAATGTGTTGTTGCTTTTATTTTTTTCCCCTCTACTTAGTCTAAGTTTAAGGCACAGATAAAAGCTTCAGTAAAGAAGTTTGTGTAGAGTCCCTACAGGTAGTGACTATCATTGCATATGAATTCACAGCTTCACAAACAATTGGCTTGCTTTTCCAGAGCTCTGAGCACTAAGAGTGGTTAGGCTTAGGAACTGAGCAGCTGTCTCATCATGGAGACGGCTGAAGTAGCCAAACCCCCTTAATCATCTGAGGGCCCCTTTTTGTAGCTGATTATGTATGAAGGTCAAAAAAGCAAAGCTGAAACCCACTGAAAATGTTTGACATTTGTTTAGCAAGTGTCCATTCTTTCCTGGACACTTTATCTACAATTCAATTCAACAACCTATTAATATCAAAAAGATTTTATTTTCACAGAGTAGAGTTTTGGAGTTCTGACTGTGAGATCAAATTTCTTGCCAATAGAAAGCTTGGAAGTTAGTGAACCCACATGGGCTGGTTCTGAAGCTTGTCCTTTTAATGACTGTAGTTGTTAAAGTTGATGCACTTTTGTCTCAGTTTATAGCTTTTATTAAAATTCCATTAACAGGAAGAATATAAAGTAAATATCAATTAATAACATCTTGAGAGCTTCCATAATAATCAAAATAATAGCCTTCCCATTTAATACTGCCGCTTTTTCCCTTCCCTAAACCATCCATGCCTGTGCAAGACATTGAACCATGAGTGAGATTTTGATCATAACTTTTCTAATTAATCATAGGGGGAAAAGTCAAGGACTTTCATTTTCGCTGGGGGAGGCGGATGGATAGCTGATTGAATGCAGATTGAGAGACTAGCACACCTGCCTGGTATTTTCCGGGAGAAAAAGCTAGCTGGATTGTGCCCTCGTGTTCCAGGATTGGAGAAGAACCATTTGTCCTGAGGACTTTGGTGATAAGAGGGTGTCTTCTGTCGGATCCAGCCATAAGTGCTTGTCAGAAGTTTGGCTGAATAACCAGTCTCAGCACTTCCTCTCTCATCCCATGGTTTCTTGGTAGCGCATGAATCCTGTTAACTCTAAGCTGAGAAACTTCTATATCTTTATGTGATTCCTTCAATTTCAGTGAGGACCAAGCTGTCTTAAATAGCTGCAGGTGGAGTCGCAGCTGCCTAAAGGGGCCGACCAAGAAGGTGATGAGCACCTGTGGTCGAAGCAAGCCGAGGGGTCTGGGCAGCTGGACCCGGGATAGGGGGGAGAAGGGGCGTGGGGGTAGGAAGAAGTCAGCAGTCAGGAACCACGCCTGATGAGCAGGGCTCCCTCAGCCTCTCCTTTGAAATGTGAAGGCTTAGATCAGTGTGGTCCTGAGGCTGTATCTATAGATGCCACCATCACCAGTGACAACTGGATTACCCATGACTGATCCACTTTCATTGCGTCCGTGTGTCACCGTAGAAACCAGCTTGCCCGGGGCTCTCGGCGTGTGTTCCCTATGTTTTTGGCCAGTCTCTGGAAGTACATGCAATTCTTTGGCCAAATTAGGAAGAAATATCAGAATTTGGAGTCTAGGCTGTATCAAGATTGACCAGAGACCCTCCTAATCCACAAAATTTTTTAGGAAAAGTCAGCAGCTTCTGCTCTACACCTAACCCTTCCTCCTTGTTCTTTGCCTCAAAGCTTCTCCTAGAGAGGAACTTGCTTCGACACCACTGGAATAACCTTTGTTTTCTAGTGGAGTGTGAGGCGAAGAGAATAAAAGTCAACTTGGTCAAACATTAGCAGTCAGACTAGCCCCGGCGGGGCTCTTGGGGCCATCTCCAGCCTCCTCAGGTCTCTTCTTGAGTGGATAGCTGCTGGGTACCATGGATACTCAGTTTTAAGTAAATAGTGGGTGAGTGGAGCTTGAAAAACAGCCAGGGGATTGCAGTGGCGAAGCAACAGAGCAACGTGGACAGAGTGATAAGGCCACAAGACTTAAAAATCCACAGATGAAACCGTGTTAAACAGGTGCCTGTGAACCTTTGGTCCAAATCTGGACCTCTGCCTGTTTACGTAATAAGTTGTATTGTCGGCTTTTGCTGGACAAAAGTAGAGCCGAGTGGCTGTGGCAGAGCTCAACTGGCTGCAAAAGGCTCTGTTATATACTGTCTGGCCCTTTGGAGGAAAACTAGGCCAGGTCATGCTCTAGAAGCAAGAGTCTGCTTGAGATAAAACAAATGTGGAATAAGAGTCCAGATTCCCTGAAAAAGTGAGGGACCTTAAACCTGGCCGTCTCCTGCCTGTACCTTACACAGTCATAGTAGCGGTCATATTACGGGATTCCCACAAACTTGGAAATGTGGAGTCATCATGAGGCCTCTGTCTGTAATGAAGCCCCTCGAGGGAAGAATTCAGCAGCTGGTGGACACGCAGCACTGTGCAGTAGTTACAGACAGGAAGGGAAGAGGTACAGCACACGGGGGTGGCTGGACCCCCGGAGAGAGACGTCAGCTCAGAGGTACATGGTTATCTGTCACTGTGATACAGCAGGGGGCCACAGAGAAATGTTTTCCGTTTTAGAAAATGTGATGTGATCTTTAAGGAACCACAGATGATCAGACGCGTTAGAGGTTCATTTATAAGTGATAACTGTAGCAACAAGTGGGCGCCCCTCATCCGTCCTCCTTACCTGGCTGCATCTTCTTCCCCTAAGCTTCCCGTCCTGCTCAAGTGACTTGAAGTGTCACTCATCTGACACCTGGAGTGGGGAACTGGGAAGTTTGGGGTGGGGTCCTCCCAGAGGCTCTTGTGTTTACAATGGGGATTCTTCTGAGACCCACTGGACTTGTGTTGTGGTGTGGAATGGCCAGAAATATGGAAGTACAGGGCCAGATGACTCCACCTGGCGTAAATCCTGCCCCACTGTGACAGGTGTGTAGATGGACCCCACCAGAAAGAAAGATGGTTTTAGGAGCTGTTCCCTTCTGTATGTTCCTCTTTACGTGCTTTTTATAGGCTTCTACTGTCAGCCTTCTGTGAAGCCCATTCGTTCAGTGGTGTCTGTCCCAGTGGCTGGTGCAGTGGGCAGGAGGTGGAGGGGCAGGGCGGTGTCAGATCTTTCTCTGAGCGGTTTTCACTGGCTTCCTAAGGGTCCTTGCCGGAGTTAACTTCTCCGGTGCAACTCTTGAGTCACACTGGATTCAAGCACCTGCTGTCCATGCAATGCCAGTTAATCCGTGGCAGATGATAGATCCTCAGAACGAGGTACCCAGGTAACTAAACTGAGATCCCCTTGTGTGGTGAGCAGCGCCCGAGGGGACAGAATGCTGGGGGTGAGTGGTTGACTAGGCGTGGGAGTGAAGGATGGAAGGAAAGATGATTGTGGTCCAATTGGGATTTGTGAATTTGAGCAGCCAGATTCCTAAACACACGCACCTCAAGCAAAATAACACTATCCTTGGATCCCGAAGACCTGACTCTGTCATTTCTGCAGCCAGTGGACCCTCCCTTTCCTCATCTGTGTAACAAAGAAAATGCTGCTTCACCTGCAAACCGCACCTTTCCCTATACCGTCACACTGCAAGGAAGGTGTGCTGAAGCAATGTTTGGGAAGGATCTCTGCAAGCTGTGAAAACAGACACACACAGGGCCGACAGTAAGGGCAGTAAGCTGCTGGAAACTGAGGAGGCCTTCCAGACGCAGAGACGAATCGGTCTGGGTTAAGGGCTCGGAGCCAGGTGGTCACCCTAGAAGTGTCTTTTCCCCCTTCCCTTGCGCTACCTTAAATTCCACCCTTTTGAAAAGCCAAATCTTCCGGGCCAGCTGGGAATTTGGAAGTACATCTGTTCTGATGGAGATGTGGGAGAGCCCTGAGAGGGAAGAAATCTTTCGTAATATGATGTGAAGGGAATGTAACAGATCTGGACTTTTCTGGAGGGTTCCCTGGGCCTGCCTCTCACTCACTGAGCAGGAGGAATGCATGCCGGCCTCTACGCCGCGTCGTTACGAGGCCAGTCAAGCACGTGTGGTCAGGTTCATCACTGCAGCTTTTTTAGTAACTGGGAGTCCACCCAGTAGAGGACTTCCCAGCAGTGAGTGAGAGTGGATGGTCTGTCTTATTTTCCTGTGTCCCTGATCAAACCCAGTGCTTGGTACACCGGGAACTCTTCAGATGCTAGCAGAGGGAGTGAGTGAGTGAACACCAGTTACTAAGCAGGGAGAGTGGAATAAAGCAATAAAAAGATAAAGCATATTTTCCCTCTCTGTGAACTACTTCTATTCTTGCATTAAGGTCCTTGCCTCCTTTGAGCTGGCTGCATTACTAATTACCCCATTTTATTTTTTGTGCTTTTAATCTCATCTCTTTTCTTTGGCCTAACATTTAAATGTCTTTAATACTAATGCAGCATTTGTGTAGATTTTTCTTCGTGGGTCCTTTTCTTCCCCTGTGAAATCAAGAAGATTTTGAAATGCACAATTGAAGACAAATAATTAAGGGACGTTTATTACTTTTACAAGAAAATTGTAGAATAGACTACACTGTATAGCACAGGGAAATATACACAAAATGTTATGATAACTCACAGAGAAAAAATGTTACAATAAGTGTGTATATGTCCATGAATAACTGAAAAATTGTGCTGAACACTAGAATTTGACACAACATTGTAAAATGATTATAAATCAATAAAAAATGTTAAAAAAAAAAAAATGAAGTCCTAGAGTCAAGAATGTTAATGGGAGTGACCTATAATGAAAAAAAGAAAGAAAGGGAATATATGTATGCGCATGTATGACTGAGACGTGAAGCTGTACACCAGAAATTGACACAGCATCATAAACTGACTACACATCAATAATAAAGAAAAGAATGTATAATGGGGAAAGCATAGTTTCTTTAATAAATGTTGTTAGGAAAACTGAATATCCACATGCAGAAGAACGACATGGGACTTCTATCCCACACTGTACACAAAAATCAAGTCAAAGTGGATTAAAGACTTGAACATAAGACCTGAAACCATGGATGCCTTGGCAGTGTTCTCAGCAATGAGTTTTTGGATTTGACACCAAAAGCAAAGGCAGCAAAAGCAAAAACAAAGAAACAAAGAAGTGGGATTACACGAAACTAAAAGCTTCTGCACAGCACAGGGGACAACCCACAGGATGACAAAGCAGCTCATGGAATGTGAGAAAATATTTGCAAATCATACATCTGATAAGAGGTTAATATCCAGAATAGCCAAGGAACTCATACAACTCAGCAGCAAAAAAGAAGATAGATAGGAAGGAAGAAAGGAAGGAAGGAAGGAAGGAAGGAAGGAAGGAAGGAAGGAAGGAAGGAAGGAAGGAAGGAAGGATGGAAGGAAGGAAGGATGGAAGGGAAGAAAGGAAAGGAAAGGAAGGAGGAGTTCAATTAAAAAATGGGCAGAGAACCCGAATAGTCATTTCTCTACCAAAGATGTACAGATGGTCAACAGGTACATGAAAACATGCTCTGCATCACTAATCATCAGGGAGATGCAAATCAAACCACAGTGAGATACCTGTTAGGATGGCTGTTACCAAAAGGACAAAAGAGAACACGTGTGGGTGTGGGCATGGAGAAAAGAAAGCCCTCGTGCACCATTGGCGGGAATATAAGCTGGTGCAGCCGTGCTGGAGAACAGCATGAAAGTTCCTCAAAAAATTAAAACTAGAACTACCATATGATCCAGCTGGTCCACTTCTGGGAATGTGTCCGAAGGAAATGAAAACAGGATATCAAACAAATATCTGACCTCCCGTGTCCGGGCATCATTACTGACAACAGTCAAGATACGGAAGCAACCTAAGTGCCCATCAGCAGATGGATGGGTAACGAAGATGTGAGGTATCTGTGAAATAAATCCACACACACACAAGGGAATACTATTCAGCCTTGAGGAAGAAGGAAATGTTGCCATTTGCGACAATGTGGGTGAGTTTTGAGGGCGTTATGCTAGGTGACATAAGCCAAACAGAAAAAGACAAATACGCAGGGTATCACTTATATGTGGAATCTCAAAAAAATAAAAGTCAAACTTAAAACAAAAACAGAGAGTAGAAAAGCGGTTGCAAGGGGCTGAGGGTGGGAGAGCTTAGTAAAGGGTGCAGACCTTCAGCTGTGAGATGCATGAGGTCTGAGGACCCCATGGGAAACATAGAGACCATAGGTGATAGCACTGCACTGTAGCATTGAAGTCTGCTAAGAGGGTGGAACTTAAAGTTTTCACCAATAATAATAATGATAAAGTGAGGTGATGGATATGTTAATTAACTAAAAGGAAGCAAATCCTTTCACAATGTATATCAAATCACCATGATGTACACTTTAAATATCTTACAATTTTATTTCAATCTCAATTTTATCTCAGTAAAACTGAAACGAGAGAAAGAATGAATTTTCATCCATTGAAAAGGATCACACAGGTATCCTTCCATTGGTTAGATTAAAATTGGACACGTGGCCTTCCGACCTTCAGAGCCTCACCCAAGTTTAAGCTTCTGTGGTTCTGGCTGGCTGGGAAGAGCCATGTTTTGTTGAGCTGTCTTTTTCAGGGAACTGTTTCATATTCATCGCGTGGTTGCAGATTTTTAGACTTTGTTACAAAACGCTTCTGCAGGATCTGTGTGAAGCTGGCTCAGTACACATCACACACTTCTTGTGTCCCATGCCCTGGGCAGACCATTTCTGGTCATTTTTGAGACAGTTCATTCTTCTTGAGTTTGTACGTTAAAATATACCTCTCCTTTGATCACTCTGCCTTCCCATGAAGTAAAAAAGTATATTGTTTAGAATCGTCATGATCCCTGGACTGTACCCCTTTGCCTTAATGAGGAAAATGTACTTATTTACGTTGATGAATAGCCTTAATTGGGGAAAATAGACGGGTAGTGCTAAGCTAATACCTTCAAATGTCTTGTCCTACGCAATTAATGTTCCCTTGTCGCACATACATTTCAACAGTTGGAAGAAAGCCTTGTGTTCTTGACTCCTGTCAGACTTAACGAATGATTTTTGTCAAGTCATTCCTTTCTGCCCTGCTTGATTGATGGCTAAATTTTAGTCTTCCAGCTTATGTAAAAAGTGTTAACTATGCCTTTCAGCTTGTAGGCAAGGGCATTTAAACCATTCTAATAGTCAATTTACAGAGGAATTACATCGCCTGTTTACTGGAGGGGTCAAAAAAATGTGCCCCTATCCATCAGGGACACAAATCACAGGGCCCATGAGCTAATGAAGGCAGCATTTATGAGTCCCTGCACTTGCTGGATGGTACCAAGTTCAAGGTGTCCCTGTCCTGGCTGCTTAGGACTCTGACTCTCAATTTTGGATATGCCTGAGCTCATGGACTGTGGATAGGTAGATAGATTTAGGATGAATATGGTTTGATCCTAAAGCTCTTAAGAATGAGGAAAAAAAAACTAGAATGCTAGATTGTCACACACTTCATCTGCACCTTTCAAAGATCTCTGTCATAAGGCATGTCCCCTCTAACCTTTGTCACCCCCTGGCTCACAGGTTCTCAAACATGCCGTAATTACCAATTCAAGATGGCAGAAGGTGGGAAGTGGGTCCCGGTTATCTCTGGGAGGGGTCTCAGCTCCACTGTCTTGAGCCTTTGTTGAAAGTCTCACAACTTACTGTTCTAAAACACTTTGACCAACAAGTTATAATAAGATAGTTACATAAAAGCAAGTATAACCCATTGGTAACGTTTTTGCAGAAGACACATCTTGACCCATGAGTCCTCCATTTTTTTTAAGACTCCTAAAACCCCAGGAAGTCACAGAATCTCATAGTTTCAGCTCCTAGGAGGAGGGTTCACTAGGATTCAACATCACTTCTGTCTCTGGAGGGATGACTGATTCCCTCAGAAATTTATTTAGACGGCGTTTCCCTCAAACGATGGTGTAGTGACCACAGAAAGGCATTCTAATTAAACACGCATTTTATCAGTTACCTTTTGTTACAACAGCGCAGTGAACATCCCAGCGACAGGCAGTAGTAGCACCTGTTGCTCGCTGGTCGGGGGTGGTCCCCCTGGGCAGGCCCTCTCATGTGCATGGGCTCAGGTGCTCTTGTCTGTCCTAAGATGGCCTTGTTGGGGATGACTGAGGTGACTTAGTTCTGTTCCACATTTGCCTCCCTCTTCCTAGGACAAGCAGTCTAACCTGGGCATGTCCTTCTCACGAGAATGGCAGAGAACCAGACCAAGCAAGCCCAGGGGTGACGGGGCCCTTCACACGCCTGCATGCATCGTGGTGGCCAACATCCGTTGACCCTAAGCATGCCACACGGCCCATCCTAAAGCCAGAAAGGGCAGGCAATACAGTTATATGGCGGTGGGCTTGGACACGAAGAGAGGTGAAGAATGGGGTCGTTCATATAACAAATCTACTACAGTTACCTAAATTTGCCTCAGTGATTTTTACTCCATCAGCAGGTTGGGTACCAACTTTTATCTTGACTGCATCAGCACGCCTGGAGGAAAAATCTGGAGGGCAAGGACTGTTTATCTGGCTAAACTAAACCATCACATGTTTGCTATTTGGGGCCATGTACATTGGCCCCCAATGTGCTTTGAATTGATCCAGCAGAGCCTGAACTGGGGAGGGGGGCGGTGTATGGAGCAAAGCATGAAGCCTGATGAACTGCTCCTTTTCTTTTCTTTTTTTTTTTTTTTCTCTTTCTTTTCTTTTTAGAAGTAATTGGTTCCATTAAGTAAAGAAGCTAGTATCCCAATTAAAATGATTTTGCTTCAGAGAAGGTAGTCAGCGCCATCCAGATAATGAATAGAATAGCCAAAGACTTTTGTGTGTTTCTTATAAAGAAAACAAAATAAAGCAAAAACAGTGATTATCCTCTTATGGCACAAGCTTCATAGACACGGCTCTGCTCCCCGCCATCTGCCCCCACCCCCAGCCCAAACTATGAGCAGCGCTGTCATTAACAGTGGACTCTCTGCATTGCTGGCACCTTAGCTAATAAAAGTGGCTGTGGGTGGATTCCTGCACTGCCTGATCTCCTTAATTGGCCTTCCGACTGGCTGCAATTTGCCTGCCTTAATGAGGCTCAATTCTTGTCAAGCCCTCTAGGCTAGATGGCTCCTGGCCCAGACACTTTGTTGCTTAGATTTTTCATTTTTAATAACAATTACACCCCAAAGCACAAGGAAATATGGTAAGAAATGTCAGTAACTGTGAAGAGCCTGGAGCAGCTGTCTCCATGGAAAGATGAAAGTTTCAAAGTTTTGAGCCTGGTTTAAAATTACCCTCTACCCTGAATTTGACCTTGATCGGTGTGTCTTACGTCACTGAAGCAAAGAAGTTAGCACTGTTATTCTTAACAGGATTTTTCTAAACATCTGTCTAAATGAAAAGGCATGTTAACTGGTCAGCCATTTGCTAAACACCATCAACCCAGCCTAGACTTGGGTGTTAACTTCTGTTTCCGAAAATCAAGATGGTGCTGAATTGCTCGGCCGCACAGAGATAATTTTGCCTACAGACCGGCATGCAAAAACACTTAAATTGCAGGTAACGTTCAGCAGACAGAGAAATAGGATTGACCATTGGTAGCTACCGGGAACACTGTGTTGAGAAGGATCAATCATGCCTGGTGTGGGCACAGACAGGACCTGTTGTCAGGTGTGTGCCATTCCTGTCATAGTCCACAGTTTCTAATCTTGTCCCTTGTAAGCAACCCTTCACCTTTATTGTTTCCTGATAAATATATCTATTTTTTTTAACCTTCCACCCATACTTGAGTACCTAGATTATTGTTTTACTAGATCCATTAGTTATTGGCCATTTTCTGTTTTGGTGCCAGCATCTGAATTCCTCTCCTGCGTTTAGGGGATTCCTCATTATGTGAATTTTGGTCTAAGAAACTAAAATGGCCAGAACAGTTGTTTGTACAAAACACTTTCCCCTCCACACCTTCCTCCTTCACCCTTGCAGCTAGATTTTGATGCATGACCCTGACTTTGGATCTGTGTTTCACCTAGTTAAAAATCAGGTTCATTTGCCTGACTTTGAATCAGAAGTTAATGACGTGAAGACACAGTGTCCTGACATTTCTGAGTTATTCTTAACAATAATAGGAGAAGTTCCTTCTTTGAACTAATAGAAGTTTTCTGCTTAAGCCTTCCAGAATTAGTTTCCAATGCTTGCAGCTAAGAACTTGACCGATGCGGTGGGCGTCCAGGACGCTGCTCTTTAAACTTCGTTGTTTGTTGGAGTCGCCTAGGCACTGGATGAAAATGCAGATTCTGATTGAAACGGAGGGCTGGGATGGGGCCCGGGGTTTGCTTTTCTAGCAAGCTCCCAGAAAACGATAGAGAGGCTGGCCTGTGGTCCACCTTTGAAGTAGGAAGGATGCAGAGGAGGAAAGCAGCCTGAAAGAAGGCAAAATTCGTGGGAAAAAAGAAGAAGTCTGTTTCAACGTGTTTTAGTTAGGTTAGGGCAGACCGACAGCTATAACTAATAAGCTTCAAGGTGTGCAATAGCGCCAACAAACTAGAATTGTATGTTTTTAATTGCAGTATAGTCAGTTTACAATGTGTCGGTTTCTGGGGTACAGCATTGTGTTTCAGTCATGCATACATGTATTCGTTTTCGTATTCTTTTTCATTATAGGTGACTATGAGATATTGAATATAGTTCCCTGTGCTACACAGAAGAAACTTATTGTTTATCTATTTTATATATACTACTAATATTTGCA
The DNA here is from genome assembly GCF_009834535.1 of Camelus ferus. Lineage (NCBI taxonomy): Eukaryota > Metazoa > Chordata > Mammalia > Artiodactyla > Camelidae > Camelus > Camelus ferus. The sequence continues at coordinate 14,042,465 of NC_045731.1, read as the reverse complement.
AATCTTGAACTCCCAATTTATTCCTTCCCACCCCCTTTCCTCTCAGTAACTATAAGATTATATAACAATATCTGTGATTCTGTTTCTGTTTTGTAGATAAGTTCATTAGTGTCTTTTTTCTTTTTTTAGATTCTATATATGAGTGATAGCATATGGTATTTTTCTTTCTCTTTCTGGCTTACTTCACTTAGAATGATGATCTCTAGGTCTATCCATGTTACTTCAGATGGCATTATTTTATTCTTTTTTATGGCTGAGTAGTATTCCATTGTATAAATATACCACAGCTTCTTTATTCAGTTCTCTGTCATTGGAGATTTAAGTTGTTTCCACGTCTTGATTACTGTATATAGTGCAGGCAAGTGATTTAACTTTTCCAACTCCCATTTTCTTCATTTGGAAAACTGAGATGAGAAGCCTCCCTGTCTTGCAGTGTGGTTGTGGGGATTAAGTGACATAATATGTAAAGATCTTGGTGGATCTTAGCTATCTATCACATCGTATAGATGCAGAATATATGTACTCACCCATAAAAATAGTATTCCTGCAAAGACATTTAACACACCTGGCTAAAGAATAACTAATTAAGGTAAATTTTCCATAGGCTTTGTTATATTTTATATGGTGAAATGTCCAACTGAGCCCAGATTGAAGCCAAACGAAGTTACATCTACACATGTGCACGCCTTATGGTAACTAGTGCAAAAAGGAACTGAGATTTGTGCAAAGTTCTCCTTCCTCTGACCAACGATAAATGTGTATGTATCACCCTATCAAACCTTTGGCCTGAGCACTCCTGAATGGGAATATTTGTTTGGAAAATATGCACATTGTTCATCATTTTCTCTTGTGTTTGTCTGTGTTGGGCGTGTGTTCTCCCTGTGTACGTTCTGACAATTATGAGCGAAGCAGCACTAAGGTGACTGTTGGGTGCAGTTTCGTTTCCTTTTCCTGCCGCTGCCCTGCTTCCCACTTGAATAGTGTAGGGACAATGTGTCATTATGCATTGTTAGAGGTTTGAGTGCGTTTATTCCTACTTACCTTGAAGAACAAGCCTCAGGACTTCCTTCTGGAGCGCAGCAACTGTATCATCGCATCACCTGGGCGGACACATTTTTGAGACTGTTAGCTGTTTATGTTTCCACCTCCATCAGGTACAAATAATGTTTCTAGAAAGGGCAGGAGACTGCACAGCAGCAAGTTCTGCATCTCAAGTTCTCCCCACCTGCTGACTGACGTCTAGATTTCTCCTTTTTTTTTTTTTTTAAGAGCTTGAGTTCTTGAAGTGAATCACAATCTGAAACCCAAAGGGAGACATCTGGGCCACTGAAGGATGAGAGCAGACCTTTGCTGAGGAGAGCCTATCACGTGTTGAACTGTAGGCCATATGTGTCACTTTTCAAGTCGGCATATAACACAGTTAACTCAGAACCATCCATCAAGCATATCTCTTTGTCTTCCTTTGATACGATAAGCAGCGGGAAAATTAATAAGAGAGTTTGAACATTATGTCTGTGGATAATGAGAGCTGGAGTTTTAGGAGAACTCTTCCCAGATTTAATTCACATTGCTAAATGAGAAGTACGCTCCAATAGAAAATTCCTCTCTTCCTTAATTGTGTGTGTTCTTTTTTTTTTTTTTTTCCGTAGCTTCGGAAAGCAGTGATGGATCACATATCTGACTCTTTCTTGGAAACCAACGTCCCTTTGCTAGTTCTCATTGAGGCTGCAAAGAGTGGGAATGAGAAGGAAGTGAAGGAATATGCCCAGGTTTTCCGGGAGCACGCCAACAAGCTGGTGGAGGTAAGTCAGGAGGAGCCCGAGGCTAGAATTGACCAGTGGGTTCAATCTCTACCTGTGGCTCCTGGAATTTCAACAGATCACCCTTCTGTGGTCTTCCTGGATCTTCCTTTTGTCTTCTGATGACTCCACCCCTTGCTAAGGAAACAGGTGATCAGTAATTTCTCCTCTCTCCATCTCATGACTCTAAACGTGTTCTGAAACGTGTCTGCTAATTTTCCTGAACAATATGCAGAGGCTGAAACAGGACCCAGAGAAGGGCCACCCCAGAGTGCTGAAGACCAGCTTTGATTCGGGGGAGTAGAATTTAATCTGCTAAATGGAGATTTCAACGCTGTTCCCTTTTCTTCCCCCACATCCCCGTCTCCATTCCACCTACCTAAACCTGCTTTAGCCGGCCGCATGATGAACCGGGGGAAAAACCAACCCCATCTCCCTCACAGAGATGTGTGCTCTGCAGGTGCAGGATCCCAGGGCGGCGGTAGGAGGGCAAGTTCAGGGTCCTTCGTATGTACTGTGTGTTAGGGGCTCTGTGGGAGTTGCTTTATAAATGCAACATTGTGCTGTGTAATTTTGAGAAAAATACTGTTCATGGAAAACAAAATAATGAAATGATAACCAGACTGCCTGAATCTAGGCGTTGCAAGCCAACAGCTTGGCGCAAGTTGGATTGAGTTATGTGGGGCTAAGTCGAAAATAGAGATGTTGAACAGGCAACGTGTGCTGGAGAAAAAAAGTCCAGGAGGGCACTGATCCAGGCAAATTTAGGGAGTGGTTACCAGGGAGAGGTTAAAACTTTTGCATAACTTCGAAACAACCACAAAAACAGTGACAAAACTCTGGTATACCCCCACTTCCACTGAACATAAAGTTACTCAAAACTACAGACAACTTAAAAGCAAGCTAAACATGAAAAGAGTTACTTTTTGGTTTTCTTTGGAAGGCAGAGTTAAATTCTGAACAAGTTCACCAGATGAGAAATGCTCTGCATTTTTCTTGCAGCAAGCAAGGGGGTTGTGCTCCAGTTTAACTGTGCCCTAAGCACCTGCTCGGTTTGCGCTTTGGTGAATCTGCCAGTGCTGTTGCCAGCAGGAAGTCCTCCATGAAGCCCAGAGGAGGCCCCTGGTCCTCGGGGCCACAGGCTGAGCCATCATGCCTGACAGCAGTCAGCAACTTGACCGCGCAAAAGCTGCGGCTACCGTAACAAAACCCCCAAACTTCCTACTGTAGCCCCAGCGTCTTGAGATGACACCAGACTAGAACTAAAAACTAGGGCAGTCTTTCTGGCTGTGTCCCCACGTACAGGGCAAGGACCCCATCACCCCTCACGTTCCATCTGCATATTCCTAGAGTCTCTCTGGCCACTGAGGAATCCACAGTCTTTCTAGGGCTGGCCTTGGGTGTCCTGGCCACGTCCATGTTTTCAGAAAGAGCAGGTGAGTAAGGAGCAGGGGCCTGGGGGCGCGGGGAGGAAGTGGAGGGAAAGGAAGAAGGCCGAATGAGTGCTCCAAAAGTTTTAAATATTCGTATGTGATAAAATGATAGTATTCACATACAGATACATCATCTCATTTATGTAATCATAGTATTTATAATCGCAGAATTTATAGAAAATGTTAATTAATGGTGTGTTGTAGGTATTAAGGACAAAGAAAGGGGCATGAGTTTATTTTTAAATTGAAGCAGAGTCAGTTTGCAATGTTGTGCCGATTTCTGGTGTACACCGTCACGTTTCAGTCATATGTACACACATGTATTCGTTTTCATATTCTTTTTCATTATAGGTTATTGCAAGATACTGAATGTAGCTCCCTGTGCTATATAGAAGAAACTTGTATGTCTATTTTTTAACTATTTTGTTGGAGTCTAGTCAGTGTACAATGCTGTGTCAGTTTCTGCTGTGCAGAGCAGTGCTTCAGTCACACACATGCATACATTCATTGTCATATTCTGGGACATGAGTTTAAAGTTGTGTGATAAACACCTCCTACTTTGAATCCTGTCAGTGTCTGTCTGCCATTCTGTGTGCAGCCTCATTGGCAGATAATATATGAAGTTCAAGCTTGATGCCCTGTGTAGAGGTGAGGCCAGGGCCAAGCAGCCCTCTGGTCTAGTCTTTCCCCCCCCTCCTGTGACAGACCCGGGACACACCCAGAACTTCCCTTCAGCCCATCTGTAGGTCTAACGTAGGGGAATCCAGCCACTCCGGGTGATCCTTGACCCTCAGCTTGTGCCAGAAGCAGATGTTCAGGTCATTCAGACCCCTTCATTGTTCCTTTTTCTTACCCTGCATGGTCACTGCAGCATTTTAGAATGTCTTTTTGTTTTAATAATTTTTTGAGGGGGAGGTAACTTTTTTAGAGGGAGGTACTGGGGCCTCATGCATGCTAAGCATGCGCTCTACCCCTTGAGCTACACCCTCGCCCTAAAATGTCTTGGTGCCCAGGAAGCGTAGGGTCTAAATTGCGCTCTGGCCTCTATTTGATGACAAGTGACCTGGAATCGAAACCATTTCTGCAGCCTGTGTACTTCAAACAAGTGCTTGACTGCTGGGGCATCCCTGTAAGAAAGCTCGTGCCCTGGGCTGAGAGTCACCCTTTTTTCAATTTGAAGTTGTCATGTTGGACGTGGGCACTTTTCTGAGCCTTAGTTTCTGTGTCTATAATATGAAAACTTTGGTTGATATCTTGATTTTATATCCATTGACCTTGATACATTCACTTGCTAATGCCAAATTTTGACTCTATCCTTTGGGATTTTCTGCATACACAGTCATGCTGTCTGCAAATTATGACAGTTGTATTTCGTCTTTTCCAGTCCTTACGTCTTGTTTTTGCCTCGCTTTATTGCACGAGTCAGACCTTCAGTTCAATATTGTGGTGGTAGATATTTTTGTTATTTCCATATCTCAGCGAGAAAATTTAAATATTTTGCCACTAATTGTACTGTTGGTTCTACACCTCTGGCAGATACTCTGATGAGATTAATTTAGTCCTCTTCTATTACTCCTTCACTAAGATTTTTAGAAATCATGAATAAATGTAGAATTGTATCAACGTTTTCTGCACATTTTGGGACAAATGTATGATTTTTGTCTCCTTTATTCTCCTTCAGAGGCATCAAAATTATGCTTTCCCTCAAAAAACAAATAGGAAAATTTTCCTTCTATTTTTCTGGGAGTGAATGAATGTGTAAAGACGGACATCATGTAATTTTTAAATATTTGGAGAAATTCACTGATGCAGCAATCTGAGCCTTTTTTTTTTGAGGAAGGGTTTAAACATTACAGATTAAATTTTTTATTTTAAGCATAAGACTGTTTAAATTTTTGATTTCGTTTTGGGTCAGCTTTGGCAAATTGTTTTCTGGGAATTGGTTATTATCATTTAAGGTTTCTGTCATTAAGTTCAAGGTTTTTGTCATAAAATTGCCCATGTCTTTTTATCATTTTTTTTTTTTACGTGTGAGGGTCTGCACTGCAATTCCTTTCTATTTTTTCTCCGATCCCTCATGTGGCTAGTTGGCGTCTTCTTTCTTTTTTCAAGACTAGTTTTATAAGAGGTTTATCAATGTCATCATCCTCCCTAACTATATTCAGTTTCTTGTAGTAACTTACGGGGAAAAAGAATATGAAAATGAATATATGTATGTTCATGGATGACTGAAGCCTTGTCCTGTAGACCAGAAGTTGACACGTTGTAAACTGACGATACTTCAGTTAAAAATATATATAAATAAATAAATTGAAAAATATCTTCTCTAGAACAGATTTCAGCCTCATAGGGTTTGTTCTTTTATTTGGATATTTCTTTTTCCGCCCCTGCTTTCTTCTGGTATAACTTACTGTTCTTTTTCTAACTTTTTGAAATGAATAATCACATCAATGAATTTTAGCCTTTCTTATTTTAGGAATATATGTACTTAAGGCTATAAATTTTCCCCTATGCTCATGTCTGGTTATTTTCCACTGACCTAATTTTTAGCTCACTCATCCTGTCTCCATCTGTGTCCAATATGCTTGAGACTGATCTATTGCGTTCAATTTTTTAGAAAGTATTTCTAGTTGATTCTTTTTTTAATGATTGATTCCAGTATAATGCGTTATCAGATCATGTCCTTTTAAGAACTATTATTAATCAGAGTTATTTTAAAAACCCACGTCAAAGAACTCCAGTATTTTGGATCAGTTTTGCTTCTGTTTTGTGGCTGCCCCGCAGAGGGCAGCTTTTCCCTGCCCCCCCCCCCCCCCGCAAAATCGGCTTGGATTTCAAGACTGACGATGCAGCAGCCACCTCCAAGAGGGTACGAGCAGCTTTATCACCCACGTAATGGGACCTTCCTGGGAGGGCAGAGCAGGAGCCCAAGCCCGCACAGTGGCTTCAGCAGAGAGAAGTGGTCTTGGTTTGATGCTCAGGATGTCCATGTCGGGGCTGGGGTTGGAATGGCTCAAACTTCCCTACTGGCACCAAAACAAAACAGACAAAACTCAAAAGGTGGGCTTTATTATCAGTTTACCCAGTTCTGGAGCAAGAGGGAAAGGGGGAGGAGTGGGGCTTAAATGCGGCCAGACATTCAAAGTGGGGTAAGACTCTCGTGTTTGACTGACGGCTGGACTGTGCCGTGTGTCCTTTCATTGCATTTGTACCTGTTTAAGGCAGTGACTTTAAAGCCCTATGAGACTTTCAAAATGCAGACTGTATTGGGGGTCTGTTTTTATTTAATTTAATCTTGACAATTTATTTTCGTTATGTCGGGTAATTTTTGATTGAACAGCAAGCATTTGTAGGGAAAAATCTACAGGGTCTGTGTCTTGGTCTATTCAGGCTGCAGTAGCAAATACCACAAAATGGATGGCCCATGAACAACAGAAATCTATTTCTCCCACTTCTGGAGGCTGGGAGATCCAAGGTCAGAGTTTCAGGACAGGTGCGTTCTGGTGAAGGCCCTCTTCCTGGTTCACAGCTGACACCGTCTTGCGGTGTTCTCGCATGGTGGAAGGGGAGAGAGAGCTCTGTGAGGTCTCTTTTATAAGAACGTTAATCCCATCATAAGGACTCCACTGTCATGACCTAAGAAGCTCTCAAGGCGTCACCTCCTGATGCCCTCCCTTTGGGCGTTAGGATTTCAGTGTATGAATTTGTGGAGGAGGCATAAGCATTCAGACCAGAGGAGTCTGGGTGATGATTCTTCACTCCAGGGAGACTTCATCCTGTCCTCTGCGGGGCAGCAGCGGCAAGCCATCTCAATCCAATCAAAGACTTGAGGCTCGTCTGTAGTCTTTCTAAGGTATAGTCTACCTTTCCTTTACCCTGGTCCTATGAGATTGTCTCCCCGAGTACCAACAGCGGGTCGCCTGTGTTATTTAGAATCTCACTTTATTTATGAAGCATTGACTCCAAGTTTTGTTTTCCCATCATCATGAGATGGGTGTAAACTTTGATTTTTTTACGCCTTCAATTTGCTTCTTGACTGTTGCTGTTTGTAACGTCATAGACAAAAACTGTGGGAGGAAACTCATGATAAAATGCCAGTCTTTGTTTTGTGTTATTTTTTTTAATTGAAGTATAGTCAATTACAGTGTATCAATGTCTGGTGCATAGCACAATGTCCCAGCCTTGTGTATACATACATATATTTCTTTTCATATTTTTTTCCATTAAAGGTTATTATAAGATATTAAGCATAGTTCTCTGTGCTATACAAAAGAAACTTTTTTTAAAATCTATTTTTATATATAGTGGCTAACATTTGTAAATGTCAAACTCCCAAATTTATCCCCTCCCACCGCCTTTCCCCAGTAACCATGATTGTTTACTAAGTCTGGGAGTCTGTTTCTATTTTGTAGGTGAGTTCATAGTGTCCTTTTTTTTTTTTTTTAAGATTCCACGTATGAGTGATATCATATGGTATTTTTCTTTCTTTTTCTGGCTTACTTCACTTAGAATGATGATCTCTTTGTCTATCCATGCTGCTGCAAATGGTATTTTATTTTTTATGGCTGAGTAGTATTCCACTGTATAAATATACCACAACTTCTTTATCCAGTCCTCTGTCGATGGACATTTAGGTTGCTTCCATGTCTTGGCTGTTGTAAGTAGTGCTGCTATGAACATTGGGTGCATGTATCTTTTTGAATTAGCGTTCCCTCCAGATATATGCTCATGAGTGGGACTGCTGGATCATATGTAAAATGCCAGTCTTTGAATCGCCCTTGTCTGTGGGACTTTAGTTCCAGGCTGCTTCTTTGGCTGTCCTGGACTCCAGTTCTTGCCTCCCCAGCCCTATGAGATTATTGGAGATGCTAAAGAATTACCGACCTCTCCTCAGTTACCTTCTATCTATCTATCAGTTACCTCAGTTATCTTCTATCAGTTTCTCTCTCCGCACTAAAAATTAGCCAATCCTGGAGAGGAAAAGTGAACTGCAGAAAGCTGGGCCTCCCTGAAGGAGCATCTTTTCCATCTAGTCCAAGTTTTGACTCCTTTGGTCGCTGTCCCACACTATCTAGCAAATTTTTATTCTGCATTTCTAGTTGCTCTCCAAAGGAAAGTGAGCCTCTTACTGGCTACTCCTTCGTGGCCGGAGGTGGAAATCTCCAAGAGAGCTGACGGAGAGAAGTTTGTGGGGTGGTTTTGATTGGTGTTGATACTTGTAGTCAGATTTCTTTATGCAGTGGAATACCATACCTCAGATAAACACATAATCAGTAAACCCAGTTTGGACTGCACTGAAATAATGAACGTGGTGCTCCGTCCGTCTCCAGCAGCTCCTTCACTTTCAATGTCCTCCTTTCGCCAAACACAGCCTCATGATCCTTCCAGGACACATCTGATCCCCAGTTGGGAACCTCTGGTGAATCTCTTAAGTTGCTATTAATGTAAATCATATAGGAATTACATATCAGGTAACTCTGAATGAAGAATGCATGAATACATGAAATTATCAATCTGTAAATCGATGATGGCAGTCCTCATCTTTCGACTATTGAGTTTCATGACAGTGCATTCAATCTTCCACCTATTTTTATGTTTTTTTCCCCTGTGTTTGGGTGCCGTTTTCTCCCATTTTCTCCCAGTTTGGTGTTTGCTCTTCAGAGATTAAAGTGATGAAGTGAATGGAGGTTGTCACCACCTATTATGTAATGTTATGGTTTTTAGAAACTCCTCAACAAGGAGAGATTTAGTGCAAATAAAATACTAGCAAAATATGAATAGGGAAAAAAATAATTTGGACTTTCAAAATTGCCTTAACAAGTGAAATTTGGACGGTTTTGCCTCCCCCCGCAAGGTTTGTAACATTTAACAGAGATGAGGTGAGTTTGTGCCAGAGTTTGTGGATTAAGGGGACATAACACGTCAGCAGTGATGCTATGTCAGCTGTAGTGTCAGCCGCTCTGGGAAGTATCACCAGTAAAACTGAATTTTTATTTTTTATTTTTATTCATTTTTTGTTTTTTGGGAGGAGGCCATTAGGTTTATTTATTCATTTAATTTTGTTTTAATGGAGGTCCTGGGGCTCGCGCCCAGGGGCTCGTCCATGCTAAGCACGCGCTCTACCACTGAGCGACACCCTCCCCCGAGAACTGAGTTTTTAAACGTTTTAGTCATTTTTCCTCATCTCCAGAATCCAGCTAAGTCATCCTCCCCGGAGGAGCTGAGGGCTTCCGGGCAGGGCGGCTCCGAGGGGGTGCTGAGCTGACCCGACGACACCTGTCGCACCTCACTTCCAAGCCTTTGGGAGAGATGGGATGCAAATTCTGGCAACTCAGCGCCAAAGTAACGTGGTCTGGGGGGTGGGGGGAGTGGATGGAAAGTGGGGGCACAGGATGCACTGAAGCAAAGAAAATAAAAGCCCATCTGGAAAATGAGGTGCAAAGTCGATCTAGCTGTGCTCAGAGCCTCCAGACTGGAACGTTTCTTCCATCGCTTTCCTCTCAGCCAGTCTGCCTGCTCTCCTGTCTGCTCCCCCGTCTCTCCCGTGGATGCTCTGTGTAAGCTGCGTGTTCTGCGTCTGGGGAAAGGCAGTGTCCTTCCTGCGGGCCTCTCCCATCTGCCTGGTCCTCCTTCATCCCTTCTGCCCCCAACAGCCAGCGTGAACTTCTGAAAAGGCAGATCAGATCCGGCGGTTTCCCTACCTGACACCGTGCAGACTCTTCCTCTGGTTCTCAGGTTGAAGACCCACATTTGAAGGGAGCCTGCAAGGCCTGCCCCTCCTGGCCCCCTCTTCAGCCTCCAGGCTCCCTTTCCGGCCCCTCCCGCTTCCTTTCAGGGCATCGGGCACTCGGGCCACCTTCCGTTTGTTGGATGGGACGGTCCCTCCACCCTGGGCGGGTGCCTCTGTTGTCCCTTTGCTGACAGACGCCACCCGACCCCCCGTCTCCTTTCTGATCGTTCAGCCTTCAGCTCAAACACCACGTCCCTCAGTGGGATCAGTTCCTTGTGTTTTTCACTCTTGTGGAACCCCATTTTTTTTTAAACAACAAATATTTAAAAACTCACAGGTTTTAAAAAAATCTCTTCTCCCAGCTTTATTGAGATATAATTTATATATTACACTGTACCTTTTTTTTTTTTGGTTCTTTTTTTCCTTCCTGTTTTAGTGAGATAAAATTGACTCCCAGCATGGCGTAAGTTTGATATACAGCGTAAGGGTTTGATACACATCCATCATGAAGTGATTATTATCGTAACTTAAGTGAACATCCATCATCTAATATAGATACGCAATTAGAAAAATAGAAAGACTAATTTTTTTCTTGTGATGAGAACCCCATTTACTTTCTTCTTTTTATTGAATATAGTTGCCTGTGCTGTACTGTAGAAACTTGTTGCTTATCTATTTTATATATAGCGGTTAGTATCTGCAAATCTCAAACTGCCAATTTATCCTTTTGCACCCCCATTACCCCCTGATAGCCATGAGGTTGTTTTCTGTGTCTGTGAGTCCTATTTCCATTTGGTTCCATAATGCACCACCGAGGAGGAGTTACAGATCCCAGAACTAAGGTGGAGAACGCCTGTTTCTACCGAGCAGAAAAACCTGGCTCCTTGGAGACTCCTGAGCAGTTGAACTAACTCCGTGAGGATGCTCCTGAGCTAATGCCTAACTCCGCAGTCATTTCTTCCTCCTCCTCCTCCTCCCGAGCAGGCAGTTGTCCTTATTCTTGGTGACAGAGGACTGAGAGAGGCAGCTGGTTCCGTCTGACAAACTGAGTTGTGTAACTGAGGCCATAACAGAGATGAGTGACACGAGGGAATCTCGGTTCTCTGCTCCGTCCTGTTGACTCGGCTCCTTCTGTAGCGGTGCCCCACGCCGCGTAGGAAGCTGCATCTGTTAGAAAATGCAAGGCTGGAAAGTCAGGGCCAGACCCTGAGGTCCAGAATCACTAACGCGATCATCCGTGAGGCACAGGCTGCCTTCGTCCCAGCCTTGGGTAACCGGCTTAGCTCAGTTGAGCCCTCCCCTTGCACAGAAGATGCGTTCAGCCACCCGCGTCGACTGGGTGGCTGCTGTGTGCTGACCGTTGCAGGCAGTGGAACCATGAACAAAACAAGGGCTTCTGCTCTCACGGGGCACACATTCGGTTGGGAAAGGTAAAGAGTGAGATAAAGGTGTAACATGCGACGTGGAACTGTGTGTTGTGGAGCAGGTAAAGCAGCTCCGGGGGCTGGCGAGTGACGAAGGGCATGTGCGGTCAGAAAGGCTTGTCTCTGAAGATGACCATGAAACAGGGACTGAAAGAAGTGAAGAACATTCCAGATTGTGGACCAGAAACGGCAAAGCCCCCCCACCCCCACCAAGGCAACCGTGGGCTTGGCCTGTTTGATAAAGAACAAAGAGGCCAGTGTGACTGCCGTTGAGAGGACACATTCCACGGACGGAACTGAGGGCTGGGCGTGAAGACCTTACGTTTTACTCAGATACCTGACTCCATGGAAGGCCTTGAGCAAAGGCACGGAGCGATGTGACTTCCATTTTTGAAAGAATCCGTCTGCAGCTCTACGGAAAATACACAGATGCGTGACAAAAATAGGATGTTGCAGTGGATGTTGCAGTGGTCCAGCAGGGGGCCGGTGCTCCGACTCGAGCAGGGGCAGCGGAGGCGGGAGGAGGTGGTTGGATCCGGGGCTGGCAAATTGGAGGTTAAGATGCGAGACAGAGAAGCCTGGGATGACTCTGCCCCGACCTGCTCAGGAGTGAAATCACTTGGAACTGTTAAAAAACACAGCCTTCCCTCTGAGACGGTTTCTTATCGGCTTTAGCTGTTTGGTGGGTGTGATCCTGGCCAACCCGACAGAGATGTCTTGGGTTGAAATAAACATAACAGAGCTTTGTCAGTTCCGGGGTCTTGATTGAAATCATGCACCAAAAAGAAAATCTAGAAAAGCTGCATCTGAAGCTTCATGGATGGAACTGGGTCTCCGGGCCTTTTAAAAAGTGCAAACTGAACGCTCTCCTCTTTTCCCCAGTGCTGCCCCCCTACCCCCACCCAATCCAGTTACGTGACCTGGAAATGAATTTTTGGAATTTCTCAAGTAACTGAGTCACCACAAGTCTGGACATCACAGTATTTCACGAAGAGCTATTTTGTTCGGGTCAAGCACATGTTAAACTTATGCTAAGTTTATTCCTATCCTTTAAGAAGTATATATTCTCATACCACCCCTCCCCAACCCCCTAATTCCTAAACTCTACCAAATTTTATAATTTTTCCTGTAACATACAATAAAGCATTCAGCGAAGTTCAAGGATTCACCTTCAGCTGTAAGTAACTATTTAACATGGCCTTCACTGTGAGGTCTTTATCACCTTTTAAAATGCTTCTGGCAACCTTATGAAGGAGCCACTATTTTTGACTCCATTTTACAGATGAGAAAACTGAGGTTTCAGGACGTTAAATACCTTGCCCAGTGTCACGCACATACAAAGAGGCTGAATGCACACACAGGCCCGGGTGTCCCCGACCGCGGAGACCACGCTGTCCGACGCTGTGGCACGCTGTCCCCAGGCTCTTGTCCTGGGTGCGCATGGTGCCTGGCGTCCGATCATTCGTGGAAGCATTTGGTACGGGGCCTGGCCCCACAGTAATTGCTCAAAAATGTTAGCGGTTTCTGTTGCTCCTATTGTACAGGTGTTGAGTTCCATGTCTCTCAAACCACATTTCAGAGAAGAGTGGTGCTGACAGCGCACATCCCTGGGAGCAGCTCGCATCGCGGCCGGAGAACCCCTGTGCCCCTAATGGAGCGGGTCATCCAGGCTGCTTTTTGGCACCGCTGTTGGGCATGAGCTAAACTCACTTGTTTCACGAAGCTTCATCTGCACAGTCTGCCTGGTTCGCAGCTGTTCCAATTTCTTTTTTAAATATTTTTTTGGGGTAATTAGGCTTATTTATTTTTTTGTCTTAATAGAGGCACTGGAGATGGAACCCAGGACCTTGCGCGTGCTCAGTACACACTCCCCCCCCCCCCAGAAACCCAGTTTCTAAATGCCATGGACTTTCGGGGCTGCTTGTAAACAGTGGATTCTAAGGCAATTAAATCCTTCATGTCAGAAGTCTGCTGTGCTACTTGAATTAACTGTGCACATAATGTAAAGACGTCCAGGTTGCAATTCGGTTTTTACAGCATAATCAATATGCCAAGTGCAGGGTCATATTATGAAAGCAATTATTTTTTTCAGGTGTGAGAAGGACTGACTATTAATTTCCATGATAACTTGCTTTGCTGGTGTCTGGAGGAAAACATACCCCAGCGTGACCTAGCCCCAAAATTCAGCCAGTGGGTGACTTACGCACGCTTATGAAGACACATCCAGGAAAGAGAGGGCGGTTAGCTCTGTTGCCCACACCTGAGCAGCAGAGGGGGCGCTCTGGGGCCACACGTAGCTCCCTCTGTACGCTCGGCAGTACGCTGTGCTTCACACATTTTCTCTTTTAATCCTCTTAACGAGTAAGTGCCTTAATCATCAGTATCAGAATTTTGCAGAATAAGGAACTGAGGCCCAAGGAAACTAAATGTAGCCTGACCCAAATCCGAGCTGATGGGTGAGTCTCCAAAGCTGAGAGAAAGAGTGGCGCTGTGTCCTGGAAAGACCGCAGGGCACCTGGGCTCCAGGCTTCATGCGTGGTGCTGCCAAATCAGGCTTTAGAGGTCACATCCGTGTGGTTTCTGCAGACAACACGATGTATTTGGTCTCTCCTTTGTTTTTTTTCTAACTAAATAATTCGTTTTACTGTCCCGTCAGCTGCATGAGGAGTGACTGTGCTCTGTGTGTTTTCTCCCGTGGTTTGTGTGTTCTGCGACTGGTGTGTGTACTTTGGCTCGGCAAACACACAAACTTTGCCATGTGGCATAACCTTACATTTGTCAGGTCGGAGCCCTTCAACGCAAAAAGGAAAAACTGAGCCCTGTGAAAAATGATGTTTGTTTAAGAGCAAGAAGGTTTTAATTGTCAAGGGAAAAAAAAAAAAAACCCTCTGATGCTCATGCGCTCAATCTTTGCTGGCTGTGTGGGTTTTATGTCAGAAAGCTCCCCAGCCAGCCTGAAGCCGTAGTTTGAGAGCGATCGTGTGTTGAGATACTGCTCTTTTGAACTAAAAACAAGTTTTCAGATGACCCTTGACTCTGGTAGCTTCAGAAGGGGTTAGAGTTGAACTTCACAGAGCCGCATGGCTGGCCTGAGGCTCGGTGGGTATGTACGTTCAACCCTTTCCTGAAAAAGCGAGTCTTTTGCTTTGGACCCGATGGGTCTTTTGTGCCCGATGACGAGGATCGCGTTGGCGGTGTAAGGATCTACCCGGTCACTGGGTGCCGTCCACTTCTGACATTCCGCAAGCTAAGGGCCTTGCTTGGCTTCAGACCCTAGGAGGAGCGAAGGCCCAAAAAATTGTCTCATTCTAGAACACATTTGTGCTTGAAGCTGGAACTTAGGGACCCCCAGAGGGGCAGGTCACTCCAATGGTCTCCTGGTGCCCTGGTGCCTCCCATGAAGAGGGAACGGAATCTTGGGGTCGAGTTGGTGGCGAAGCTGTTCCAGAACACAAAGTGACCAAAAATACAGGTTCCATCACTTTTTATCGTACGCCCCTGGCTTTCGCCTGTGATTGACCCAGTGTCGGAAAGACAAGTTTGATTGGCTCTTCATCACCTTGGTGATGACATACGTGGGAACCAAAGAGAGAAGAAACATCAGTCCTGCCGTAGAGAAAAGTCTACATGTTAGCTACATTGTTAACTGAGATCGTTTATAGATGACTCAAGAGCATCCACTTTCTTTCCTTTTTCTGCAAGCTCGCTCGTGCCTGCTGGTAAAGCCAACAGTTGCGCGTAGCTGCGGTGCGCGGGGTGGCCGGCGACATGGCCATCTTTAGCCCCAATCCCCCAAAAGCGTTCTCTGCCACTCAAAGCCACTCTATTATGGGTGAGGGTGGGGCTGCGTGGATCACACGTGTACATACATTCTTGGATCTAAACAGCAAAGATTTTCTCAATCATACATCAAATAAATTATGAGCGTCTTTAGAAAAACATTTGGTGTTTTAATCGACCTTTAATATAAAATCTAAGTAAAACCTGTAATACAAATGCACCTCCAAAAATTTCCCCATTTCCACTTCCAACCAGATTGCTGCCCTCAGCTGCTCCTATTTAGACGTATGGAGCTGCCACGGAGTGTGAATCTCACACATCCAAGGTGCCTGGGAGTTGAGTCAATGTTTCCACATAACGCCACTTGCCATCAAAATATCGTCACTTACTTGGAATGACGAGTTGTTATTCTTTTAGGCTAAAACAATAGGAGCCCATGACTTATCCTTCCTAAATCTTTTCTTGGAAGATTGAAAAAGATTTTTTTCCAAGTCTCTACAATACCCCAAGTGAATGATTCTCTTACCGAGTTTATGTGAAAGGATGCAAGACGTCACCTTCGCCACCGTCCTTCACCCACGCAGGCAGTTTTTCTTGGTTTTTTTCCCCTCCTTTTAGATTTTCTGAACGAGTGGTTTATAACGCATTTTAAAGCACAAAATGCTTTGATGGTGACGCCCCTAACGTGGAGACAAAAATGCATTTCCGGCTGCCTGTATGAGGAATGCTGCAGCACTTTTTCTGTAAAATGTCATGACAGGTTCTACACGGAGGCTGAAGCCTTGGAGGTTGTTAAAGGCAGTGGGGCAGCAGAGTTTCTTACAGATCAGTAGTTTTACAGACTAAAAATAGGCAGTGATTCGACCTATCCCAGCACAACACTCAGCTAAACAGGCTCTTTTGATCCCCATAATCAAGTATCTCAAAAAGTCAAGCCCTTTCAAGTAGGTGCCTTCAAGTATTTCTGTTACACAGAGCTTTAAAAAAACCCCACACATTTGCCATTTACACTCAGGTTGGTGTATTTTTCTTGGGACTGTTTTATAAATGGGACACCAGGCAGGTGTCTGTCCCCATCAGAGTACCTCTGCCGTCTTCATCTCACAGCCGTCTGGGGAAAAGGCTGAGGCGGACCTGCCCCTGCTCACTGTGGGGGGTGAACTGTTCTCACCCAGGTCAAGTCCAGACAGACAGCCAAAGCCTCCTTCAGTGGCGCGGTCAGGAGCCAAAGACGGGCCGTGTTCTTGCAGAGGAGGCTGGAGATGTATTTAGGAAGAGTGCGTGTGCTGTGACTCTGGTTGCCAAGGGAAGATCAGAAGTTCAGGGACAAAGAAAACTGGTGAGTTCATGTTGGAGGAAAGAGGTGTGGATGAAGAAGATTGCTAGCCATCTCCATAAAGAAAGGACGCTGTGGCCATCAAGTCATCCTCCCTGACGGTGAACGGAGGGAACTCAGGACGCTGACCAGCGGGCAGCCCGGCCTCTGCCGCCGCCCCCCGCCATGCCCCTGAGGGAACTCAGGGTGTGGAGGAACAGGACCCTGGCCCTGGACGGCTGGGTGCACATCAAAGGAGTGATTTCACTGAGACCAGACCTTTGCACCTTCCCACACACAGAAAAGCGCTGAATTCCTTACCCTGAGACGTCTGGTTTTCTTTAATTAGCAGTAATCTTTTGATGTTTTGACCACCTGGTCTTGGTGGCAAAAGCTCATCCATCCTGGCTTCTATCTCGCCCCTTGGGAGCAGCCTCTTAGAGCGATCGGAGATGCTGTGTCCTGGGCTGAATCCTCAGAAACTTTGCCGAATAAAACATGTCTCAACTTTGAGGTTGTACATTTTATTTCAGTTGACGGAGGGAGAAGGAAGGTCTGACAGACAGGCAGGGAAGCCTGGGAATCTGGTTGCCACTGCTGACGGCTCTACTCGTGTAGTTTTGATCCATAAGTTGGACCCTTGCTGTTTCTCTGCCCTTGAATTTTCCCCTGAGGACCACTTTCCCTTTTCATTGATTTTATAGGCTCTGTCTGACCCGTGTTCCCTCTCCCTGGGGTCCTCCTGTCACCACAAACCTTTCAGTCGGGCCCTCAGTGTAATTTGTAGGTTTCAGCGCCTTGTATGCCCACACATCCTGGTTATATTATGTTCATTATTTTCGCTGCTTGTTTTTGTTTTTTGGGGGGAAAAAATCTGACATCCAATAAGTTCTCTTTGTTAGATTTTTTTCCCCTGGAATTTGGAGGGTCACAATTGCTTTTCTCAGAATGAAAACAATTCATCCTCTGTCCCCGTTGCTTAACTCAAGTTTTGGAAGCAGGGCATTTTGCTCAAATACCACCGGTAAGTGGCGGCCTCAGAATTCTGAATAGTTTCTCACGGTCGCAAAGGACTGATGACATTTGTAGGCGTGATTTTCTTGCCCTGGAACGTCCAAGTATAAATCCACAAAGAGAGCCCTGAGGCGACTTCTCCTCCAGCCTTTCTTGGAGAACTTCAGCTCGGTGTGAAATGACTGTTTTCATCACAAGTGTTCCTGGAAGGACGCCGTTAAGCGAGGTTTTCGTTTTCCCATTGTTGCTTGTCCTTCCCTAGCTACAAGAACTGAAGTTACTAAGATAACAGTAAGTTCTTTTCTATAGTGGCTTTCAAAAGAGTCAGCTCTTGGTTTTGTTCAAAGAAATGTATGATGTTTGCAGAAATGTGATGCGTTGCCAGCTGTCACGGTGGCGTCGTGGAAGCTGTACTTATGATTGCTTACCACTCCTGAGCATCATGGTGGGCGATCAGGATGTTGAAAGAGCTGACCTCCTGTGCATTGAGTGAAACTTTGCACACGGGTAGAGATTATGAAGATCGAAGTATTTATTCCATAAAACACAACTGCCTTCTAACAGGGTTTTGCAGCCTCCTCACTACGGACGTTTCAGGCTCGTAAGTCTCTGTGGTGGGGGGCCGTCCTGTGCGCTGTGGGATGATCAGCAGCATCCTTGGATGGTCTCCATCAGATGCCAGTAGCACCCTGCCCTCAAGTTGTGACAACCAAAAATGGTACAGAAATCACCGGAGGCCCACCAGGGGAGAAACTGTCCCTCATTGAGACCACGTCTCTACAATCTTTAAGTAAAATAAATATAGATGTCATGAAATTTAAATTATGTGCATCCAGTCCCCGATACCTGGTTGGTTAATTTGTAACACACGTTATTTGATCTGAATAAAGTGACCAGATAACAGGGGAAATAGGAAAAGTTCTAGCTCTTTGTTGAAATTATCTCTGACATTGCTGCTACTCACAACTCACCAGTTTCTCTCCCCATAAGTGTTTGGTGGAAACCCTTTGTCCCCAGATGATCTCCTTAAGATCTTTAATGTTTCCTAAAATCTGACTGTCTACAGCATGTCTTAATATTCTGAAACTGCTTCCAGGAGGGGCATTTACTCACTGTTGCCCAAATAGAAATATTTAATTGGGATCTCTCACTGATTTCTTCTAAGGCAGCACTGAAATGAGGCAGCTCTGAAGAAGGAGGGCAGGAGCAGGTATTAGAGAAGAAGAAAGGCAGATAAGAAAAAGAGAATGTTGGAAAAGATGTGCACAGACAAGAGAATAAAGATGACAAAAGTCCATCCTCATTCACATCACCGATGAAATTCAGGACCAGTTATTAAATGAGACTGTGGGACAGACATCGCGCATCCTCATCAGATGCTTATTAGTTGAGAATTCATTTGAGGTTGGAATTCCCTGGATTGACCTGGTTGCGATCTACCTTTGTAGTCTGACTTTTCTATTAATTTCTTAAAAAGAAAAGGAAAAAAAAAAAAAACCCTCCAACTTTCATGGAGTTACCAGCTTTCCTTAGTGCCCGGGTATCATCTGAAACTTGCTTCCTCTGAGCCCTAACTCTGCCATGTGCTCAGCCGGAATGTCTTCCCCATTTCTTTGCCTAGTGATGTCTTGCATTATTTTTTTCACGAAAAGATAGGAAGAATGCAGGATAGTTTTCAAGCAGTTAAGAGGAGATACGTGCTGTGGATCTGGCACATAAGCCACGTTCAAGGTGAAGGCAGTGCACAGAGCCAGGAAGAGCACCGCCATCCCCAGGTCACGGTCGTGGGCCTTGGGCACACGCCACCCCCAGGGCACACGGGCACTGACTGCAGGAAGCACAAGACCTCACTGCTGTAGGCGCGGTCCCTGGACCAACAGCGTCTTCCTTACCTGGAAGCTCGTTGGAAATTCAGGATTTCAGGCTCACCCCTGAACTCAGTCT
This sequence comes from Camelus ferus, assembly GCF_009834535.1. Taxonomy (NCBI): domain Eukaryota; kingdom Metazoa; phylum Chordata; class Mammalia; order Artiodactyla; family Camelidae; genus Camelus; species Camelus ferus. The sequence goes on along the minus strand of NC_045731.1, from coordinate 14,023,026 downwards.
GCATTCTAACAGCATTCCCATGGTGAGTCCTTTGACCTGCAAGTTTCTGTAGCCATGGCATAAGGGACATTATTTTCCAGGCTGTGTTTCCATGAGATTCTCTCTGTTAAAAAAGGTAGGGGGAAGTTATAGGAGCATCAGAGACATATTTTGAAAGCTGCGTATAACATAGCTACTTTTTAGAGATCCACAGTGTCATGGACGCTGAGGAAGACACTTTGGAAATTCCAAATTATAGCATCAGGCCTTGGGGTTGGGGAGAGGCTTGACTCCCAGACATTTTATAATTCAGATTCGGTTACAGGAAGCAACCCAAGGAACCGACATGATGAAACTGATGTTTTGGGTGATTATTTTGAATCCAACGTATTGGATTTTAACGCTAAAATGTGGGTAAATTTTTCAAATGTCTTGACAGTCAGCTTGCTGAATACCATTAGCTTCCAAATTACCTTGTCAAAGGCAGTCCAGAAACGCATAATTACCAGTAAGTCAATGCTTATTTCCCACGTCTAATTGGTTATTTAGTTGGCAATTATTATTATTTTTTCTAGCCTTTATTCCAAATCGATTTGGAAAATCAGGACAACTTTATGTCCAATTAAAATGTGGGCAATTCTAAGGTAGCGGTGCTGTATTCATTTGGTAGGGCTGACGTAGCAAAGTACCAGATACTAGATGTCTTCAACAGCAGGCGCGTTCTCTCCCCACACTTCTGGGGGCTGGGAGTTCAAGACCCAGGTGTTGGCGGATCTGGTGTGTCCGGAGGCCGCTCTCCTTGGTCTGCAGATGGCTGCCTTCCCCTCGTGTCCTCACACGGTCTTCCTTCTGCGCGCACATCCCTGGCGTCTCCTTGTGTGTCCAGATTTCTTTTTCTTACAAGGACATCAGTCAGGTTGGATTAGGACCCATTCAGCCAATCCTATTTTGACTGCATCCTCTCTTCGAAGGCCCTAGCTCCAGAGAGTCTGAGGCTCTGGGGGTTAGGGCTTCAACACATGAGTTTAGGGGACACAATCCAGTTAATAAAAGATACTGATTGGTTTTCTTTGTGGGAAAGAAAGAAGGCAGAAATATTTACTTCTCTACGTCTGTTTTGAAGGCTTTATGTTTTAATTTTCTCGTTGTTCAAGCCAAGGATTGCCTACCTCAGAGATGGATTTCATAGTGTTCTCATTCATCCGGAGTTCTTTTCTCTCTGACGGGGATTTCTGCACCTTAAAAAATCATCCTCAGCCTTTGCAAGTGTGTTACACAGGGAAGCCTGACTGCCCAAGGAAGCTCCTCAGACTTACATCTGGCTCAGGCTGGGGCAGTCAGCCACCATCCAGCTCATGGTGTCCTTCATTCTATCCATTGCGTTATGCACCCGCAACAGGTTTGCGTGCGGTTTTCACTCGGCTGCACTTTATCCACCAATGCCCCAGTTCTCTCCTTCCAGGATTCATTGCTAACTCCTAACCCACGGAGCCACTGTGTTTTTTGCTTGTTTGTTTGTTTGTCCCACCACACATTTCTTTTCTTGAATTTTTCATTGAAGTGTAGTTGACTTACAATGTTAGTTTCAGGTGTGCAGCAAAGTGATTCAGTTGCAGGTACACACGCATACTTATTTTTTCTTTTCAGGTTCTTTTCCATTATAGGTTATTACCAGAAATGGAATATAGTTCCCTCTGCTATACAGTAGGTCCTTGTTGTTTACCTCTTTTATATACAGTAATGTGTGTGTGTTAATCTCCAACCCCTGCTTTTTCCCCTTTGTTAACCATAGTTTGCTTTCTATGTTGGTGAGTCTGTTTTGGGTTGGTAAATAGGATTTGTATCTTATTTTTTTTTTAGATTCCACTTGTAAGTCCCATCCCATGTTTCTTACACATCCATAACAAGGTAGTCAACCTGCAACCTGAAACACCTCTTTTGAAGGTGTGCTCTGAACAGCTGAGAAACCACACACGACTGAAGGGCTCAGGGAGGGTGAAGGATGGTTCCTCTGCTGACCACCGCCGCCTGTGCTCCACCTGGGACTATCATTTCCTTGCTGCAACAGCTGCCGCTCTCTGATTCAGGCTGTTGCCACTGCTGCCTGGGGAATATGTATTTTTAAAATATTTTTCTCTTTTGGAAAACAAGAAATAAAGTTCATAAATTTTCCACTGAAAATTATATGAGTAAACACAGCCAGGTTGGGAAGCGAGGACAATAATGATATTGAATACATCATGCAATTATGAGCTAGACTCTCCCGAGTCTAAATAATTCCTTGCCTGGTTTTGGGCCCTTTGCCAGCTGCATGAACTGCAGCCTGGGTATCTTATCGTAGCCAGTGATTTCCCCTAGCAACAAAGACAGGCATGAAAATTTCATGATCAATTTATTTTTCATTTTTACCAATGAATTCTAATGTTAAGATATTTGCAAAATAAAGGGTAGAATTCATATGACTAAATGAAGCACTGTAAGCAGCTGTACTTGACAATAACATCTATTCTTCTTATGTCATTTTAATATTTTTATGTTTTATATTTTTCAAAAAGACTTCATCAATGTATATTTGATTCTTGAAACAGCCCACTGAGGAACATAAAGCAAATTGCTTTCCCAAGAGATGCCAGTTGGTAACAGACATGATTCTAGAGTCCAAATTTCCATCATCCTAACTTCAATTCCATTCAGTCAGTATTAATTGACCACCCTACTATGTGCTAGTCACTGTTCTGAACATGGCAGTAAACAAAACAGAGATCTCCACCCTTGGGTAACTTAAGTGTAATTGTAGAAGACAGACAATAAATGATTGACAACATAAATGTACAGCGCATGTAATAATTAGAAGATGACAAGTACTACGGAAGAAGGACAGTAGTGCAGGAAGGGAGAGCGGAAGTAGGGGGTTAAAATTCTAGAGTTGTCCATGGTGAGGATGTGACATTTGAGCAAAATCTGGAAAAATGTGATTTGGGTATTCAGTAATTTTTCCACTGTGCCTTCCTTCCACTTGGACATTGGCTGCAGCATGAAATTACCCAAAAAACCTGCAGATATTTTCTTAGAAACCTCAATGACCATGGAGTGATGAGAAAGAACAGTGGGCTTTGGCCTTCACTTCTAAGAACTGACAGTGTGGAACGAAGGGCGAGCCAGCCCTCTTCTCCCATGGGGTCCTGGTGAGCACGAACTGGCAAGGCCTTCTATTTTGTTCAACTTCACTGAGGAATAGTTGACAAATATAATTACATAAGTGTACATGTGATGACTGGACATTCCATATACATTGTGGAATGATTACCAAGATCAAGATAATGAATACAACCGTCACCTCATGTAGTTAAATCTTTTTTTGTGTGCGTGTGGTGAGGACACGTAAAATCTCCTTTAGGCAACTTCCCAGTGTACAATGCCTATTATTGACTGTAGTTACCACGCTGTACATTAGATCCTCAGAACTTACTCTTACTCTTTGTGCCCTTTGAATTGTATCTCCCCATCTCCCTCTCCCCCAGCCCCCAGCAACAACCATTTTCATCTCCGTTTTTATGAAATTGGCTTCTTTGTTTTAGATACCACATAGAAATGATGCTCTGTTGTTTTTGTCTTTCTCTGTCTGGCTTATTTCACTTATCACAAGGCTCTCCAGTTTTATCCAAATTGTAGCAAGTGGGAAAATGTCCTTTTTAATGGCTTTATAGAAATATATACATATACACACTATATATATTTATATAGTTACAGGCATATTAATTTGTAAATATGTGCATTTTCTTTATCCATTCATCCATCAAAGGACACTTAGGTTGTTTCCATATCTTGGCTGTTGTGAATGACGGTGAACGTGGGAATGCAGCTATCTCTTTGAGATACTGATTTCATTTTTTTCTGTGTATATCCAGAAGTGGGATTCCTGGATCATATGGTAGTTTTACTTTCAACTGTTGGAAGACCGCCCCCCCCATACCTTTTCCCATAATGGCTGTACCAGTTCACATGCACAAGTGGTCCCTTTTCTCCACATCCTTACCAGTGCTCGCTATCTCTTGTCTTTTTTTATATTGCATAGTATAGACATTTCACCTTCTTGGTTAAGTTTATTCCTAAGTATTTCATTGTTCTTGATGCTATTGTAAATGTGATTGTTTTCTTAATTCCTCTTTCAGATATATTGTTTTTGTATAGAAATGCAACTGATTTCTGTACATCGAGTGTGCATTTTTCATCTTTACTGAATTCATTTAGTAGTTCTAACAGTTTTTTTTGGTGAAATCCTTAGGGGTTTTTATATATAAGATGTCATCTGCAAACATAATTTTCACATCATGCTTGCAGGTCAGATGCCTTTTATTTTTTAAATTCTTGCCTAATTGCTATAGCTAGGACCTGCAGCACTATGGTGAATAGAAGTGGTAATATTTGACCTGTTTGTCTTGTTCCTCATCTAAGAAGAAAAGTTTAACTTTTTACCATTGAGTGTGCTGTTAGCTGTGGGCTTGTCATTTATGGCCTTTGTCATGTTGAGGTACGTTCCTTCTATAGCTAATTGATTGAGTTTTTTTTTTTTTTCACGAAAGGATGTTGAATTTTGTCAAGTACTTTTTCTTGCATCTCCTAAGAAGGGCTCATGAGGGTGGAAAAGTCTGACAAATGTGATAGGTTAGATGAGCAATGGAGTTAGTTATGAAACGGAGACAGAACTGGGAAGCACAAAGGCCACACAAGAAGTAAGTTGAGCCTACAGAAGAAGTAAGATGAGAGAGGACAAGCAGGTCTCGAAGGCCTGATTCAGAAGAGGCAAGAGATGGGGAGCTCAGGCAGCGGCCCTGAGGAGCAGGAGATGCCCGTGTGAGCTTTCCCTCGGGCGGAAATGAGACCAGAACTTGCAGGTGGTCGGCCAGCCAGAAATGGGCTTAGCTAATTCTGCCTTCTTTCCAGGAGGCTGCCTACCTGTCTTTAGCCACACTGGGGGTGGAGGAACCTAGATATCTTTATTTAAATCAGGCCTTTAGGGAAGTCCAAAAATACAGATTTTTGAAAATGACTGAAGTCTTAATCTGAAGACAGTGATAGGTAGTTTATATTTGTATTTTTTACCCAAATACAAGTGGACTTTCTTGGTCTGGCTCCAAGACCAGCCTCTGCAGGGGTGACATATCCCAAAATAAGTATATGCCTGCCTTAAAAAGCCTTGCAGAAGAGCATGGATCTGCCCTAAAGTTTTGACTCAGTGTGTGTAAGGGGGAGAACGGTTTACACAGCCAACATTTGCTTTAAAAATCTCTTTATTAAGTTCGTCCTTTCCTCACATGTCCTTTTCTGTGTGACTGCTCCTGGCTCCTCGGATGTGGTAAAGTGACTAATGGCAGACATGGGATTCCAACTGCCTGGCTTGAATCTTGGTTCTACCACTTGTTAGCTGGGCTGTTCTTAAGGCATTTAACTCTGAATGTATCTGCTTATATGTAGACCAGGAATCACGATACGGTGGTTGTGAGCGTGACTTAGCTGATACGTAACAAACCTGAAACAGGACAAGGCACCTGCAAGTTCTAGTGAAGCATTGGCTGTTCTCATACTCAGAGAACCCCACCTCTACAACCTTTCTTCCCCACTCCCCCTCCTTCTCTCTTCTGACTTCTGTTTCTTTCTCTTAATCTTCTGCTTGCCCATGGCTTCTTCATTCCTGCATTTTTGTCATTCCATCTCCAGCTTGGCCTCCTTGAAAGGTGGGAGAGCAGAAAAGCTTGTAAATACATGCTTAATAACTTGTTTTGTCCCAATTCCGCAACCAACAAACTCTAAAGGCTACGTGATGACCTAAATGACCAATTTGCCTCCCTTCCTTTATAGAAACTGCTAATAACTCCAGCAGTGTGTCTACAGCTATGTATGGCCAGGATTTTGACAAGCCCATAAACTCTCCCTTTGGCTGCTCCATCAGTGCTGGAATTCTCAGTTCTTCACTCAAAGCTGTAATGATCAGTCGCTGAGAATTGTGCCCCAGGCTTCTCACCTGCAGTATAAGGACAATGATCACATGGACTCTGTAGGCTTTTGCAAGGAATGAGTGGAGAATATCATGTAAATTCATAGAACCACTTTTGGTGACTAGTAAGTACCCTGTAAACTTTACCATCATCATCACTGTGGTTATTACTGTTTATAATAATTCTTTTTTTAAAAATCTTTTATTTATTTATTGTAGTGTTTAATTATTTTATTTTACTCGGGGGGAGGTAATTAGATTTATTTATTTTTAGAAGAGGCACTGGGGATTGAACCCAGGATCTTGTGCACACTAAGCATGTGCTCTACCACCTGAGCTCTACGCTCCCCCCCAGTATTCTTTTTGATATTGTGGCTGTTATTCTAGAAGCTGCAGCTCAGAGTTATATCTCTTTTAGTTACACCATCAGCCAGAGAACAAGGCAGGACTAGCAAGAATAAACACCATCACTGATTAAGGACCAAAGGGAGACACCAGTCATGCGGGCAGTCTTCGGGGAGGGAGGTGGCCTTATCCTTCTCTGCATCTTTCTAAGGACCTCAGAGGACCCCCGGCAAGAGGGCTAGTAGCCTGCAGAGGAAGCTTGCAGATTCTTGCTACAGGTTCACAAATATCACAACCATTACTTGTTTACTTGTCTGGAAAGCAAATAAAGAAGCACGTGTTTGTGTGGTTCACCCTTGCGTGTCTCCTCCACTCGTCAAACCACACCCACGCCTCAGCCTCTGCAGTCATGCTTTTCAGACCCCTCTTTATGGGACAGTATTGTGATGCAGTCAGGGGACATTAATGAGCCCATCTCTCACAGCCGCCAGGTCACTGAGGTGCACTTATCGGTGCAGTCCAGGAGGGCGGAGCAGTAGATTTTAGTGTCCTGTTTGTTTCAGCGTCTTGCCATCAGACCACACGGGGAGCCTCTGTCAGAGTCACAGGACTGCAGGCTAAATGCTAAACTCCAGACCTACCGTAAGCCACGCACTGAGTTCTCATAACTCGAACCCCCTCCACACATACACACTAACCCCCGACCCAGTGGAACCCTGACTACATTTTGCTTTTTCTTCTTTATTTTTCTTATTGAAGTTTAGTCAGTTTACAATGTTGCATCCATTTCTGAAGTACAGCATCATGGTTCAGGCATACATACACATACGTATATTCATTTTCATATTTTTTTCATTATAAATTACCACAAGATATTAAATATAGTTCCCTGTGCTCTACAGTATAAACTTGTTATCTATCTATTTTATATGTAGCCGTTAGTATCTGTAAATCCCAAACTCCCAATTTGTCCCTCCACACCCCACCCTTTTCCCTTTTGGTAACCAAAAGTTTGTTTTCTGTGTCTATGAGTTTATTTCTGTTTTGCACATAAGTTCATTTGTGTCATTTTTTATATTGAATATTTATATTTTAAGTGATATCATAGGGTATTTTTTTTCTCTTTCTGGCTTACTTCGCTTAGAATGACGATCTCCAGGTCCATCCATGTTGGTGCAAATGGCATTATTTTATTATTTTTTATGGCTGGGTAGTATTCTATTGTATAAATATACCACAGCTTCCTTATCCAGTCATCTGTTGATGGACATTTATGTTGTTTCCATGTCTTGACTATTGTAAATAGTGCTTCTCTGAACATTGGGTACATGTCTCTTTTGGAATTAATATCTGTACTTCTCCTGTTTCTAAGGCGCTCCCAGGCACCATCCTCTTGGGACCACAGGATGATCCGTTGGTGTTAGAATTCCAAGCCATGAATCCACTCTCTCTTTTCTTTTCTTTTCTCTCTGTTTCCTCTCTCTTAAATGGAGATCCTTGCACCTGCCCCTTCTCTGGAAGACAAGAGAAGAATTTGATGAGTTTAGGTCTTTCAACCTCTCCTCTTGCCAAACACAACACAACTAGGAGTGGCTTCCGAGAAAAACCTAGACGAGAGCCCACATCGTATCTACTGTCCTTCACATCTTATTTTCTCTTACTAATTAGTCCCCAGATATCTCAGAACAGAAAACAGTTACCTGAGCTCTGACAGGGTCAAGAATTTCCACTTCACATTCCCAGCACGCCTGAGGCTGGCAGTGAGAGAGGCCCGCAGTAAGGAACTGAAGCCCACACTTTTCTTTGCACCTGTTGACCTGTTTTCATCTTCCTTTGGGACCTGAAGTTGGGGGCAACAATGAATTTGTCACCTAGAAGTATTATTAACCAGATGGAACAAAGGTAGCCTTCCCGTGGAACCTGGGTTTATTTCGTCGTGCTTTGGACCTGTGTGTACACCAGCGGTGCTCTTTAGTGTCGACTCAGAGAGACATCGCCTGCTTTTACAAGATCAGAAGACAATCGTGGAGGCTGAACTAGCCTCCTTCCTCCTAGCTGTGTAGGGGAGCTTTAGAAGGGAGAGCAAGGTGTACTTTTCACTCCATAATGGGGTTAATGGAAACTGACAGAGTGAGGAAATTAGTTTTTCAGGTTGCCATTCATTCCTTTTCTCTATCAGTCAATCAAAAAAAAAAAAAATACTTACTGAGCGCCGTCTATGAGCTCTGCTTTGAAAGGGAAACAGAAAAAGCCAAGTGGTGGCTCCTTCTACCGTTGACAGTTTTCTTGGGGGAACCAAGTCCGCACCCGTGGTCCAGCAGAACTCTTAACGTGGAGTCAGGAGACTCACGGACTTGTCACAGTTTGTTGAGCAGTGTAGTATGTGGTTCAGGAAGAGTGTCCAGAACGTGGGATCTCCAAGCTGTAACATCGGCTGTCATTAACTAGCAGGGGAACCTTGGAAAATTCCACACTTCTCATCAATCCTCTCATCTCTGAGAATGAAGTTAATAATAGTGTCCGACTCAGAGTCCTGGAGACCTTCGAGTTAAAACTTGACTCGCATCACATTTAGGACACGTTGAGCATGAGGTATTTTTAGTTTGATATTTCAGGCAAGCCTTTGAAAGCCTCTGGGAAAGAAAAGGGACCTGCAATGTGTTGCGTGCTTCCTGTTCCTCCAACACCACGTGGCTCACATCACATATGCTTTTTTTTTTAATTGAAGTATGGTCAATTACAATGTGTCCATTTCTGATGTGCAGCATAACGTCCCAGTCCTGCATATATGTTATATACATCCTCATGGATGCTTTGTGAAGTCAGTATGGGAGACTCAAAACTGCTAAAACTGTCCAGGGAAGGACAAAGCTGGGGTTCAGACCTCTGATCTGTCTGCATCCAAAGCCCGGGCACTTTCTACTCCCCTACACCTTCTCTGAGCCTCAGCTTCTCTGCCTTAGAACACTTTTGGCTGGACCAGAAGGTCTCTGAATTCAGCTGCAAATTTTATGATTCCTGGTCATCTGACCTTCTCGTGAAACTTAACTTTAGGTGAAGGGAGCATTCACAGAAACATTTTTAGATATATTGGCACATGAAGAAATAATGGAATTTGGCTCTGTGGGAGGTAGGAAAGAGGATAATTGAGCAAGGCTTAAATACTCGAACAATGGTGGCATGGTAGGAATGATACTCAGGGACGAGGATGAAAAAGTCATCCCTACCCCTCTTGGGCCTGCTACTGGGGAATCACCACTAGATTCTAGACACCAGTAGCATATCACCAAATGTGACAACCAAAAACATCTCAAGACACTTCCCAGTGTCACTCGGGAAGATCACCCCTACTTGGGAACCACTGCCTTAACCATCTCCTTTAGATCATAATCTACAGGTAGAGAAATTAACTCGGTCATCAGTGAGTTTAACCTTGCTGCCTTGAGCTTATGGTTACCTGATGCAGTGGTCCTCAAACTTTGCCGTGCATAACAGTCCCCTCGGGGAACATGGGGAATTCAGATCCTTGCTTTTTTTTCTCCACTGAAAACTCGGTGCAGCAGGTCTGGGTTAGAACCCAAGAATCTGATTTTCACCCAGCCCCTGTTTCCCATTCCTTCCCCAAGTGGATTCTGACACAGTCCAGAGGCCCCATTTTGAAAAACACTGACCCAGTTGCTATAGTCAGGGTCAGCCTCCGTCCTGTTTGTCTGGGAGGAAGACTTGGGAACCAGAAATTGTAGCTTTAAACCTTTTCTTCATGCCTTGACTGTCTCTTTCCTTCCTCCCTTCCTCCCTTCCTTCCTTCCTTCTTTCCTTCCTTCTCTTTTCTTTCTTCTTTTCTTTTCTTTCCAACATAAATTTATTATCTTGCAGTCTAGAGAACTGAAGACCAAAATGCATTTATTTAACTGGACTGAAATCAAGGAAGGTGTCAGCAGGACTGCATTCCTTCTGGAGGCTCCAGGAGAAGAATCTGTTCCTTGTCGTTTCCAGCTTGTAGAGGCTGATTGCCCTTCTTTGGCTGGTGCCCCTTTTCCAGGTTCCCAGCCAGCAACTGCTTCACTTAGACTTCTGCTTGTATTGTCACGTCTCCTATTCTCTCTCTGACCCTCCGGCCTTCCTTTGATGAGAGCCCTTGTGGATACTTTAAGCCCATGCAGAAATCTAGGGTAATTTCCCATTCTTTCTTTAAATTTTTAAAAATCTATTTATTTTCTTGAAGTATAGTCAATTTACAATGTTGTGTAAACAACCCAATCCAAAAATGGGCAGAAGACCTAAATAAACATTTCTCCCATGAAGGCCAATAGGCACATAAAAGAATGCTCAGTATCGCTACTTATCATAGAAATGCAAATCAAAACTACAATGAGGTACCACCTCGCACCAGTCAGAATGGCCATCATTCAAAAGTCCACAAATGATAAATGCTGGAGAGGGTGTGCAGAAAAGGGAGCCCTCCTACACTGCTTGTGGGAATGTAATTTGGTGCAGCCATTCTGGAAAACAGTATGGAAGTTTACTTAAAAAACTAAAAATAGACTTACCATATGATCCAGTAATCCCACTCCTGGGCATACATCTGGAGGAAGCTCTAATTTGAAAAGAAACATGCACCCCAGTTTTCATAGCAGCACTGTGTACAATAGCCAAGACATGGAAGCATCCGGAATGTCCATCGACAGATGACTGGATAGAGAAGTTGTGGTGGGTGTACACACACACACACACACACACACACACACACACACACAGAGACACTTGAATACTCTTCAGCCATAAAAAAAGAATAAAATAATGCCATTTGCAGCAACATGGATGGACCTGGAGAATGTCATTCTAAGCGAAGTAAGCCAGAACGAGAGAGACAAATACCATATGAGATCACTTAAATGTGGAATGTGAAAAATGACACAAATGAACTTACTTACACAGAAACAGACTCACAGACATAGAAAACAAACTTTTGGTTACCAGAGGGGAAAGGCGGGGCATGGAGGGGCAAACTGGGATCTCAGGATTTGCAGATACTAACTATGTACAAAACAGGTAGACAACAAGGTCCTACTGTGTAGCACAGGGAACTATATTCAATGTCTTGTAATAGCCTGTAATGAAAAAGCGTATGAAAAGGAATATATGTATATGGGTATATATGTATGTATGTGTATATATAACCTTTACTTCTTCATTTACTTGCAGTTTGATAGCAGTCTGGTTAGGCATGTAGTGTCTGAAGTCGCACGCCCTGGTTTCAAAGCCTGGCGTCATCACTTACAGGATGCGTCACGTTGGGTAAATCAGAATTCTCTGAACGCACCTCCCTATTGATAGAAGGGAGAATATTGTTAGCACCTGCCCCGTAAGTTGGCATTATATATGAATGGATACCTGAAAAGCCTTTCCAATTGTTCCTGCAAAAGTGCTCAATAAATGTTTAGAGGTAGGGGCAAAGGTTAATTAAAAATAAAAAGTGCAGAATTTTGCCGTCACAGCATTGCTAGAGCATGCTTGAGCTCTTTTAGAATCCATGGTGCACTTAGAACAGGGTTTTCTCACATCAGAGTCACCTGGGAAATTTGAAAAATGCAAGTTCCTGAACGCCACCCCGCCTCCCTCCAAGGCAGTTTAACTCCGTGTGTCTCAGATGAGGTCTAAGAATTTGCATTTTTGGTAAAATTATGCAGGGAAGTGTCATGCCGCCAACTCAGGGACCACACTTGGAAACTCACTGTCTTGGCGGGAACAGCCTGTCCTTTGTACAAACTGGGTCTCCTCTTTACATTGACCCGCTCCGAGAAATGGACCGTATTCTGGGACGTGACCTTAAATCTGTTCTCCAGTAAGAGCTGCATATAGTCATGATTACAAAGCACTGTATGATTTTTCTGTTTTGTTTTTGTACTTCATACTTATCTTTCTTTTTTTTTTAGTTTCTTGTTTTCTTTGATTTACTTGGAAATTTTTACCAAATTGATTGTAGTCTGAAAAAAAAAAAGGTAAGGATTTTTTTAAAAGGGGAGGAAGCATACACATTGGCAAGGCCGTCATCTAGACTTAAAACTGCTTTCAGCAGGACATTTCAATATGTTGAGTTTTGAACTTGAGAAATTTCTTAGACATTCTAAAAGCAACCCAGATCCTCACAAGTGAGAATCTGGTCACATGAAATTTTAAAGGCCTGTCAGTATCTGTTTTCATTTTGCCTTCATTCCTAGTCTTTGGTGAAAATTAAAAAAAAAATTTGAATAGAAAAGAATTTCTCCATAGGGTACTTTCAGGGGAAACAAGGATTTTGCTTGTTGAAAAAAAAAAAAAAAGGCAAATGTATTCTGATTGCACCAACTTTTCTTAACGTGCACTCAAAGCTCTCCAGCGTTTTTCTACAAAAACCTGATGAAAATCATGACCGTCAAGAGTATGTTCACTGTCAAAATCAAAGACATTGCTGAACGTAGATGGACGTCAAGCGTTCTTCAGGTTAAATTGGTGCGTCTTATCTCTATGTTTGGTGTCATTTTTCTGCTTAAAGTAGTGGAATATTTTAGGAAGGAATGGTTGGTGGTCCAGATTTTCATGTCCAAGAATTCAGAGACCCTGGTATAGTGTTTCTCCTGTAGCACATTTTCTCAAATGAACCGAATTCCTCCAGAGTTAGTTAATCCATCAGCTCCTCCCTCTGCAACATCTCTTGGGGCACATGCGTCATTGATACGTGTTTACTCTATGAAGCTCATTAACAAGATTATCACCTGTTTTTATTTTTCTAAGGCAAGTAAATATGACCAGCCCTTCCCAAGAGTTCTGGGGATCGTATGGAAGTCTCGAAGAGAGTTTTTCCGTGTGAAATTGTTGTTCTTTTATTTCTCTTTGCTCTAGGCCCACATAGGACACATCCACTCCATGCATATCAGATTATGTACAAGATATTGCAGAATTCCGTATATGCACGGACGCCCTGATACCCCCTGGTATATGTTAGTTCCGATGGAGGGAAAGCGACTGGTGGAATTTTTCTTTTTCTACCCCCACCGGTCAGGCCTCTCCCTTCCATCTCCTCCCACTCTGGGAGTTTGTAAGTGAGCCTCGCTTACTAAAGAAAGACACCACTTCCTTCCCCAGCCTGGGCTTGCTCGGCAAGGGGGGAAGCGGGCACTTTAAGGCCATGTTCAGCACTAAGGGTGGTTATACTCAGTTTCATGCCGAGTCAGCTCTAATCTGAAAATCTTCAAATCATCCAGGAAATGAAACTACTCTTGTTTCTGAAGAGCCTTCAGCAAAATTGAAAAGTCAGTTGGATTTGCTTCTAATTCCTGTGTTACATTACAGCCAGAATGTTTCTAAATCCTGAGTACGCAGTAGCACCACCTGGGAAACCTCAGAAACTCCAAACCCGGACCCCGTGCCTAGAGATTCTAGTTCAATTGCTCTGGGATGGGGCCCGAGCGTCACTCAGGCCAGAGGTCCCCAGGTGATGTCAGCGTGCCGCCAGGTCTGAGAACTGCAGCTGAGCGATTTGCGCAGACCTCCTTTATTGTCAGCCTTTTTTTTTTTTTTTTTTTTTTTTCTTAAAGCCTACCTGTCCAGGGACTGGTTTTCATAAGGTCATGCTCTTAGTTGTCAGGGAGCCGATAAGGTCTGATGTGTCTCAGGGGCCTTTGCATTTAGCAGTTTCCAGGAAACCAGGAGCCCAAATCAGGATGCTGAACTTGTGGACTGATGGGACAGAATGCTTTCATTTCACCCCATTTCCCTTCCCTTCCTCCCTTTCTCTCCATCCCTTCTTTTCTTCCATTAATTTCTACAAGCAATTCTTCAGGGAGTCACACTCAAATTCCTGCCACGTGTTTGATCATCTACCTGCACAGGCCTTCCGAAGGCACAGTCCCACTTCCAAACATTGATGATTTTGGTTTGCACTTCATCCAGAATGTGTGATTAGCCACCCACAAGGAGGGTTTTCAAATCAGTAGAAGCTTGCTTAAGGACTCAGAAGACTTAAAAAGTAAATTCTTGTTGGTCTGTTTTTTATGGCAACAATAATACCTATTCATTGCAAAAACCTAGAAACTACAGATAAGTTAGAACAAAGCAGGAATCACCTGTAATCCTGCGTGGCCATATGCTTTGACTTATCTCTGGCATTCCTTCTGTCCCTCTTCTCTGTTTTCAAATAACGTCCTATACTTAACACACTTTCTAATGGATCTGTCTCCTGGTACATTTTAAAATAGAGCTTCTGACTAAGGCCGGAACATTTAAGACTTTCAACTAACTTTCTACCTTTGAATTCAAAACTCTTGGTTTCTTGGCACTTCAGACATTAGAATGACTGTAGAATTTGTCTGGTGGTGGATAAAGATACTGAGTCTCAGAGAGATTAAGGAGCTTAACCCAGGACAAGTCGGTGACAGATTTAGACATAAAATCCAGGGCCACTCAGTCCTAGGGGGTCATGTGCCCTTCTGGTTTTATCCCCAGCTCTGACCTTGGTGTGTAGGGTCTGCTGATGGTAAACGATGCTTCCGAAAGGATTTGTGTCTGTGTCAGACACAGACAACTAAGAGAAATGAGAGTAAACAGTGTTATTGGTATTAGCTAAGAAATAAAGTGACTGTGGTTGAATTTCCTGGATGTTTCAGAGGAAGAATAGATTGATTGTCGAGAGTACGCATCAGGGGTATGTCTGATCTCCTCCTAACGCAGACCTGTGAAGTTGGGAACGTACGAAGACTCGAATCCCAGAAACAGAAGTTAAGCCAGCATGTCACATGGTTTGAAGAGCATTGTTCCTTGAGATGTTCGTAGATGTTTCCTGGATTGAACCAATTTAAACAAGTAGTTTCCATGTAGTAGGAGTTCTCCAGGTCTGTAATGTCCTTATGGGCGTTGTAACTGCCTGCGTGAGACACAGTATGTAAATTTCCTAGTTGTAGCAAGAACAGGTTTTATTTCCTTATTTTTTTATGACCCCTTTTAAGTGTTCATTTATTAATGAACTTGATCAACTAGTCTTGTGGCCCCAAGTTAAGAACATGCTGATTTAATATAATTAGGCTTTGTGTACTGGGAATCAGGGAACATCAAGGGATTAAGACGTGCTGAGACCATAGGGTTAAGCTGTTGTTACTGCGTCCATGAAACAAAAGCAAATTTGCCGTTTATTCTCAAGAAAGTCTTCTTATGGTCATTATCCTGGCCTTACTCCCCTTAAGCCTCCAGGGGCATCTTTTTCTTTGGTTCGTGTATTTTCTGGAAGTCCAAACTTTGAAAAAGCAGAACATCACCCCGACTTTTTGCAAAACCGACAGAAGAAACATTTTTCTGGTGCTTCCTTGTATCTCTAGGTTTCCAGGCTGGACAGCCTTAAAAAATTTTCAGAGGTGTCCAAAGTAATCAAAGTCTCCTGCTCAGGGCACTTGTTGGTGGCAGATCTGTATGAGTCCATGGTTTATGGTGATTAAAATTTGATACGGCACAGGAAGGCAATAGAATCGCAGGGCTGGGTGGTAATTTGGTGCAATGGAACCTGAGAGGAGCATTTCTATTTCTTTTTTACAGTCTTTTTGTCTATCTGTCTTACCCAAGTCTTCATTAATAGCCTCCTGGCCATTAAGATGTCAATGTTTGGGGAAAAAAAAAACAAAAAGAACCAAAACCGATTTTCCCCCTTCCCACTTTGGAAGAAATCTTTACACCCCACTTATCTTTGAAAATGCGTGAGTCATTGTCCTTTGCCTGGCCTTCTCACCCTCTTGTGTCGTTAGGTGCCACTGTGAGTAGGTGTGTAGGAAGCCCATCTCATGACGCAGACCCCGGAGCTCACATCCACACCGTATGGCAGTTGCTACCATGTTCGGATTTGATTGGACCCCAGTCAAGAGACCGAGTGCTGTGAGTCACTGCACTGGAATGCATGCTTAACATACGGTCCGATCCTTTAATTTGGAACTCCTGCTCTCTCGGATTGGTCATAACTCAAATTGGATTAAGTAAAATGTTTGCTATAATTTTAGGAGGTGGGAAATTTTTTAGGATCTTACTTGTGAGTTAAGGAAAACCCCAGCCCAATCTAGAAGAGGTTTACAATCCAAATCCAAGAATTAGATATTCCTTCCTGTGGCTGTTAGTGTCTCAGTCCAACAATCACTCTTGAACGGGAAAAAAAAATTTTTTTTTAATGTATATTTAAAACAACATGTGCCAGATTGGGTTTAAGTTAAGCATAAAGAGGATGGCGAAAAATGGAATTTGGACATGGACAAAACTTCAAGATCAATAATATGAGGGTAGTTATAGATCAGAGTGTATTTGATATGTGGCTAATTATAACAAGGTTTTAAACTGTATTTGGTGCTTACATATTCCAGAGACTGTATTAGGAATATAACAACCATCCCATGAGATTCCACAAATACATATGTAAGTTTTCTAGGACCACCATCGCAGCGACCACAGAAGGGGTGGCGTAAGCCAAGGGGAGGCTTGAAGTCTAAGGTCAAGGTGTCAGCAGAGTTGACTTCATTCTGAGGCCTCTCCTTGGCTTAAGGATGGCCATCTTCTCCCTTTGTCTTTGCATGGCCTTTCTGTGTCAAATCAGATTAGAGTCCATTTTTACCTTTATTACCTCTTAAAGGTCTATTCTCCAAATACAGCCACATTCTGAGGTGCTAGGGGTTAGGACTTCAACACATGAAATTTGGGGGATCCCCTCCTGCTCATAACCAATACTATTACTTCCATTTTATAGCTGAGCCAGCTGAAGTTGAGTTATAGTCTTTTTTTCCCCCCAAAATAGAAGTGCTGGGGATTGAACCCAGGGCCTCGTGCATGTTAAGCATGTGCTCTACCACTGAGCTATGCCCGCCCCCCTCAGTTACATTCTTTGCCCATGGTCATGCAGCAGGTGCACAGAACAAACAGGATTCAAATCTGTTTCATTGCAGAGCCTGCTCACAGACACTGTGCACTCCTGTGGACCTCAGTTCACCCATCCATCCATCAGCGAGTGCACCTCATGGGTCTCCTGTCTGCCAGGCACGGTGCTAGGTGCTGTAAATAAACATTGGTGAGGAAAACAGACGCAATCCCTGCTTTCGAGGCACTGGCCGTCATCCAGCCGGCTATGCGCTCAATGGCTTTAAACCCAATGGTCCATCAGATTCCATCTGTCTCCCAAATCATTCGGTTCTCATGGGGCCGATTGCCCAAATGGGTGAGTTTCTCTGGGCATCTGTCACCGTGCTAACATCTCAGGCAGAGCTGACCCAGAGCCCGAGTCACGCACTGTACCCATGATTTGGGTCAGTTCCCCCACAAAGGCATGGAGCCCATGGAGGAGGGGCGGCCCTGGTGGTCGTGGGTGCTCCTCGCAGAGTGGGCGGGGGAAAACCAACTTAGACGAAACATTCTGGAGAAAGCCAAATGTTCAAAGCATCGAGTTTGATCAGAGCAGATCTGGTTGCATATGATAAGAATCTGTCTTTCACTTTATTTTTAAAATTCTCAAAAAAATTTGCATTCTTTTTTATCGAAGTGTAGTCAGTTTACAATGCTATGTCAGTTTCTGGTGTACAGTGTCATGTTTCAGTCCCATCAACATACATATATTCATTTTCATATTCTTTTTCATTCGGTTAGTACAAGATATTGAATATAGCTCCCTGTGCTGCACAGAAGAAACTGGTTTATCTATTTTATGCATAGTAGTATCTGCAAATCTTGAACTTCCAGTTTGTCCCTTCCTGCCCCCTATCTAAAAGAACCCATCTTCTAGATCAGGGAGATTTGTTCTTGGGATAGAGCGAGCGCATCCAGCCTCTTGGGAAGGTGTCAGCTAGAATGAAACAGAGGCATCAGAGCCTTGCACCCAGCTCACGGTGGGGGAGGGCAGGATGAAGGTGTGGGGTGGCTTCCATCCCTGGAGGAGCCACAGTTGAAATTGAAAGCCTGTTTGAAGGCCAAGGAGGCAGACTGTCTACACTCCATGGGTATTAGTTAAGGGGCTGTTGCCCAATGTTCCTACGGGCACTTTGGGCTAAATCTCCAGCGTGAGGACATCAAATTGATTTCCCATCCCAAATCTGGATCTCCTAACATGCCCCCTGCCCAGCTTTCTCTGGCTCAGGGTCTGTGCAAGGTTGAGGAGGCCAAGGGCAGGTCATTAATGGCCTTGGCTACCTCTGGCCCAGGCTGGTGGAGCTTGACAGCGACCTCCCTCCCGCTCATGAGCCACCCCCAAAGGAGCGGTGGTGTCAGGAGTGTCACTCTGAGGGCGGCACGTGGATTTGCCGTGTTGGCGCCAGTCTTCACCGTGGAGGCAGCCCGTGGGTGGATTCTTGTATGGCACTTTCAAAACAGGCCTTCTCTGCTGGCTTTAGGAACGGCTTCAAGACTGATGAGTTTCCCATGTGTGAGCTGTGCTCAGTTAATTCTGTTTGGGTCCACAGACACTGTTAAAAAAAAAAAACAAAAAACACCCAAACCAAACAGGAAAACAAGACAGAGAAGAGAAACCATCACAGAGGTAGCAACTTGCTTGAATAAGAAACATCTCCAAACGCAGCTCTGTTGAGGGGCACGGCGAGGTCTCACAGAACAAGAGTTGCGTGGGAGGCTGTGAGGACGGCTGGGGTAACGACATGATGTAATTTCAATCAGAATGATTTGATCCTCTGACCTGAATGTAAATCAAAAGATATGTTTGTCTTTTCCGCCCCCTTGCTTTCCTGGGTGGTGATTTCCAATGAATGTCGAGCTTTTGTGTAATGAAATAATACCAATTCTGTGGGCACCGTTACCAGCTGTCCTAAGTCCTGCAAGAATGTTCCTTGCCTGGAATAATAATGCATTACTTCAATCATTTAGGAATTAGCTGTACGGTTGTCAAAGCTCTGGTTTCTATTTAACATGCGGCTGGAGGGAAGTGAAAGGGCGAAGAGGGACAGAGGAAGACATACCGAGCCGCCATCAAATTGGCAGGGGAGGCTGGGAGGCACAGCCGCGTGGTTTACTGTTACCTGCTCTAACTGTTCTTTATTTTAAAATACTACAATTGGTTGGACTGAGCGTCTTTATCCACGTGGGGAGAAGATCAGACAGAAGAAAACGGGAGACGGGGCTGAGGAGGCTGTTACAGGAAGGTAGGCTTGGCCTCCGGGCAGGGAAGAGCCTTTCCTTTAAGGTGAGCACGAGCTGCTCTGGGAGGCCCTGAGCGGCAGGACAGTTCAGAGGTCCCCTCGCTCAGCTCTGGGGTCCGAGGGTCCGGGTGTGACTTAGCATCTCCCAAAACGCTTCACATCTCCCACGTGCGCGGAACGGGGGAATCACAGCGCCACCTTCAGGTGCTATTTTGCAGATGAGGGAGGTGGTACGTGCCTGGCGTGTGGTCATATCGTCATTTGTGACTACCTTGTCACCACAGATGTTCAGGTGTCTGGGGTTCTTGGGAGCCCTATTCAGCTCAGAGATTGGGTCCTTAGATTCTGCGGGGGAGATGAGCAGATAAGCAGGACCCATCGAGGCTGACGGAGGGCAAGCACCCCGGGCCCTGGGTCCCTGCCGGGTAGCCCTGCAGGGCAGTGTGCGGCACCCTGGGTGTCCGCCGGTCTCCATCTGCAGCCTCTCAGACGGTGTGTTGAGCTGGCACATGGCGCAAGGCCAGCCCTGGGCGTCTGACCATCCTCAGCCTCCCAGCGGAGTCTGCCCAGAGCACGGCTGGTCGGCGGGGGGGGGGGGGGGGCAGGCCGTCAGCGCTGCCCTCTCTGATGACAGGCTAGCCCCGGGAAGGCTGGCAGCCCAACAAAGGTCAGAAGGAAAAGAGGGGTGCTGTGGAACCCAGTCGGAGGCTGTCCGTGCCGGAAGGGGGCCGGGAGTCCACTGGGGCTCAGGTGACGGGGCAGCGGCAGGGCCTGGTGCAAAGACACGCCTCCTTCTTCAGGTCAGCGGTTGCCCTGTTTCGACTCACTGGCCGTCAGGCCTGGCAAGTGAGTGGCAAAATGTTTGGGGTGATGCGGTGGCCGGGGTGTACGAGGCAGCCTTCTCACACCTATAAACGGAATCAGGAACCTGCAGCGGTGGGTGCCACGTGCTCACATCAAAAGGGAAGCTGAGCCCAGCGGTCTGGAGTAGGGCCGCAGGGCAGGGGCAGCCGTAAAGGCACAGAGGGGAGCCATCGCCCAGTTAGTTAGTGACTGCAGGGTTGAACGGGCAACGTGGGAGGGCCGTCTGTCTACGCGGATGGTTGGGAAGGACTTGGAACCAACGTGAGGAGCGTGGGAAGCAGAGTTAGCAAGAGTTATCTTGTTGGGGAGCTTAGGACAGAGAGGTGTGAAGCCAGCATCAGGGCCTCCCGGGGACTGGGGCCCCACAGAACCACCAAGTTAGCGGAACCGCGTGTTTCAGCCCTTCGGCCCACTTCCCCTTGCGCATCTGTAGCTCCTCTTCCGTATCTTCCACTTGTGGGGAGAGGTATGCTCTGACATGTCCTTTCTTCACCAAAGTGAAAAAACAATACGACAGACTAATTCACACTAAAGTGCTGGTGGCTGATGCGTGCTGGCCACCTGAGCTCTGAATTTTAAATGGAGATCGGAGGAGAGGGCCGATACTTTCCAGCGAGCACAGAATCTCTTAAGAGCAGAATGTCAGACGTGCAGAGGAGGAATTGTGTGGCTGGAGGTGTCCTCTGTGCCAAGTCTAGTTCTAAGGACCCTGATGCATTTAGTCAGCAAAACAAACCTGTTCTGACCTGTGGCGCAGGGTCACATGTGGAAGGTCACGTGGCTAGGAAGAGAACTTTGGACCTGAGCTTGAACAGGCTGGGTCAAGAGCATCTAATAGCTCCTTTTATTACGAAATACTGATTATGTGAGCAGTTACTTTGTTTCCCTATTTATAACGTAATTTTCCTGAGGGCTGTGAAGATTTTGATTTGGAGAGACAGTTCCTTATTTCGAAGGAAGGATGTGGGCACCAGCTGGGTTTCCAGTCTCTACCACTGGACCAGAAGCTGGACAACTGAGCCAGCGGGGACATCCTGCCTGCTCTGTGTTGTAGACTGGTCCTATGTGTAATTATATCTAGTTTGGTTTTTTGGAGGGAGGCAACAGAGGAGCCTCTCCTTTCAATGTGGCCACTTGAGTATCCCCTGCACTTTGGATTATCCGGCATTGTTGCAGATTCTGTGGGCTCAGAAGCAGCCCTAATGCCATCCAGGGAATCACCAGCCATGCTCAGACTGGTGTAGCCTCGGTCACGCAGGCAGAAGTGCGGGTGGGGGGTGCTGGTGGGTCACGGAGGGAGCAGGCGGGGATGTTTAGAACCCAGAGCAAGGACACTTTGTATGACCTTCAGTTAGAATGTAGACTCTGTGATTTTTCAAAGCTGCTTATGTCACCATTGTAAAGTTATCTCTTGGTTTCTCAATATCTTACAAACAATTAAATGCAGTTAAGTGTTTAAGACTCAGAGTTTAAAGAGTAGGTTAAATCTACTTTTGGAAACCCAGCCGTTTAATTCTAGCTGGATGGCCTCAGACAAAGAACTTAAACACTTTGCGCCTCAGTTTCCTGAACTTTAAAATGGAAATAAATAATAGATATTAGGTGCCTGAAGGAACGTGGTGAGAAAATGCATGTGAAAGCTTTTTTAGTACAAGTGCGGACCAAGTACACAATACATTGCATTTATTATTACTGTTAGCGCTGGTATCACTAATAATGGAAAAATACCAACTCCTTATCTGGCTTACTAAGATTCGTGATTTGCCCCAGAATTCCCTTTCCAGAGTCATCACTGCATCTCTTCCAAAGCTTTACACATGGTAGAACCAGAATAAACGTCTGATGGATGAATTCATACTCCTTTTCATCCTCTTTTCTCTTGAGAACAAACCTTCATGTGATGATGCTCTAAGTTTTATTTTCATTTTTTCAGAGTGTTTAACACTGGTTCTCCCTCTGTATCTCCCTTGGTTTGTCTCCACTTCCTTCTAGCGTCCGAGCTGGGCTGCACACAATGAGGGCAAGAAGGAATCTCTCTTCCTATTTCTGTGGAATTGCCAGGAAACTCAGGAATGGCCGCTGCAGAAATGTGCACTTTGTCTAACTTCATTCTAAGCCTTCAAAGGGATAAGTAAGGCTTCCGTTTTTTTCTTAGGAGTATTTAGGGTAATTCTATTTAGGCCAGTTGATAAGTTACCTCTGGTAGAACCACGGGACTGTTTGCAAAACTGCGATGCTTCAATTATTCATATAGTGATGTATTTTGTAGTTAATATGGCTCAGGGTCTATTCATCAGATGTGGGCTGCTGGAACCTAATTTATTCCTAGTTAAAGGAGTTAGGTAAAGTTTGAGAAGTAGATTGTGTCAAATTATAGAGCTGATTTTCTGGACTCTCGAGACTAATAAAAAAATTAATTTGTATAAAAAAAGCAAAGTAAGATTCTCCAAAATACTAGATCATCCACATAACTACAAAATACATATTTATATTGATGCTTGGGTGGGTGGACTTGCCTAGAAAGAAGGCTCAATTTTTTATTCATTTTGCCGAAGGCTTTCTCTTTAACCTTGAAGAAGCCTTTCCACTGCTATTTGTGAAAAACCATTTCTGCAGCCAGCTGCTGTCTGAAAATCACTGACCCTTGTCCTGTTTCTGAAGAACCTGGACGTTCACCTCTTTGACCCCCCCCATCAGAAGCTCCAATCTTCCTGCTAGCGACTTGGATAATACCCAGTTCAGCTGTTGTCTATCTTGGGTTTATGTTAGACTCTTCTGGAAACTTAAAGAAATTACAAATGCCCAGGCCTGCCCCCCAATCCCCTCCAGTCCCTGCCTTCTAACAATTTTGACGGAATTGGTCTGAGGAGGGGCTCTGGCATTGGCATTGAGGAAGCTCCCCAGGTGCTTCTAAGTGCTCCCAGGCTGAGAACCACTGAAGGAGTTGACCTGCCCTGTTGTGTGCTGAGGGGAGAGGGCTGGTTGGCAAAAAAAACCCCACAGGCTTCTCTGACATTTGATCAAATTAAAAGAAAGATGTGCGCGAGCTATTCAAATCGGAGGCGTTCAAGACATCATGTCTTTTTTTTTTTTTTTTTTTAGTTTCAATAAGAAAGGGACAGTCACTGCTTCTCCTACGGGGATTTCAGAGAACATGTGCCCAAGCAGGAGGCAGGGAGGAAATGCCTTGCAAAAACATTGAGGCGTTAAGGAAGATTGTTGAAAGTGGCAGCTTCACTCCCTTGCTAAATGCTCATAACCTAGAAGGCACTGTCTGTGCCAGGACACCTCGTGCAGACACATACTGGATCTTATTTCTTTTTCCTCCTGCTTTTCTGTGCTTTTGACTGTCGCCTTCTTTCTTCACTAACAGAGTCTGCTTTGGGTATTTTATGCTGACCTCCCTTGGCCACTTCGTTCTGATTCCCGTAAGAGAGAGACCTCTCAGTTCCCACTGAAGGGTACTGAAGTCTTTGCAGGTCTGGCTGCACATGGTGGTCAGGGCGTGAGAGCTGGTTAGGCAGTAAAGGCATGGGGCATTCTCATAGCTGGCTGAGAGGGTGGGCTGGTTCAAAACTTACTGGGACTTCCTCCAGCCAGAGTTGACTCGGGAAATCTCCAAATTTCCCAAAGATGAGGCTGTCAAAGCATTGAACGCAAATGACTTCTCCCTTACAACTCAGTCTGGTTAAGACGCCATGGATAAGTCAGGTATATGGCTCCACTAAGGAGGCAAGTTTGAGTTCAGTTAACTTCTTTGTGTTTTGTCCATAGAAGAAAAAAAAGAAATACTCTTTATGAATGTCTCCCTGGCAAACCGCTGTCAATCCATAGCCTGCCTTTCTCTGCAAATGCAGAAACCAACATAGCTCGTCCCCAGTCTTGACTGACAGCCATTTAGTGGACAGACATTTCTAGGGTCTTTGGAGAATCATAACACGTACTAAGCATGCCTATATTTTGTTCATTTCTGCTACACACACTCACAGGCAGTGCTTTTTGGACCTTCACATGAAGCTTCCAGAAGAAAAAGAAACTCACAAAAGAGTAAAAGATCCAGAAGGAATGCAGGGTTGGCTTTACATAAAAGCTAGAGCGTGAGAAAAGCAGTTAGTAATGAGTTCTACTCATGTTAAGAGTTATCACATCTTTTATTCTACACACTTTAGTTCAACTAGAAACGTGTCTTATTTGTTGCAACTTGCCTGCCTTATTTAACGTATCCAGAACATTCCTATTCTAGGTAAATGGAGGACACCGCTCTAACTCAGTTGTTCTCGGACTTTAGCATGCATCCGAGTCACCTGGAGGACTTATTTAAAATACAGATTGTTGGGCCTCATTTCCCCAGAATTTCCGATTCAGTAGATCTGGGGGGGGGGCCAAGAACGTGCATGTCTAACAAGTGCCCAGGCAATGCTGACACTGCCGTTCCAGGGACACGCTGTGAGAAAGACTTTTCTAACTCATTCTGTTTGGTAGCTGTGTCGTCTTTAACGATAGTGTTATGACACATACAATCATTTTTACCTCTACATTCAGTGGAGCGATAAATATTCTTACACTGCTGTCCACAGGTGCCAGTACTTTTACTTTGATAGGATTCAGGGCTTTTTGAAAATGTTTCCTGAACTAGGTCATGGGTCGCAAGAGAAAATCAGTCTCACCGTGTTGTGGTTCAGCTAGACCTTCTTCCCCAGACTTGAGTCCAAACGATGCTGACTTTTTCCAGAAGTCGGTCCCCTCCTCAGAAGGATATTTCCCACCTTTGTCCATCATCAAAGGAATGTGTCCTGAGCTCCTACCAGCTGTCCTGGAAGATGGGCTTCAGTGGAGAGAATGGCCAGCATGGTTGGTTGAGTTTTGTGCACAGCCTTCCTGGGGATCTACTTTGCAAGAAACACCATCCACTGTTCGATAAAAGGTTTGGTGATGATTTTTTATTGTGCTTTAAAAATCAGTCAGCTTGTTTTATATTTGCCACTCACATAGGTGCCTTAAGGCCAGTCTTAGAAACGTGGGGAATGAACACTGCTAGCTGAGGGTCTGGTGAGTCCCAGACACTGTAAAAATAAGGTCTCATTAGGAAAGCGAGCCTGGGAGATCTTCAGAAGATCATTTCGTCTTGTTATTGAGGAAAATGAGTCTCGGGCTGGTACAGACCCTCTTCTAAGCCTGCACATGCCAGGGTGTGGCCAGGCTGAGACAGGGACTTGAACTTTCTGGCTTCAAATTTTTTTTTTTTTCTCGAAACATTATGTGACCTCATTTGAGGGGGCTTGAGGGTTGCCAATGGACTATCTATCCAGGCTCCAATGCTGGAGTTTGAGATGATACACATAGGGATACATTTTTTAAGCCTCTGTTTCTTGAGTTATTCTGTTACGGGCAACATCGATTTCCCATTCAGTTTTGGGGAATAATCATGACTGGATTAGTCATTTGATTTTCCAGTTGATGCCAGCTTCATCGATGTCCAGTTGTCTCTCTCTCTCTCTCCTTTTTCTTTCCTTTCCTTCTTTCTTTTTATGAATGAAGAGCTGCTGGGTCAATTTTCAAGCTAAAAAGTCACCATTGTTGAGAGGAGTTTTCATGGTGGAAAAAACACGTAGACATGAGTGGCAGGCATCCAACAACTGGAGAGCATACATTCCTTGGATTTTATCCTCAACAATGTCTCTTCTGTGATCATTTTACTTTCTTGTCATGGAGCCACAATTTTACCCTTTTATAAACTCCCCAACCTCCCCTTTTCACCCTAGTTTTCTTTTGATGTCTTGCAGCTTACTTCTCGGGGAAGTGTTTGACCCCTGCGTCATTCTACTTCTCCCTCCCCCTCGGCTGGCACAGTAATTATTCCGAATTCTGTGGCTCCCATCCCAGATCCTCTCAGGCTTTCTCATCTTTGCTCCGCCTCTCCCTGAGTTGGTGCTGCGAGGTGATGCCTGCCTGAGGGTCTGTGCCTTCATCGCTGACCCCTGTTCCAGCACCTTTCCTAGCGCTGCTGACAGCACCTGCTAGCCAGTCTGCTGTTCAGTTCATCGTCTGTCTCAGGGCCCCCTCAACGCTTGCTTTGTCTTGTGTTCCTTTTAAGTCCCTGTTGTCTTCACTTCTTGGTTCAGTAGCAGAGACACATGAGCACGGGAGGAGAAAAATCAGACAACCCACTTAATAGCCAGCAGAACCAGCTCTGAA
Source organism: Camelus ferus (assembly GCF_009834535.1). Taxonomy (NCBI): domain Eukaryota; kingdom Metazoa; phylum Chordata; class Mammalia; order Artiodactyla; family Camelidae; genus Camelus; species Camelus ferus. The sequence goes on along the minus strand of NC_045731.1, from coordinate 13,996,506 downwards.
TTGCCTTGGTGGAGGCAGTGTTTGTTGGTGTAATTCCCTACTACAAAATTGTCAGTTACAGAACCGTTGCAGATGGGGTTGGATGACAAAAGACGTAAGTGACTGCAGAGTAAAGAAATTTGGCCCATACAGCCAGGAGCAGGTACCTCGTTGGGTACCGTGGAGGGTCTGAAGACGGCCGACAGAAAGCGTCTTCCTCTCCCTTCAGATGCTCCTCCTAAGCTTCCAGATTAGCTGGCGCCTTCGGAACCCAAAGCAGCCCTTCCATAGAGGCCAAATTCTGAGAAAAGTTCTTCCTTCCTTCCTCTTGCTCTCCCCCTGAGGCCTCCTTCCCTTTTTTTTCTAACTTCTTCTTTGTTTCTTTTAGGTAGGGGATTTAGAAAAGATATTAAACCAAAGAATTTCATTTTTATAATTTTATTTTCATTTTACGATGCAGTTCGAATGAGCTCTTCATTTGTTTAATAAGCCCAAACCTTCACTAATGTGTTCCTGAATGTTCTATTCTGTTCTAATACGGTGTGATGGTTTTTATTTTCTTTCCCTAAAAGTGAAGCGAGCACCTCCGTTCTAGTATGAAATATTAATACTGCGTCTCACGTGGTTGTTTAGTGCTGTGTCTTAATCATCGGCATGTAGGGCCACAAGTCATCTTCTGCCTCCATTTGTATGAGTTTTTTCCCCCTCTTTCTTGCTCCTGCCTGCCCTTTTCCTCTCAAAGTAGAGTAAGAAAGCCACTTCTTATGTCTCCTTCCTCTGTACCGTATATTTTAATTGCCGCATTTCTGTTGTATTATTGATTTGGAAACCTCATTGGCGTTCCAGTGTATAAAGTAATAGAAATCTGAATCCTGCTAGCAGGAGTTATTTAGTCTTTATTGAGGTGATGTACAAAGAGCTTTCCATCCAAATAAAATGCTCAGAGACAAAAGGGAGATGTACTGAAATAAAATCCTGCCTGTCTTCTGGGCAACACCAAGGGTACAGAGATTCTGTCGTTCTGTTTTTTTTTTTTTTTTTTTTCATTTTTTTTCCTTCCTTAATTTTATGAATAAATAACGAAGTAAGTAAATGTGCACTATGTTTGTGTTACTGGAAGTGACGGATAATGTATAAACCAGCAAGGTCCATTTTTTTTAACATATCAAATAATTTGAAATGTACTAGAAGAGCCTCTAAATGTGGCAGGAATCATGTTTTTGCAAAAGAAAGAAACCTTTTTCGCAGTAAGCATTCCTTTTTAATTCTTTTGTCTACGTAGATTTTTCAGAAACTCTTACTTTGACTTGCAACGTTCAGATAGAGATGGAAAAAGTGCATTTGATTGATTCATGAAAAGTGCTCACAGTTCCCAAAGCATTTGTCTGTGAGTTCAGCCAGTAGGTTATTTCTGTTCGATGCTCTTGCTTAGGTCCCAGCAGGATTCCCATCAAAGAGCTCAATGGAAATAAGATTATAAATTTGGAGTTCTCCAGGAAGGACGTAATTTAGATAAGAAGGAGAGGTTGCCGTTGGTGTAAGGGATACACTGCGTGTCTCGCCTCCAAGTAAATCAGCAAATACCCTTTACGTAGCTGATACTCATGGCGCTGCACCACTGCAAGTTGTGTCTCCAAGCCAACGTGATGGCAAGTTCTAGGTCGCACAAAACATCCATTTAGCCAGGGAGCTTCATCTGTGGCCAGGCACTTCCTGAACACTCGTTACCTCATCATCAGTGTCTTCAGATACCCTAACACAAAGAGATGTCTAGCAGGGAGAGAGAAAAAATTACCCCAGAGAGGTTGTAAGTCCTACAGTAGGAAAGCGGTAGAGCTGTGATTCAAACTTAACCTCGCTTACTTCGCATTCCATGCCCTTTCCCACTCTAAAACTCCGTACCTCCGTCCACAAAGACATTAAAAAAAAAGAAGAAGAAAGAGAGAGAGAGGAAGGGATGGGGTGAGAACAAAGTACGGAGGTATGGATCAGAAGAGCTTACATAGGCAAAGAAGAAAGCACTCACCAACGAAAAAGAAAGAAGAAAAGAGAAAGAAAAAGCCCTAGCTACAGTAGACCCTCCGCATACGAGCCCGAACAGCCCGCCCCATCCCGCCCTCAGACCGACGAAAACGAAAAAACGCAGAAAGAAAGCAAGAAAGAATATATGCTATTATTAATGAAAACCAAGTAAAGTAAATGCATTAATTACAGTTTTTTATAAGATGCCACCACTCATACAAGGTTTTTTGTTTGTTTGTTTGTTTTAAACTGCCTTCCCTTTAATAATCTAGGGTACTCTGTCTGCAGTCCATTGTATCTGAGAAATCAGAGTTCAGTGACAACCAGAAGTTGAAACTACAATGTAACACTAACACGCCTTTTCTTTTTTTAAAAACAAACATACTAGAATATATTCGTCAAAATAAGTATTAAAGTCCCCATGGAAAGCTTTGCCCTTGTCTCAGTCAATATTTCATTGTTACCAGTGTCCGTGACGCTCCTTTAGGAGGAGGTTCTGGAAGTGCTTATGGTCTATTCTTTTGACTATTTCCAGTATATAGGATGTTATGCTTTGAAGACAGGTTTGGTTTTTGGAAAATCCAAGGATCTGGGGCAAAATCTGGTGAATAAATAAAAATAAACCAAGTGGAATGTATTGTCCACATAGCACAAAAATGTGGACCCTGTTGAAAACAGAGTAACAGCAGCAAGAAAACCATGTTAAATGCAGTGTTAGTGACACGTCTAAACAGGAAGAGAGCCTTGCATGACCAAGAGGCGGGAAGACTGAGGCTTTCGAGGTGGATTTTACACTTTTCTGTGTTTAAGACTAGAGCCCGTCTCTGTGGACTCAGATTTCAGTATCATATTGAGGCCGTGCGTATCGAGTGCTTAGCACAGGACCTGGATTGGTGATACACGACCAGTTAGAATCCGGCAGCTTTAACCGTGATGGGGGTGATGATAATGAAGATGAAGATGACGAGTTTTGCCCTTAGACGAACGCCTTCCTTTTTCTGAGCCGGTTTTTTTTTATTTATTTATTTTTTTTTCGGTCAAACACAAGGCACAGGAATTGAATGAGATGAGAGCTCACTTTTCCGCCCTTTTAATTCAGCGACTTAGCGACTTGTCCTTTGGTGCAAGTGCCAAGAGACAAGGTATGGAGGGCTACAGGTGAGACCAGGTAGATGTGCTGTTTTTCAGGTGGTGTGATGCCCAAAAGGAGTCTTTGAGGGGAGGGAATTAGGGTTATTTATTTATTTATTTACTTGCTTACTTATTTAATGGAGGTACTGGGGGTTGAACCCAGGACCTCGTGTACACTGAGCATGCGCTCTACCACCGAGCTGTACCCTCCCTACCTTGAAAGAAGTGTTATTTGGGCAGTTTCGATTCTCCCCCTCAATTTATCTCAGAGCAAGACCTTTCTCCTCTCTTTTCCTTAGATTCTGGGGTTTTGATCATTTTACTAACATCTCCAGGCTGCGCTGAGATATATTCTGTCTTAGAAACGGCGTAGAAAAAAATACCCAAGTGGTTCAATCCTGTTTCCGAACATCCGGAACCATCAGGTAATAGATAATTAATTGTTTGATAAGTAGATCCGTGTCTCCCAGGGTGGCTGGTGGAAGCCGTGTTTCTGGCAGGCCAGTGGACAACGAATAGCAGTTGCTTGAAAGGTAGACAGGCTTTTCCAGCTGGGGAAAAAGATAGTTCCGATATGAGAGAGTTCATTGCATCTGGCCCGTGATATCTGACACTCATCCGCCGACTGATCGATTAGAGAAATATCTGCAAAGAGCAGCTTCTGAAGAGTCGACACCAGTAGCTTCTTGGTGAACACAGACTGACGAGCCCCAAACTAGTAGGAGTTTGGCTTCTTGGTGTCTGAGATGTGGCTTTCAGGGGCGGTGCCTGCGTTTCCTTTCGGGGTTCAGTGTGTCTGCCAGTGGGGCTCGGGCCATGGACATGGGCAAACTTGGGCATCACTGGGTGAAGCCTGAGCCCGGGGACAGGCGAGCCTGGAGCCATCATGCTTTCACTGACTTCTCTACGTAGCTCAGTGTCTTATTTTTGGCTTCAAAATACCTTTTCATCATATTCTTGGCAGTGGCCATGTCAATGCACCTTTAGAAAGAGGCTGTATGACCCTTAGACGTGAGCAGCAGGGGCCTCTCCCCTGAGCTCTCTGCTTCAGAGGACTCTCCTGTGGCCCTCCTCCAGCACCACCCTGCCCACAGGGAGGGGAGTCACTGAGGCCAGGGGGCCATGCCCATCCAAAGCCCACACCTTCTGCCATTTTTTTTCTTCCTGCTGCTTTGAAATCCGCACAAGCTCTAAGTTTTCTCCTCTAATTATGCTGCTCAAGATCCTTGCAAGCCTCTCCCTTCTGCCACTTAGACCACCCCCAGATCCCTGCCAAATAACCTAGACCCCATTCTGGGACCTGCCTGGGCCTCTTTCCTAGTCCGTTCCCTTGAGGGAAGATGGAGTTGCTGCTGGGAACACCTCTGAGCGACGGGGTGGCCGGGCAAGGCTGCTGGGAGGACGTTTGAGGCGCCCTTCCCTGGACAAGACAGAATTGAGGGCAGAGAGGGCAGAAGAGGGTCAGACCACGGTTGGGGACCACGAGTCCGATGTCTGCTTCCTTGACGTTCTGGCACAGAGCTTCAAGGAATCAGAGAATTCCAAATGTGAATTCTAAGCTTGGAGTCTTGCTACAGACTCCGGAGTGCTAGGATTAGGCCTGGGGAAAGCAACGGTGGGGCCCCTGGCTCAGCTGCCCTCCTGTCCAGGCCTTACCCCAGTCTACAGCTCGCTGGGCTGCACCTGGCAAAGAGCACAGGAGGAAGGGCAGCTATCACTGTCCGTTCATTCACTGACAAAGCACTTACGGAACGCCCCCGCTGCACCTGGCTCTCCAGCGGGCCCTGGGGAGACACTGGCCAAGACAGACACGCTCTCTACGTCATGAAACTTGGGAGGTAGAGCGAATGTATAAGATAAACTAGTAAAAACAGACAAATTAATAACTACCCTCCAGTTGTGACAAAACTGTGAAACAAGCAGATGGAGTGCAGAGACAGGGAAAACACGGGAGAGGAATTAATTCGAAATGCGCTGTTGGAGTCGAGTCTCTCCGAACGAGTGACATTTAAGCAGAGCCCTGGAGGGAGAAGGAGCCAGCCATGCACGAGTGGAGTCATGCCGGGGAGGAGGGCTCCAGCCCAGGGGAACTTGCACTGATGCACAGGGTCAGACCAGGAAGACGCTTGCAAGGAGTCCATGATTAGGGGTTTGTGTTTTACTGGTATTGCAGTGGGAGGCCACGGAGGTCTTAAGCATAATACGATTTACATCTTTTAAAGAGCACGCGGTTGCCTGTGTGGAGATTGTCAGGAAGAATGGGACAGGAGGAGTAATTGGGGAGGGCTGTGTAAGAATTCAAGCAAGAGATGACGATGACGAGTCTTATCCATGAGAAAGCCAGGATGCTTCCACACCAAGGTGTCTTACTTTGTGCAAAATGGAGCGCACGGAATCATAAAGACTGGAACCCTTACTCTCTTTGAGAGGAAGAGGAGCATTCACCTAATGCTCCTTTTATTCGTTCATCCATCGCATGCCCGTTAAGCACACACACACTGTGTCAAGCCCACTTTAGGACTGGGGAGCTGGAGGTGGAGGAGGCATAGTCCCTGGTTTTAGGATCCCTGGAAAGATCTTTGCCGTTTAGAGGCAGGAGCTGGTGGGAGGGAAGGGCTGGGCGGGAGCTGGGGAAGGGACCAAGGTGGGGTAGCCATGACTGAGGAGAGCAGAATAAAACAAAGGTTTACCTAATTTTCCAGTTTAGCTCATGGATATGGCTCTGTGGTACGTTCTCCCAATAGCCAGTTATTTTTGTATTGCTGGATTCTGAATGATTTTTATTTTATTTTATTTTTATTGAAGTATAGGCAGTTTACAATGTTGTGTCAATTTCTGGTGTACAGCATAATATTTACAGTCCTACATATACATACATGTATTTCTTTTTGTGTTCTATTTCATTATAGGTTACTACAAGGTACTGCATGTAATTCCCTGTGTCATACAGTATAAACTTGTTTATCTATTTTATATATAGTAGTTAGTATCTGCAAACCCCAAACTCCCAATTTATCCCTTCCCACCCCCTTCCCTTCCACCTGCCCCAGTAACCGTAAGTTTGTTTTCTGTATCTATGAATCTGTTTCTGTTTTGTTAATAAGTTCATTTGTCATTTTAAAAAACCCACATATGAATGATATTATATGGTATTTTTCTTTCTCTTTCTGGCTTACTTCACTTAGAATGACGATCTCCAGGTCCATCCATGTTGCTGCAAATGGCATTATTTTATTCTTTTTTATGGTTGAGTAGTATTCCACTGTACAAATATACCTCTACTTCTTTATCTACTCCTCTGTGACTTTTAGATTGTTTCCATGTCTTGGCTATTGTAAATAGTGCTGCTGTGAACATTAAGGTACATGTATCTTTTTGAATTATCTCTCTGGATATATGTCCAGGAGTGGGATTGCTGGATCGTATGATAAGTCTATTTTTAGTTTTTTGAGGAATCTCCATACTGTTTTCCGTAATGGCTTCACCAAACTACATTCCCAACAGCAGTAAGAGGGTTCCCTTTTCTTCACATCCTCTCCAGCATTTATTGTTTGTGGACTTCTGAATGATGGCCATTTTGACTGGTGTTTTTGTTTTGCATTTCTCTGATATTTAACGATACTGAGAATTTTTTCATATGCCTGTTGGCCATTTGTATGTCTTCATTGGAGAATTGCTTGTTTAGGTCTTCTGCCCATTTTTGGATTGGGTTGTTCGTTTTTTTTAATTATTAAGTTTTATAAGCTGTTTATCTATTCTGGAAATGAAGCCCTTGTCAGTCTCATTTTTTTTGCAAATATTATATTGGTGATATATTTACTTGGATCTCCTATAATGAATGAATAAAAAGAGAAGGTAGATTAGAATTAAATATTTTGGGGGTAGAAGGGCTCCCTCCTCTTCAGTTATTTTTTTAAAATATGTAAAAATGGTTAAAAGAGTTTCAGAACTGGGAAGCTAGAAGACCAACAGATAAGAGCGGGCTTTGGGGAGAGGTGGATGGAAGGAAAGAATGGCCATGTGAGGGATTATCTGAGGGGCTTGGCAGCTGCAGTGGCACCAAAAAGGCCACACACAAACTTCGTGGACTGCCACGGCTAAAGAAAGAGTGATCTTTCATTTCTCACAGTCAGATGAGAGAAGGAGGCCGAACAAGGATTGTGGGCTAAGTGGGCAGGGGGTTCGCTGGCACATTGTTCTGCTGGAACTGGCTTGGGTTTTCAATGCACAGCCTTCCCATAATTGCCACATGCAGCCAGGAAAACATGAGATCTGACTCACTCCTTATCTTCTTCTTCGGTTTGTCAGTCAAAATGTTTTTAAGCACCTCCTGGGTGTCCAGTCCTCTGATGGACCCCTTAAAGGCACTGCCCAGCCACCAAGCCAGTGTATACAAGTGCTTACAATTTAAGGAGATAGAATTGAAGCAGCTTGTACTGTTTGAGAACAAAAAAAAGTAGACAACAGCCGAGCTGCTATCTGAATGCCGGAGAAGGCTGTGCGGCTCAGAGTCTGGGATTCAGTGTAGACAGAGTCAAGACCCAGGCGCCTCGGGCCTCAGGATCTGCAGCTGTTGAGCTGGGTGCCAGATCTTTCCAGGTGAGGGGAACAGAGGAGCAAGAGACCAAGGTCCCGTTACGGCACCTCCGGCTCCTAGCACATTGCCAAGTGTGTTTGACCGCATGGAGTATATAGCATGAGCTACTGTTTGTAAGAAACATGTCTGTGTGATGCAAGGGCTTTCCCCAAAACGCTGGTTGTCTTTCGGGGTGCAGATAAGAGGTCATTTCTAGGTTTTTCTTTTTCTTTCTTTTTCTTTATTTTTTTTAACCTTTCCCTGTCTATTCTAATTTTCCTAAAAAGAAGATACATGATTTTTGTAAGGTTTTTTACAAAATATAGGCACTTCATTCATGAACACCTGAGGAGTGGAGAGGCTATAGTCGCCGCTCTCCCTGGAGCCCACCTTACCGGCGGAAGCTGACTTTATGGTGAATCATGAGGGCGAAGGTTCTAATTTGATGTGTGTTGGGGGAGGACTCTCTCCACTTTTAGGAGATGAAGTCAAGTGTAGGAAACCAAGGCAGTGGTATCAGGGTCATAGAGGTTTGGGTATAAAAATGTTAGAAAGTTGCTGTGAAAGCCAGCCCCAGGCCCAGGCATGTCCAAGGCCTCCCGGCCATCAGTTTCAGCTTTTACCAAACCTTCTCCACCCGCGTTCCCGGAGCAGCGGAGTGTTTTCACACTCATGACCATGGGGTACTTGAACATCCATCCTAATGACCCAAAATGTTTCTAAATAACAAGGCAGATGCTGCAGGGGAGGACCTTCGGGTCTTCTAATCTGAGGGTCCCTGACTTGTGGCTCACTGATGTGGGTTTATGGTTTTGTTTGGTTTTGTCCAGTTCCTGCCCATTGTAGAATTTTGAGAAATTGAGCCAACGTTAAGAATCAAGCATTTACACAGAAACTCTGAATCCTTGTTTTTCTCTTTAAGATCTCAGGTATTCTCTACCTCCTGGCTCGCGTTCCTGCTGCCTCTGCTCAGCTCCATCCTTCGGATGGTTATTTCTCTGTGGTCCCCTCTATCCCCTTTTTTCCCCAACCTAAGGCCAAAGGCAGTTGCCATTTATAATTTTTTATAAATTTATCTGTGTTTCTAGCAAAGGTAAAAAGTAAAAAGTTATATCAGAGGACCATATATCAAGAAGAAAAAGAGAAAGAACATATTTCCTTTTGGAAAGTGAAGAACATTCAGGTGCAGGCAGATACCCTTGTGATATTGTTGGCTTCTACTGCCATTGAGTTTTTGACTCTTGCCCTAAGCTTTAAGATCCTCCTACGTAAAGAAGACATGGTGTATACACACACACACACACACATATATATATATGTGTGTGTGTGTGTATAAAATTTTTTCCATCCAATGGAATACTACTCAGCCATAAAAAAGAATGAAATAATGCCATTTGCCGCAACAAGGATGGACCTAGAAATTATCATACTAATTGAAGTGAATCAGAGAAAGACAAATATATGATATCACTTATATGTGGAATCTAAAATAAAGATACAAACTTTATTTACAAACCAGAAATAGAGTCACAGACATAGAAAACAAACTATGGTTTCCAAAAGGGAAAGAGGGGAGAGGAATCAGTCAGGAGTTTGGGTTTAACTGGTATGCACTACTGTATATAAAACAGGTAAACAACAAGGACCTACTGTATAGCACAGGGAACTATATTCAGTTTCTTATAATAAACTATAATGGAAAAGGAAAAAAAGTGAGATATTGAAATCCACTCCCCCACCAAAAAAAAAAAAGATCTTCCTCATGGGCTGAAGTGCCAGCAAAGAAGGTCTTAAGGAGAGGGTGGGGGTGAGCATTCTATATTCATAGATTTCTCCTCCATTCAAGGACCACCTTCACCTCCACCATACCTATCCCACCCCCCAAAACAACAAAACAACCACAAAACAAGAGTTGAGAAGTTCCTGGCTTGCAATACTAAGAGGTAAGGTTTGGGATTGCCTACTGGCTGTTACCTATACTGTGCCTACATTTTCCAACACAGATTGAACTATTTCCTTCCAATGTTTATTATAAAGAAGTAAAAATGCAAAGTCCTTATATTATCTAAATAATGACTGGCTAGAAAACCAAACGGCCTTCCCCAGTGCTCTTTATTGAAATTTCCCAGGGGAGCCATGAGTTCTCTGTTATTAGGGTAAATATCAACAGAAGACAGGCGGGTTAGACAGCTACTTGGAAGTTTCAGCAGGAAATTAAATTTGCAAAACAGGAGTAAAAGCACGGTAGCATTTTTGTATATGGGGACAAAAGCAAGGAAATTGAATATTGAGATTTTTGTAGCATTCTTCCCTGGTGGGATAGAATGGGAGAGTGCATAGTTTGCCATTGATCAGGAGGTCAAACCTAAGATGACTTAGCAAAATGTTCATCCTAAAGACCAAAAAAATCATCTGACAGCCCCAAATCTCAAAGATATAGAAGCCTCAGCAAATGGGATATCTCTGATGTTTTTCCTCGGCATGTTTATTATTTATTTGCAATTTTTAGAGCAGATGCTCTCAGTTCTTTACTATATGAAGTCACTCTGGGATATCTGCCCCCTTTTTCTAAGTAACTGTGATCGGTGTTTCCTCAAGTAAATTGATGATTTTATTCACGAGTTCTGTGGTGTTAATAATAAATACATCATAAATACATGTGCCAATGAGTGGAATAGTCTAACAGAAAAGTTGTATCTGTGCTTTTTAAGCTAACAAGAACTGGAACATATCAGAATTTGGAGAGGGGTGCAATTTTCTTTTCTTCTCTTTGGTGGTAATTTCTGTTGATAAATGTGCTGGCAGCCGCACATTTAATAAAGAAATGGTGAGGTGGAGGAGGGTGCAACAAGACATTCGGAATTTATTTTAAAAAGACTAATAGCCATACATTTATTTATTTACTTATTTTAGATAAGAAAAGGACTGGAACTCTTAACTGCAAATTCGAGGGGAAGTGATGGAAAGTAAAAAGCTCTGGTGGGAGGGTCAGGAAGTCCTCGGTCCCGCCACCAGACCCCCGTGAAACCCTGTGAAGTGAAGGTGGGAGACTGAGTGTCTTTGGGGTCATTTCAGGATCCGTTATTCTCCGATGCGATGACTTTGTTGAGATGTGCCTGAAGCAGAACTGCCTTAAGCTTGAGCGAATCATCCAGTTTCCTAATTGTCAAACCTTCTAGGAGAGGTCTCTGACTGCCAGGCTGGGGACTGCGTAAGGCCTGTCTGAGAAATAGGTGATGGCCACATGGTATTGACACATATGCTATTTGGGAGGAAAACATGGAGTTTGTTGGATATAGGTAACCACTTAAGAGATCCTAGGAGGAGGGGGAGGGTATAGCTCAGTGATAGAGTGCATGCCTAGCGTGCGCAAGGTCTTGGTTTCAATCCCCAGTACCTCCACCAAAGGAAAAAAAAACTTAATTACCTTACCCCAAAATAGTTAAAAAAAAAAAAGATATCCTAAAAGGAAAAAAAATTTTTTTGTAATTTTCTTTAAAAAATCAGCTTTGGCACTCCTGGGCCTCATTCTTACAGACTGGAACAATAATGTGAGGGCAGAGATGGGGGCCCCTCCAGGGAGCAAGGGACAGACACCCTTCTTAAGTCACCAGCCCTGTGATCCTACGGCCATGTCGGTTGCCACCTTTCTGTTCCTTGACTTACATTACCTGCCTTGTGAGAACTGAGCTAAATGTCACTCATGAGCCCAGCAACTGTGTGTCCTTTAAATTAGCTGAACCCGTGACCACAGACGACGTTGGACTCACTCCCAAGGATGCAGAAGGAAATGTGTTGAGATGGCTGGGAAGTCAGGCTGGAGCTTTTTCCCTTGGAAACAGAATACTAGCTGTCACCTTCAAGTCAGATGGAATACATCCTGTCGGAAACACATCTCACGCACTCCTCACAACCCAGATACCGGGTGACCATTACGACATTCCCAATTTCTTCTCTTCCTCAGCTTCCTTCTCTAAGAAACAAGACGAAAGGATGATTCAGTGCACTAGTTATAGGAAACTGGGGTTTGATTCAGAGCGTGATGTTAGTGAATTCCAAGAAAACAAAAAGCCAAAGAAATAATTCAGCATCAAGAAGTAAAAAGATTTTTTTCCCCACAAGTAACTGTTTTACGACTAAATTATTTGCATGTATCGAGGGAGTTCAGAGGTAGTAAATGTGTTTCTCTCCGTTAGTTCAGTCTTTCACATTTCTCCCATTTATCAGACATGAAACCCAAGAAGACAGCCACCAGGCAGGTAGACGCACAGATGGGTTTATTGAAAACACTGCCACACCGCTGCCTTCCCTCTAAATTTTTGGCCTCAGACAAAATAGACAGTGCCTCTTCGGGGGTTAAGTGGGAGCATTATGGACTGAAAAAAAAAATATGCTCTCCAAAAATGAAATTCAGCTAATTATATGTTATTCACCTGCCCAGCTTCAGAGGGTGGACTTGTGATTTGCACTTGTTCAAGAAGAAAATTGCTTGATCGCAGTGGCCGTGCTGTCAGGATTCATAAGAGGATGATGATTATCTGTTAATTTTGGAGTAAGGAGTCCTTTCACCACCAGGCAAAAAACGAAGCAAAAACCAGGCATTTCTCACAGGCAAAAAAAAGAAATTACTTGTTTTGATGGAATAATTACTATTTAAACCGTCTTAGGTTGGACTTGTAAAATGCCTAGTCTAGAGTTTATGGGTATCATTATCCATCTGGGGAATTCAGGAAGGAAAATGTAGATGTTTTGATGCTGATAAGGAATAGACTATATTGGTGTCTGTGTGGCGTATAAGCATGTATACTATTTAGGAAGAAAGTAGGCTTTGAAAAGTCAATATATTTTTAAGACTTTTTTTTTTTTTTTGGAGCAGTTTTAGGTTCACAGCAACATTGAGAGGAGAGTACATTTTCCATATTCCGTCCTGCCCCTACTCCCCCACTGTCAGCATCTCCCACCAGAATGGTACATCTGTCACAATAAATGAACCTTCACTAGCACAACATCATCACCCAGAGCCCAGAGTTTCCATTAGTGTCCAACCCTCAATGTCGCACATTCTGTGGATCTGGGTGGGTGCTGTGATCCCACCATTATAGTATCATACAGGGTATGTTCGCTGGCCTAAGAATTCTCTGTGCTCCCCCTCCTCACCGCTCCCTCCCCCCATCTGATCTTTTTTACTGTCTCCATAGTTTTGCCTTTTCCAGAATGTCATATAATTGGAACCATACAGCATGTAACCTTTTCAGACTCCAAGCCACATACACTCTTACCATATGACCCAGCCTTCCTTAGTAGCCAAAGGATTTGAAAACTTACGTCCACCCCAAAAGCTGCGCACGCTGTTCATAGCAGCTTTATTCATAACTGCCAAAACGTTGAAGCCAGCAAGATCTCTCCTTCAGTAGGTGAATAGATGAGTATATCGTGGTACGTCCAACAATGGAATATTATTTGGTGCTGAAAAATGAGCTATCAAGGGATGAACAGACATGGAGGAAACGGATACGCATAGCACCTGTTCTTGATTCTGAGTATTTTAAGTGGCTTTAATAATGGTTAATAAAAACTGATTTCTGTCTTTAGTCTGTCCCAGGTAAATAGAAGTTAGTTTTAATTTGGGAACTCTTTCATTATTTATTATTTCTGGCCATAGTTAGGATAAGTACATTTTATTGTACTTACTCTTAAGATACCTTAATAACAGTGGTTATTAATCAGAAGCAATTTTAACCCCTTGGGGGCGTTTGAGAACATATGAGGATATTTAGTTGTGACAGTGCATGGAAGGAAGATATTTCTGGTGTCTACTGGGTAGATACCAAGGATGCTGATAACTATGCTGCAGTGCATCAGACAGCCTCTCAAAACAAAGAATTATCTGGCCGAAAATGTTAATAATTCTGAGGCTGACAAACCCTGCAGGGAACGGTTGAAGGGAGGGGATGCTTCGCACGATGAAGAGATGACAAAGGAGAGACCTGATGGCTACGTTCAAGTTTCTGGAGGGCTCTTAGGTGTGGGGAGCGTAAGAGTGCCTTCCCTGCTCTTTGCTGGGCACTTGAACCATCGAGTGGAGTCTGCGGAGGCTGATGACGGAGGGAAAAGCTTTGTAAGAGGTCTCTAACAGGCTGGAATGTGCTGCCTCGAGAACCGGTGAATTGCTCGTCCGTAGGTGACTAAAACAGAAAGTGGACTGTCACTGGAAAGCGACGTCCAATACCTAATTATGCAGAATTGGCTTATTGGAAAGAATTTCATTCCAGATGATGTGCGAGGGGTTCAGAGGCCAGTACTGCAGAGCTCTTTAAATAAAATCATCTAAGGCACCACTTGCAGATGCAAAACCTGAACGATTCCATTCTTGCTAATTTTGGAGAAGGTTTGGCTCTGTATGTAGCTTTATAAATATACATAGGTAGCATCTGAGAACGATACATAGACATTTCAGCATACCTTTTACTTCTGTAACGTTTCAGAAGTAGATGGAATAACTTCATACCTTGCCTGTGTAACTTCCTAAATTAGCAGCCTCCAAATTTAATTGATCATATAACCAATGTAAAAATTTTAATCCATGCACATTATTTGCATATATATGTAGTTTTAAATGTGTATTCTCACCAATAGAAATTTCAAAAGATGAAGAAAAGAAAATCTGTATTTATTTTTTTCACATGGAATTGACCAAAGGGCTCTAAATTAATCCTTCTCACCTATGAGAAGTGAAGGACCATTGTTTTAATTTTAAAATTTAAAAAAATATATAATTTCCAGTTTATTGTAAAATCCAAATGAATAGCTAATAAAATACACTTTAAAAAGTCCCACCAATGAAATAAAGCCCCAATTTTTAAAATTAGGTTCAACAGGCGTAGAATTATCCTCTCAGTTTCCTGTGAGAGTTTCTCAACGCTGACTCTGCATTTCTGTGTTTGCCTCATCAGGGACTGGTTGTGGTCTTGTCGGCTGGCTCCCTTCAGCAAGCCACGCTGAGTGCACTTTCGAAAACAATCATGAGAAGTTCATATTGTTGCCCATAGGAAAACTGAGGCCAGAACTAAACGACGTGAGCCTCTTAGAGAAAAATCCCATAATCTTAGATTGGTATCTGGAATTTTCAGTGCAGGCCTATGTGTGATGTGTAATAGTTCAGAACCCTTCCATCTAAAAACAGGAGGCTTGATGGGGAATTAGGAGTCCGAGCTTCCACTGCTTAGTTTTTACCCTAATTATCACATGCCAGCAAACAGTCAGCTTATCCCTTCTGTAGCTTGTTTTCCCATCTGCCAAATGGGCGTGAAAGCACCTTCCAGCCTTCCCTGACAAGATGCTGACACCCCCAGCCATCACAGCCTGCCGGAATGACAGCCACTGGTGGCCGAGTTAGACCAAGGGTGTAGTTCAGATGTGGGAATAATCTCTCTTCTTTTGTGCCTCCTTCTAGTCGAATCATATTTAAATGTCTGGTGGAGGAGAAGCCGTGGGACAAACACATCTCTTCGTATTTCTTTGGGATGTTACATACTTTTTGTTCACATCTTGTTCCCGAGAAGCTCATTTGTAAATTAGAATGACAGTACCCGCTTCATAGGGTCATTGTTAAGGAATAAATTAGATTATTCAGGTAGGCACTTAAAATGCAGGGCACAAAATTTATTGAGAGGGGCTCAATAAATGACTATTATTATTATTATTATTATTATTATTATTATTATTATTATTATTATTATTAGCAGCGTTCCTTTTAACAGAAGTGCGTGATCACTCAGGGTACATAGCGCTTCTTAGCAAGCAGTGCGATCACTCGGTAAAGATGGACCGGCTGGGAGCTAGAGGGATGCTAAGCTTGACCTTTGACCCTGCCAATCAAAGGCCCTCAGTGTTTTCACTCTGCTCTACTTCCTGGTGCAGAGGCCCTCATCTTTCTGAGGGACACACAGCAACAGCCTGTTCTGAACTACTACACACTTGTTGAGCTTTTGCTTCACAGCTCCCGTGGGTCAAGGACTAGAATTAAAAAGCCTCCTGTTAAGTGTGTAATTGTGTGAGAGAGAAAAATCAGGAGGAAAAAAAAATGGTGCTATCAAAAAACATCACACCTTCCGCAAACCCTGGAGGCAAACAGGCGTTTACTTGTTGGAAAAAAACACTGCAAATTCTAATGTGTCTGATGGAGAACCAAGCTTGGATCGCAGTATTGAGAATATTATACACCCCCCCATGTAGATCTTACCTGCTGTGATCTGCATGGACATTTAATAACAACACACAAAATATTAAGACTTAGAATTACATTTGCCAAGATCTTTTCTTAATTCAGTTGAATTCACTAAAATAGGATTCTTTAGAAATAAAGGTCATAGTCTTCTATCATTCCGATGTTGGGTCCCTCTGTTTCTCACATAGGCTTGTGGGACACCTGTCCTGACCAGAATTGTTTGGGGACCATGTTGAAATCTAAGTGTCTGGGTGTGGGCTTCACGGAATCCCTCCAGTGAGGAAGCTCTCATTCTCAGAGAGGGTCTCCTTGCCATGCGTGGGAGGGAGAGCAGTTCCTGGCACTGGAAAAGGAATATTTAGAGCAGGGCTCAGCTAACTTTCTGTAAAGGGTCATATCGTGAATATTTTAGGCTTCATGGGCCAGATGACTCAGTTTTGCCATTGTAATGCACAAGTGACCGCAGATAATACATAAAAGCAATGAGCGTGGCTGTGTTCCAAGACAACTGTATTTACAGAAAGAGGCAGTGGGTTGGCTTTGATCCACCAGCCTTTGCAGAGAAAGAATTGCTGGTTCAAAGGCCACCAGCTGGCAGCCGCTGGCCAAATCCAGGTGAAAGGTTTTTTTTTGACTCCCCAGCATTTTTCTGCAGGGTTGTTTTTTTTTTTTCCTGTTAGTTGCCAATATTTAAAAATCAGATTTCTACATACTAATATGGAATCTGACATCCGAACAGCAAAGATGTGGTAACACTCCTCGGTCTTCCTTTGTTCAGAAATTCAGACTCACTTCTGTCATTTACGTGGCCTGTCTTGCCCTTGCTCTGCCCCTGGAAGGATTTGACTCTGTGGACACTTTCTAGTAGATCCTCTCTCTTCCTTCTTTACTTTCCGTTCCTGAAAGCTATCTCGTTTTGGTTGACTGAGGCTGAGAGTCAGGGGTACCATTACCAACTGATACATGGATATGCAACACGGTCAGCATCTCCGAGGGAGCCGGGGAGCTGAACTTCAGAAGTGGTGGAACTGCAGCTCACTTCCTGAGTCCAGCTTAAAACAGCATCTCAGGTTTCATGTCTCGCCTTTCCCCTCTTTCTCACCCACATGCAATGGCCCAGAAAGAGGGTAGGTTTTTCTGTTTAGTATGTTCACTGGCTGAGTGTTCTGTCTTCTTGTCCATCTAAAGAATTCTGTTTATTGTATTGTATTTTTTTTTCAATAAAAGTGGCCATTTACTGTGCATCAGCAATGCTCACGTCTGCACTGGAGGTAGGACTGTTAATTACATTATCTAGTTAACTTCATTTAATTCATTTCGTATTTACCACGTAAGTCTCCTTTTCCATCTAAAGAATCCTGTTTATTGTATTGTATTTTTTTTTCAATAAAAGTAGCTGTTCACTGTGCATCAGCAATGCTCACGTCTGCACTGGGGGTACGATTGTTAATTACACCATCTAGTTAATTTCATTTACCTCATTTGGTACTTTCCATGTACCAGGCACCTTGCCCGGCATCAGTGTCATGGAGCAGGAAGCAGGTAAGCGTGAGACTTCCAAAGGGAGGATCTTATCTTACAGAGATCGTGGAAAGTGTAAGGAAGCCCGCTCGTGCACTAAGGAGAACAGTGGAAAACACAACTATTTATCAAAACTGTTTTTTCTTTAATAAACGCTGAGTTTATTTAGCCCAGGAAACAAAGTTTTGGGATAAATGGAAAATTCTGTGGGTTGGCAAATGAAATCAGTATTGTTTTATTTAACATCTGCAAAACTAATCCGTACTTGCAAATACATAGTGAGACTTGAGTATCTTTTAAAGACTTACACGAGGTTACAGGATAGCTGGGTGCCAAGCAGATAAAAATATACTAAAGAATAACTTAGAGTTGGAGATTTGCAGATACTACCTACCATCTATAAAATAGATAAACAACAAATTTCTTCTGTGTATCACAGGGAACTATATTATCTTGTAGTAACCTAGAAGGGAAAAGAATATGAAAAGGAATATATGTATGTATATATATGACTGAAACATTATGTTGTACACCAGTAAACTGACTATACTTCAAAAAAAAATTTTTTTTTAAAAAAAAGAATAACTTACAGAGATGTGCAAGGCAAGAAATGAACTTCCTCATGGGTCATTGCAAAGTAGCTACTTCTTGAAGGAAAAATAATATAATTATCCTTTGTCTCATCAAGGGGAAGTGAAGGGGAGAGAGGGATGGAAATCTGGCAAATTGCAGTAGGAAAGATACAAGGAAGCACTACTTTGATACCATAGAATGAACATGAAACTCATTGTTCTGTGCTAATCTACATACTTACAACGACTGAAAGTTTGAAACCAAACCAACAGACGAATAGACGCATGAACAATTCCTGAAAATGCTTCACTCCTTTTTTTGCATAGAATGTAATAACTGTGTCTGTTTGTATTTTCCCAAGCTCTTAAAATACAAAAGGAATGTGTATGTAGATTCTATTCTTATTCATCTGCTGTCAACACAGTTTCTGTGAAATCCCCCAGGAATCTTTTATTAGCTTATATGTTTTGGGAAAGTAGATGACATCATTCCTCTTTTTAAAACTTTTTTTTAATGTTTCTTTTTTATTGAAGTAGAGTCAGTTACAACGTGTCAGTCTCTGGGGCGCAGCACAATGTCCCAGTCGTGCACATACATACATATATTCACTTTCATATTTTCATTGAAGGTTATTATAAGGTATTGAATATAGTTTCCTGTGCTATGGAGATTCCTCAAAAACCTCAAAAAACTAAAAATAGACTTACCCTATGATCCAGCAATCCCACTCCTGGGCATATATATCCAGAGGGAACTCTAATTTGAAAAGGTACGTGCACCCCGGTGTTCATAGCAGCGCTGTATACAACAGCCAAGACATGGAAGCGCCCAAATGTCCACTGACATTCCTCTTTTTGACCCAACTATAGTCATCACTCCTTGCCAGGAAGGAGAAAAAACAATACCTTTCCTCTTGCACTGAACCTTCCAAGAACCATCCTTCCGATGCCCCATGCAGGGTTTCTCTGGACCTCTCCGTTCATTTGCATTCCTGAAGATTTGAGATCCTCTTTAGTGGCTGGATTTTTTTCACCTTGGAGCCTGGAACCAAGACCTCCAGCCTGACGACCCCGTTAAACATCTTGTGAACGGGAATAATGAGTGAAAAGGACAGACAGTCCATTTAAGTCCTAACATTTTTCAGATTTCAAGACGCTGTAGTGTTGTGACAGAATCCGTATGTGTTTCAGGAGAGCAAGAATGAAAGGAAGGTTTTAACCTTTAGTTTTAATAAATATTTTCCAATAAAACATTGAAACATTTTGGTGTTTTAATCAATGAACTGAAAACAACAACTTAAAACAAACAAACAAACGAATAAACCAGCCAGCGCATTTTCTAGTTTCACAGAATTGGAGAAAAGCAATTGAAACAAACATCAGCCAACATGCATTCAATCACTATCTATTATTTAGAGCAGCGGGTTTGGGTTTTGTTTTAATGGTATTTTATTTTGCGTTTCATGAGGGTATTTCGCCAAGCAAGGTAAGCTTTAGGAGTTTGAAATTTGATTTTAATTTGTGTGTGTGTGCTTGTGAGGCCCTATTCATGTTGAATTCAGTTCCATTCTTTTTCTAGTTCCTAATTGCACCCTCCGACTTAGTAAACATACATTTGTTCCTAAGTGCAATCAGGAAGCATATTAGAAATCAGCTGTACATAGTTAAGCTCTTATAAATGGAAAGTCTATTACATTTGTGTTAGAAACAGAATGTTCGTAGTGGAATTCAATTGTGGTTGATAGACACATATCGATTGCCCAGGGCATGCTAAGTGCTGCACTGGACAGTGTGGTGAATACAGTGATAAATAAAACACCGTCCCAGGGAGCCCAGGGTCCAGAGGCAGCGTCCCGGAGTGACTGATGGTCAGACTCTGCAATTAGGGCTGATGTTCCAATCTTGTTTTGTTTTACTACCTGCAGGCTCTAAAATACAGTGTTCTTCTTTCCTAAATGGGAACAGCAGTAACCACGGAAACATGTTTATTATACTGTATATTTCAGATTATAAAGGTTTACCTGTCCATTGTTAAAAATTCAATTATGATAGAAATAAATAAAATGAAATAAGAGAACGTTCCCTGCCAGCTCATCTCCAGTCCTGAAATAACCCCTCTGTGAGTTTGATGTACATATTCCAAGAAGGGTTCCCTTTGTATATACTTACATACTATTAATTTTTGTGTACATTTTATTTTTATTATCCATTCTATTTAGGAATTTGCTTTTTTTTTAAAAATAAACTCTTAACTTGGGGATGATTTTAGATTTACATAAAAGTTGCAAAAATAGTGCAGAGTTCCATTTACCCTTTGTCCAACTTCCTATAGATAGAGAGAGAGGATATATATCATATATAATAATAATATAATATAATATGATATATATATAACCTGTATATTTACCAAAACCTGTAATCATAACCTGTATATTTACCCAAACAAGTAAGTTAACATTAATACATTACTCTTAAGTAAATTCTAGACTCTGGATTTCCCCAGTTCTTCCACTAATGACTTCTGATCTTGCGTTCAGAGCAGGCTCTCACATTGCATTTAGTGCTGGTTTGACTTTATCTAACAAAGCATTCTGGACATCTTTTCATATCTGTACGCAGAGTCCTGCCCCGTGGTTTTCAGTGAGAGCATAGTTTTAATCAGTTTCGTCCACGTGGTATAATTTATGTAACCCTCCATTGTGTGTTGATGTTTTTCCATTTAAACCTTAAAGGGCGCCTACGTGTGTCAGGACATTCCATGCATTACATGATGTACTTCCACCGCAACCTGTACCTTTAGGGTGCCAGACCGAGGCTTTTTCATCCACCTTGCACTGGTTTCCTGTGTAGTAAGTGCCACTTTGTTATTTTTGATGCATTTTTCGTCTTTTGAGCTCTTTTTCCAAATGCGCTCATTTTCATTCCATAGAAGTTTTTATTTTTTGCATGATCCAGTTTGCAGATCTTTTCATTTGGGATGACTCTCGCTGCTTTTCAGCTGAGGGAATTACCTGGCTAGCCCGGTTTTAATGGCTAAGACAAGTGTCTGGAGTCCTGCGCCTTGTTTCTGGTTTTCCAGTCGTTGGGTGAATACAGCCGTGATCCTCCGCTGAGCAGTGAATTAGTTCTTAGATAATGGTCAAAACAATGAGTCATCAGTGATGGCTGTACCCGCTCTGGCTTTACCAGCACAAGGTTATAAACTGGGGGGTTCTGTTCCCCCAAAGACTGTTTTAATCCTATAAATCCATAAAGTAACAAAAAGTGAGCGTGGGTTTTTTGTTCTTTTTTGCGTCTGGCCGGGCAGTAAGGTTTGTGTCTGGTTGTTGGCACTTGCGAGTAGGAAGGGACAATTCCCCATGCCCCTCAGTTTATTGCAGTCGATGCAGTCTTTGGGGGATCACTTCATGGCAGGTACTGTCAATACAATGAGATAGAGTAAAACCAAGGAGAAGGGGAAATGGACCCGCATTAGCTGTGACTGTGTGTCTCATGTCCACTGGAGGGTAGGCAGGGGGTTAAAGTCGGCCCTGCTTCCCACGCGGATGAGCATCACTGGGCAGGAGTCTGCAGGAGCCACCCCTGGGCTCCTTATTGTTATTCAGCTTCCATTCGAATGCAGTTTCTTCCTTGCTCAATATCAGGGAACGTAAAAGCATGTTACACGTCCACTGACCCCAGATAACTAAATAAATCCCAGCTTGTAGTCACAGAACGAAGTCCCAGTTCGTGTCTGTACAAATGCCTGCAGACGGTGGATACAATGAATTCAAAATAAATCAACTGTTAAATCCACGCATCTTAGTGGAATACGAGCAGGAAGGCGCGTTCCAGCTCACGCACCCGCCACCCCTCCACCATCCAGTGTGGTGCATTATTCATTTTCTTTGCTGGATGCACATTCTGGTTTGGGTTTCCTTTCGGGGACCAAAGATTTATGCAGAGTTGGTTATGGGGTTTGGAGTCTCGGACCCCAGAAAAAGGCATGGACCTTTGTGATACGTACCTTTGTGATGTGTCTCTGATCATTTTATGCTAGTCAGATCGCCTATTTGGATGCAGTGGTAATATTAGGCAAGCTATAAGTCCCTAAGATGGATGCTTCTGCAATTTTTTTCCATACATTTCCCCCGGAAATCTTTTAAATCATGTTCACAATGAAGCTTAAAGTGACTGCTTTCTCAAAAAAAAAAGAAGGATATGATCCAGGGGGTTTATAAGCTGCATTTGATAGAAATCTTTGGCAAGAAAGTAAAAATCAGTTCATTTCAATGATTAGCAATCAAAAATGATAAAGTATCATCAAACTCTATGAAGATCTGGTGTATTAAATCTGGGGGAGGGGGGAACCACAGACACCACCTTATAGATGCAGAGCAGACTAATACATTCTAGGTTCCTTCTTTTTCAGTCCTTCATTCTGAACATATTGGCCCCAGGTTGCTGGAAATGAAAATAATGGCATGGTGATTGTGAAGGGACCATGTTATATAAGAGGGTTCTGATATTTAAATGAATACTTCATTTCTTGTTTCTGAAAGTGAATATTGGTAGGTTGGCTTCGAATGTGTTTTGAGTATTTTACTAGAACTGGATTCTATCAAGGAGGAAATAAAAGTATCTCTGAGGCGGGTGCCACTCCTTGGTTGTAAACCTTCTCAGCAGCCTCAGTTCAAAACGTATTCCCATTGAAAGAAATTTTATTTGAATGTTGTAACATGCGGTTGGTGGAAACAGTGCAGGAATTCAACCTAAGGGCTCAACCTGGCAGCAAGAGGAATGTATCCTGTGTTTTATGTTAAAAACATTAAAAAGATGATCTGTTTTGGAAGATAAATTAGTACTGAGTGTAGAGTACACGCAGAGACTGAATGTGAGGTCACGCAGGTCCCAGTGTCTTCTTAGCAGTGACAGGGAATAGGTCCAGGGAGCCTGGCGAGGGACTGTGAGTGAGGCCTAGGTTAAAGGTAATCTTTCTGAGAGCTATAAAAAATTGCGAAACAAAATCATCATGCGAATGACAAGGCATAAGATATTCTCTTTAGTAAACCCACTGCTTCAGACCCTTGTGCAGCGGCCATTTCTGGAGACACCAGTTAGGCTGTCAATCACAAATCATCCTTATCTTTTCATCACATGGGACCAGGGAGGAGTTGCATAAGTTATTTGAAAGCAATTAAATTCTTAATCTGAAACTTTAGAGTTGGGGTTGGCAAGTGTTTTCTATAAAGTTCCAGATAGTAAATATTGTCCGCTCTGCAGGCAAAATCAGTGCAAAAACAGCCACAGACAACGTGTAAAGGAAAGAGCGTGGCCGTGTTCCGATATAATTTTATTTGTGGACATTGATGGTTGTTATTTCATATAATTTTCATTCATCACAAAACATTCTTATTTTGATTTTTTTTCCCCATTATTTAAAAATGTAAAACTGCCCTTAGTTTACCAGACCACAAAAACAGACTGCAGGCAGGATTCAACTAGCTGGCTGAGTTTGCTGACTGGTGTTTTAATAATTCAAGGCAATCACGAATTCAGGCTGCTTTTCATTTTGGTGTAAAGACTCATCTATAGGTTCTTTCTTTTAATATATCATTTCTAAGGAAAAAGTGGATGATTTTTTTTAAGGGGAAGAATATTGTCTTCCAAAAAATAATTTTTCCCCAGCAATTCTTTCCTTCCTTGCTACCAACCTGATTTGTTGGGAGTAAAGCTACCCCTTTGTGCTAACTTCTCTTCTGAAATCCCACTACTAGAAATCGATGTATTTGGTTTTATGTGGAATTGCAAATACTTGATGAACTACCATTGAAGGGAGAGTCGAAGAAATGGATAGCCCAGAGAGGGGCATAGCTTCAAGGAGGCAGCCGAGAGATAAATTGTCTCTGAAATCTAGTGTTTTGTCTTAAAATATGTCATTTCTGCATTCTGTTCCACCATACTGCTCTGTTTCTTTTAATGTACACAAAGTGTTAAATATACTGACCAGTTTACTTACTCTATCCACAACCTTTGAATGAATGTGCAGTTCTCCAGTGGCCCTCATTCCAGGAGCACATCTCTGCCACCTGGCCACACCCCCAAGGGCTGGCCACACCCCGAGGGCTGGCCACACCCCTGATTGGTGGCCACACCCCTGAGGACTGGCCACACCCCCGAGGGCTGGCCACACCCCTGATTGGTGGCCACACCCCTGAGGGCTGGCCACACCCCGGAGGGCTGGCCACACCTTCGCTGAAGAAATGCATCACTGAGTCGAACCTGTTGTCCATCAGCCCCCATGCAGTGGCGTTCTGAGCACAGTGCTCCAAGAGGTGCAAAGAGAAGCCCAGATGAGAATCTTGCTTGTCCTGTGTAGTGACCAGAATGGTCCCCATTCCCTCGACCTCTGTGGCTTCTGACTGCAGAGCTAGAGCTGTGGGAGAGCCCAGGGTGGTAGCAGGGCGTGCTCACCATCTTTGAAAACAGACAAACATGCTTTAAATTCTGACTGTTCCGTGAATAGTTGGGCCAGTGAATTAATTTTCCTTGTCTTAAGAGGGAGAATTGATGATGGTTCTTTCATTACAAGCAGAGACACTGGGTAATATAATCCCAAAGGGAGACACCAGGGAGCCAGGGGAAGGCATTCGGCACCGAAGGAGGCGTTAACGTACCTGTTGGAGGGAAAGCAGAAACACCGGCCACCAGCTTTCTGGGGCTGAGACTGTGGTCAAGGAGCCGCCGACCTCCGTTTGCCCGGAAGGGCGCTGGTTGACACCTGCTGCCCTGGCGCGATTATCCGGGCTCCCTTTTCGCTCTTGAACGTGTGCTGTTGACCAATTCCACGGCCACCTGGACGGAGCCAACAGCTTATTATCACTTCTGACTGGCAGCGGGCCCTGCTCTTCCTCACGTTTCAAACCTTGCTCTTGTTCACTCTGGCCAAGGCTGAGGATCAATTCTACATTATTCTGGGGCCACCTTTCGGGTTCTGGTTGAACCGTCCACCGGGAATTAAAAGGAGCGGTGGAGAAGTGGGCAAAACTGACGGCCATGCGATCAGTCTCAGGTCTTTTTTTTTTTTTTTTTTTTTCTTTAATGTATTTATTTTGTTTGTTTTTAGAGGCTTTGGTGGGGGGGCGCTGGTAATTAGGTTTATTATTTATTGGTTTTTAATGGAAGTCCCGGGGATTTGAACCCAGGACCTTGTGCAGGCCACGCATGCGTTTTACCGCTGAGCGCTCCCCTCCTGCCCGGTCCTGGACTTCGGTGCTCTGCCTGTCTGGGACGGGGGTTAGCTAGGACGGGTCTGCCGTGCCGACACCCTTCACTCTCCCTGACACTCGCAGTCTCGCTCCCCGGAGCTGCCCTTCTTGCGCTGAATCTCCGTACTGTCCCTGGAGATGGCGTTCTGAAACACGATTCTCTCCAAAACCCCTCTGACTCCTGATTTATTTAGCTTGCCACAGAAAGCTCGTGAGGCACTAGCTCCTACCTTTTTACCCACAGGTCCCCGAGCCCGGCGATTCACCCCGGATCCAGCCTCCTGAAGCCCCTCTGCTCTGGGGCGCTCTCACTCTCTTGCGTCCGGGCACCTGTTTCCTGTTTCCTCTGCCTGCACCAGAACTGCACTGAGTTTTCCTTCCAGAATCAAAGCAAGAGGTTGCCTTCCACCTCTAACTAACCCTCCTCTCTCTTCTAGGATGGTTATCCCTTCCTTTCGCTCCCCTAATTCCTTAAGGACACTTTGATCCTAAAATTTCAGGCCCTGAATTTCTTTGGAGGTTCGCTTGCCTTTGTCCCTCTTGGGTTACTGGTTCCTTGGAGGCCGAGACCATACTTTTTACCTCTGCCAACAGTGCAGAGTCTGTAAGTTGGATGCAAGTTGGAGGAACGAATCAGTAGTCGACATGAGAAAGGAGTATTATTTCTGGGAGGAGAAATATAAACACGCAGAGGATGGCGCACAGATTTTAGACAGACATAGAAAACCCTGTTGAAGGCATTCTAACTTCACTTACATTTATACGGGGCCAAATCAGTGTGCGTCCCTGTGTCCCAATGACAGCTGCTCATCCCAGCAGTAGGACTTTCTAGGGCCACCAAAAGAGGTTCTTACCTTGTTGTCAGGATGTGACCTTATTTGGAAATAGGGCTGTTGCTGATGTCATTAGTTCCATGAGGTCATAGTGGAGTGGGGTGGGGCCCTCGTCTGATATGACTGTGGGCCTCAGAAGAAGATGGGCATCTGAGGACAGGGACACGGAGGGAAAGTGACATGTGAGGATGAAGGCAGAGATTAGGGTCGTGGACCCACAAGCCAGGGAACACCAAAGGTTATGGGAAGACCACTAAAAGCACAGAAGGATTCCCCCACAGGGGAACACGGCTCTGCCCACACCTTGATGTTGGACTTCTAGCCTCCGGGATCGTGAGACAATAAATTTCAGTTGTTTTAAGCCACTGAGTTTGTGGTGCTCTGTTACAGCAGCTGCAGGAAGCTGATACAGAGATGCAGACAAACCTCTGTGGCGTGGGTGGGGACTCCGTGTATCACTCTAAGTGTGATGTGCTATTCACATATGCTGCCTGGAAAATATAAGGCAGCTTACGTGTAAATTGCTACACATTAGTCCCCCCCACCATCTCTTTCTTTTTTTTTTTTTTTAATCTTAGTACTTTTAATTCTTGAATGAAGTGATTACAGTACTGTATCGTAATGCAAGAAGCATGAATTGGAATCACATCTGAGTTTAAATCACAGCTCCACTGTGAGCTACGTTTTCTCTCTGAGCTTTAATCTTCACCTATGGAGAATGTGGATGATAAAAACCGTCTTTCTGCTCACAGCAAAGATGAGAAACCATGGCGGCTACAGATCACTTGTTACACGGCAGGCACCCGATACGTAGTGACTCATCGTTTTATTCTTCTTGTGTGATTATTCTTCTTAGTTTTTCACGAATTGCATCACTGCTGGAGAGTTATTTATTCTTCTGTTTGCCCAAATGCTTGACACCGTCATCATCATGGCCTAGAAGTGACAAAGAGAAATCTGACGACTTTTAAAGAATCTCTTCATACCCTGGACATTTTGAGACTTGAGAAATTAGTGGTTTCCACTTTTATTTTTGAATGGTTACTAACTTTAGAGGACTGTTAATCCCCCACGTGTGTGACTCACCAGTTCATCACCAACACCGTGCCTTTTAAAGCCACGTGTGACTCAGGAGAAGTATGAACCGAGAACCTGAGAGCACTTGGGGGTGGAGATGCTTGTGTTGGGGGTGGAGCAGGGGTGTTTAAGTCTCTTTCCCCTTTGAAAGTGGAGGCTGGAAAGTTTTGCTGAAGATAAAGTTATGGAGCACGTCTTTGGAGTCGGATTCTTTAATTCACAGTGGGTTTTAAACTTGGTTGTTCCAGCTCGCCTCGTTGTCACACAAGCTGTCAGCAGGCATGCCAGACAACACTGCCACTGATTTAATTGTTTCTGACTTAGCTTTTCTCTCTACCATCCCACATTATCTAAACAGTCAGTTCTCTATATGCATCAGTAAGAGACAGTGGACAGAGTTACCGCAAATTAGCTTAGCTGAGGACTTTACGAAAGCACAGGTGAATCCAGGGCCAAAGACTCCGAGCAAGTGATAGGAATTGGACAAGATTCTTTTAAAACATAATTTTAAAAAATCGCTGACTGGCCATGTAGAGCAAAAGCAGTCTTATTGGCCTCAGTCTTAACTGAATATACCCCCACCTAAGTGTATAAAGATGGCCCCAAGTCTTCAAGAAAATGACGCATTATATTGACCCCGGGTAAGGAGGAAGGAACGCGTGTAAAGCAGTTCAGGGATTAATTTAAAAATGTGTTGTTTTCCTTTTTTAGGTGTGAACGTCAAAAGCAGTTGGTTTTCATGGTCAGAAACATTTATTCAAATGAAATTCCATATTCGTCATACCCCACTCTAGTATAAATAGTGCCCCGAGGGATTAGGGAAGGTCCATATGAAAGCCATTCCTTACTTCCTTGCCGTCACCTTATCCCTCCTAAGGCAGGCGCAGGGTAGCTCTTGACTCCTTCCCTTAGATGCCGTCTTCTAGAGCTTGGTGGACGGACGAGTGGGGCTTGGTGACAAGCTCTGAAGGCAGTTTCTCTAGTTAAACACATGAAGAATGGGGCTGGATGGCAGGAGGCCACCGGGAATGGCTCACCACTAAACTACTATGTGTGTGAAGGGTGTCCAGTCCACGGGGAGTTGTGGCTACCATCATGACCCGCTTGGGTGTTCTTGTGTACGTGTATGTGTGCATGCAGGGGTGGGGACTAGGGAGCGTGAGTTTTTCATTCAACAGGCACTTACTGAACAGCTAAACTGTGCAAGCACAGGGGAGTCGGGGACAGTAAGGAAATGCTCCTTGGAGACTAATTTTCCGAAGTACCAGAGAGGCTGCGTTTCTGAGCGGTTAATGCAAGGGAGAGAAATCCGCCTGTGACTGGGCAAGAACGGCAAGAAGCTAGTTCCCTTCTTAGCACCAGAAATCTCGAAGAGACTCTTCCACAGGGTCAGGGTTAACGTTCCCCCTTTCTGAAGCTGCACGCGGAACACCGTGGCTATGGTCGCGGGCAGAGGTCACACGGATCTCCCCACTCCAGGAGACGGGCATTCTTCTGTGGAGTCCAAGTAGGCTGCAACTACCACGTGACAGGGGAAGTCTGAGGTGGCTCCCGAGATTCCTGTCTCCTGCTGTGTACACATCACGCAGGGTGTGTGCAGCAGGACACTCTCCCATTGGGCATGGGCAGGACGTGTGACTGTGAGGGTGTAGTTGCTCCCTTGATTATGCTATGTTGTATTAAACATCTTAGCAGACTGGGAGAGAGAAGGAGACTTGCTGGTCTTGAAGGAGCGAACTGGTACGCGTGGAGAGGGCCTTAGGGCAGGGAACAGAGGAAGGCGGCTAAGAGCTAACAACGGCCGCTGATCGACAGCCAGCAAGAAAATGGGAACCTTGGTCCTACATGTGCAGGGAACAGAATTCTGTCAACAACCAGTGAAACCGGAACAGGTCTCGGTTGGGATCAGACCCCAACAGACACTGTAATTTCAGCCTGGTGAAACCCAGAGCAGGGAGCCCACCCACTCTGTGCTGAACCCCTAGTGCATGGAAGCTGTGAGGTAATAAACGTGTGTTATTCTAAGCCACTAGCTTTGTGGTTATTTGTTTATGCATCAGTGGAAAAGGTAATACAGTTTTGATTTCCAGATGTGGGGTCTCTAGTCTCTGAGTAACTTGATAAGCAAGAAAAACACTCTTTGTGCAACCACATCACCAGGCTCTCTTTGTTTAAAGTAATTCACAAAGCATTCCTCTTCCTCCCGTTAGCATAGCCATTTACAGAACAGCGACAGCCTTTACAGTTTGGACTTTGTTATGATCTACATGACATTACAGATGAGTACCTGAGTTTTGCCAACTTAGCAGAGCCATCATTTTGGGTAATAACGTGTGATGGACTGAATACCTGTTGTTGTACACTTTTGTTATATGTCCTTATAAATGATTTTTTAAATTAACTTAATTAATTAATTAATTTCAGTGGAGGTACTGGGAATTGAACCCAGGACCTGGTACATGCTAAGCACGCACTCTACCACTGAGCCATTTCCCTCCCCCCATAAATGATTTTCCTAAGGCAAACTGCAATCTTCTATTTGTCCCCCATCAAGAAAAAAATACCTTGATCTTGAAGCTTTCTCTTTTTCACACTGCTCCCTCCTTTCTCCCAAGTGTGCATTCTCAAGGGCCCTTTCAGGTTAATGGTAATTTGGAGCGAATGCATGAAGATGATTTTTTTTTAATGGGTGCTGAGAAGGGGAGAGGACCATCTAGTCAAAATTTCATACTGGTTTCCCATCCAGAAAGAAGTAGATCTCACGCAGAAGACTAGACATCACCGAGGACAGCCTGGTGTACCTGCCGACGTTTCGACAACCTGAGCCTCATCTCTCTCTGAACTGAGAAGACGTTTTCACTGATTTCTTGATATATTTGAATTCATGTTTTCCACGGCACTCCAAATATGTCGGATATGTTTGCGGGTGTGAATTTGACTGTGTAACACTTTTCTTGCTAAGTCGCAAGTGTTTTTTGTTTTTTGTTTGTGTGTGTGTGTGTGTGTGATTTGGCTTCTGACTTACAGACCTGTATTTACAGCTCTGTGAGGTCTGTAAATTCACGACTTAAAAGAACACCCGTCCCAGTCTTTCAGGTTAGTCAGTTTGCATTCAGACAGAAGCCAAATGCTCTTAAAATAAAGGTGTCCATCAGGCATAAAGTTAGGCGATTTCTCAGTTGCTTTTTCTCTATGGAAACAAGTCTATGTGGAGCCATTTTTCAAGATGGCTGGGAAGGACTGTCTCCACAATGACGGCCAATATTCCTTAATAATTATGATGAGTCCTTTGGCCCCTATAAAAATGAAAGTAAGCCTGGGGAAGGTGTAACCCAGGGTAAACCCAATCTGAGAAACGGGGAACCAAGTCACCCTGTTTTTCAATTCTCGGGGACACAGTTCTCACGTTATTCTGTGTGAATAGTGCCCCCTGGTGCTATGTAACACCCGTGCTGCAATGATGCATTCTCCAGATTATGGGATTGTTTTTTTAAGAAGCTCAAGCATTACTCAAGTTTTAAAAAAAAAATTGTGTGATTCAGTTGAGTTCTATTAATCTTTGTGTTTCCTTGGAAATGAACTTACCAATTCCGCTCTTGAGAACATGTTTGATCAGAAAGAGGGCAGCAATCTGAATGGCAGCGGATATTGAGGGGCGGACTCTGGGAGGAGGCTTCCTCCACCTTTTTGTTGGGAGCTCGTCCCTGCTACTACTTCATTCAGCATCTCCCCACCCTAATCCATTCTGGCTTCCATCCTTCCATTATCCATCTCCTCACATCCAGCCATCCACCAGTCCAGCCTCCTGGTCATCCGTTCACCCTTCATCTATATATCCATCGATCCAGCAGACACTGATTAAGTGCCTGTCATTCGTCAAGCATCGATGGGCGACCCAACAGCCAATGTGAATTTCTGGACTTTATACCAGACTTCAATGCGCAGAGAGAAGAACTGTTAAAACTTGGCCATTATCTGTCATTAAGAAATTGGAGAGGGATGTGCAGCTGATACACCTAAACCTTTGAAAATAGCTTTTGCGATTGTACCTCTTCCGTCTTTCCTCATAACACACCCAAAGGGTCCAAAGCTCGGTGATGATGGGTATGAGTGCATGGGTTGTAGTTTCAAGGTATGCAGTGTGGCCTTGCAGACTTCACAAACTGGTTTATGGTATAATCTTTAAATTTTATTTTATTTTATTTTGGAGGGGGAGGTAATTAGGTTTTATTAATTACTTTATTTTTCAGTGGATGTACTGGGGATTGAACCCAGGACCTTGTGCATGCTAAGCATCTGCTCTACCACTGAGCTACACCCCCCTCCAGTATAAATTTTTGTTTGTTTCTTTTATCTTCACAAAGCATTTTCCATTAAAACTTAAAAGTTTATTCTCTCCTCCCAGAGGCTCATTTTCTAACAAGGTTAAATATTTTTTTCTTCTTCTTCTTTTCTTCTTTACTTATTTATAGATAAAAGGACTGAAAGTCTATATTCTTAGTCAGATTCACTTTGATTCCTTCTTTCCAAGATGAATTCAAATGTAATGAATCTCTTAAGCCAGACAAGGATCCTTGTTAAATATCACATCCTCTATTTCAGTTTAGTCTTCTACTTAATGGAAAACTGAACAGGTCCAAAGACTGCAATTTCTGCTTTATTTGGAGTAATGCCGATACAAAGATCAATTACATCTTGATTATTACATCCTTTATACACTTGATTGCTTAGGCGAGTATCAGTCCCATCATTTGAAGCAATCAGAATGCTTTCCCCATCTCAGAAGGAGAATAACTTGGTTCTGCACAATCAGATATATGTCATTGTAACTCTTCCCTTCTGAAAGATAGAGCTCTATTCTCTTGACCACATAACTGAAATGAGAAAGGCTGACATTGTGTTATTAACCAGCCCCCTAGACATTTGCTTAGAATTAAGTGTGACACATTGAAAGACGTGGTGAGAGAACTGCTTTAGTTCTCTACCAGCTCGAGAGCATAAACAATGTGAACCGGGGCTAGAAGCTCCCTCAAGTATTGATGGAAGAGAAATTCATTAAATCAGGTAAAATGGAGAGAAAGCTGCAGTGCCACTCGTTTCAAATGCTCTCATCAAGTTGTATGTTGGTGTCTCCAAGAAGCAGCCCTAAGTCAAGGAGTTGGATGCAAGGGTTTTTTTTTTTTTATGAAAATGCTTTCAAAAGGAACCCCAAGGGAGTAGGAAAAGCAAAACCAGAAGGGGGAATAGGTCAAGCCAGGGTGAGATTTTTACCCAAACTCAGCCTGGAACTGAAAGCAAGCTCTGGAGCGTAAGTTACACCAGACCATCCTCAGAGGGTTGCAGGTACCAAGCACACATACATTGGGTGATGAACACAGGAAGCTCGGAAAGGAAGCTGCAGGGACTGGGGATTTGAGTGGCGTACCATCAGCGTCCACGGCTCTCAGATGCTCAAGCTGAGACTGGAGAGCTTTTTTAGAGGTTGGTTTCTGTGAAATTGTCCAAGTTGATCATAACTCATTTTTTTCCTGAGGCTCTTAAGAGGACTAGTACAAAGGAAAGCATGACTGTGGGGTCACAGACCCCAAGGTTTGAATCCTGACCCTGTCACTTACCAGTAAGAGGACACGCCTGGCCTGGAGTAAACTGCACTACCCCTAAATACACACGTGGACCCGCGCTCAGCACCACTTCACAGGAACATCTGCCTCCTGGGAGGTGTGACCTGTGGCACTTTCCCACCACACGTCCTTTGAACCTCAGTTTTGGACTTCGCTTCTCCAGGAATATTTTAATTGCTAAATATATCTCATTGCAAAATGATGGGATTTAGCTCAATTTCAAGGGATTCCTGGCATCAGACAAATGGTCACAGGATGCTTATTAGTGGAAACAGAAAGTCCTTCTTCTTCCCCAAATCCTCTCTACGGATGCACCTGCCCCTTCAGCCTGCCCACCGTGCTGGCCCCTTTTCATACCCCCTTGGAAGAAGACTCTCCAAGGAAGCCTAAAGTCAAAGACAAATTATAAGACACTGCATTTATTTTCATTTTTTTTCTATCAAACACCTGACCTAACAATTATTATTTTGTTTAATCTTCTTCCATGAAGCTGATTTTAGTTTTCCCACTGCAACCCCTGATCCTAGGGGATTTGGCAGTTAGAGGCCAGCAGCCTGCCACGTGGGTCAGGGTCCAGGTTACCCCAGGACCTCTCTGCTGAGTCCTCCGCATGTGCTCTGGTGGCTGTGGAAGGAAGGCAAATGGCCTTCTGGGGACCAGGCAGCCAGATGGAAGGGGATGGCTCTTCTTGGTCTTGAATAGGTGAGAGTCTTTTTCCGGAGTCGGTCATTAGCTCATCAGGTCAAGAAATTCTGCCAACGGCAAAATGTCAGACTTCAGAATCTTTCAATCATAGGATATTATAGCTGGAAGGGTCTTTAGAAATTATCTTTTGCAATCTACTCATTTCAGGAAAAAAAAAATGGACTGAAGCCCACATGGCTTAAATGTTTTTCTCATGATCACGTGGTACACAGAGCTGGGACCACCCTTTATGTCACCAGTGGTTGCCAAACTTTTATTTATTTATTAGCGTTATAACTTTTGTTTTGAACAAAATTGTGCTGTTAAGTATTCTGGTTGAAGCTAATCTGTACAGGGCTGGGGACGGAGAAATTGGAACCTTATTTACATCCTTTTCTCCCTTTTTTCGGCTCTGTACCCAACCCCACAGACAAACAAGCCAACAAAACCCTCTGGTAGCCTGTAGAGACATTAGATCTATTCACGATGTTGTTTAGAAAGTTCTGCCTTCAACACACATTTCCACCTTGGAATGGCCCCTTCCGAAAGGGAAGCCCTGGCCGCGCAGTTCAGTGCCAGGACTGGGTTGGGAGCCTGGAGGGAGGACAAGAGAAGCAGGAGGAAGAGCCACGTAGGGGCTGATTGGAGCCCAGCTCTCCCGAGCCTGGAAGCCGGAGTCCCAGGGGTCGTCTGCAAGGCCAAGCGGACGTGGCCGAACTGAAGTCGGGAGGCTGGAATGAGGGTCAGGAGCTGGGCGGGGTCTGGATGGAAGGAGAGGTAGGGAAGTTGTACTAGCTTTCTATTGATGATTGTTTGGTTCAGATTATACAGTCACTCAAATGGCTAGAAACTCTGGCTTGAAACAATACAAGTTTATTATATCAAAGTTTCTATAAGTCAACAGTCTGGCCATGGTTGAGCTGGGTTCTTTGCTCAGGGCCTCCCAAGGGCTTAAACCAAGGTGTTGGCCAGGCTGAGTTCCTTTCTGGAGCTCAGGGTCGTCATCCAAGCCCATGTGGTTGCTGGTAGAATTCAGAACCTTGTGGTGGCAGACCTGATGTTTCTGCTTCCTTGCTGTCCACCAGCCAGGGGCCATTCTCAGCTCCCAGAAGTCACCCGCTATTCCCTGACCCATGGCCCTCTCTACAACACGGCAGTTTTCTTCTTCCTTAAGGTCATCAGGAGAGCATGTCTTTGATGCTTTACATTCTTTGAAAGACCTCAACTGATTACGTCAGGCTTACCCAGAAAAAAAACTCTTAAAAAAAATTTAACACCTATATTAGGATATGATTCCTGTACAGTAAACTATAAGTATTTCAGATGTACAATTTGGTGAACTTTGATAGATGTCTACACCCACGAAACCACCACCACAGTCAAGACAGCAAACGTTCCCATCCCTCCCCAAGAGGCGCATATTTCGAATTCCCAGTTCATCCGTTCCCACCCCCTTTACCTCCTGGTAACCATGTTTGTTCTCTGAGAGTCTGTTTCTGCAGAAAAACCTCTTTTGATGAACTCAAAGTCAACTCCTGAGGAACCTAGCATGAGAGTGTCAGTCGCATCGTAGTCACTCAAGGGGAGGGGGCTATGAAGGGGGCGTACATCAGAGTTTGGAATCTTGGGGCCATTTTCGTATTCTGCCTACAGCAAGAACAAGCAAGTGGAGGTAAGGACAGCCTTCTGGTTTCAAATCCAGGCTCCACCACACACAACCTGGAAGACCTTGATGATGGCACTGTCTTTAGCTCTCCTCTATTTCTCACCAGTAAGATGGGGCTAGTGATCATGCTTACATCTGGGGGTTATGGTGTAGATTCAATAGAATTATATGCAGAAACCCATCGATCAGTGCCTGGCCAGGACCACTGCTTAATGAATGCCAGCTTTTCAAGCAAGTGGCCCATGGCCAACCTTCTCTGAACCGTCAGTGCTCTGCGGGGTGCACTGGGTTAAGGCTCCAGAGTCAGGGCAGAAATGGGAGGTCATACAGCAGCTCAGAGCCCTGTTGGGGGAATACGACTCGCAGGGCTGGTGTCCCTGATGCCCCACCAGCCCTCGAAAAGGATGCACTGAGTCCTTGTCTGCCGGCTTGTCCTGGGTGGATGCCTCATGGAGCTTGGGGGCAAAGCAAAAGATGCAGTCCCAGCCCCAAGCCAAGCAGGGAGCATCAGGGTTGGTGCGGGGTTCGTGATGACATGATGTTTGAGCTGAGACCCGAAAGCAGGCAGGTGGGATGTGGACTGTCAGGGAGGCAGGTAGGAGGTGTTCTTGATGCCTGATGGAAAGCTCCAGCCTAGCACCTGGCCTGTCTCATGCACTGAAGAATGGCTTGTTTTTCTCTTCTCACACCTAGGGGAGCAAGGAACTAACATATATTGTGTCAAGATCCTATCGCGTTTGCAAAATTAAATGAAACCTAATTATCTCATTTGAATATCCTTTAAGTCTGCTCATGGTCTCTAATGTGTACACACCAGAGTTAAACAAAGTGCAAATGGAGAGGGGAGGACGTAGCTCAAACGGCAGAGCGCATGCTTAGCATGCACAAGGTCCTGGGTTCAGTCCCCGGCACCTCCTCTGAAAAATAAATAACTAAGTAAATTTAATTACCCACCCTGCAAAAAAAAAAAAAAAATTCAAAGTGCAAATGGAGACCAAGCATATCAATGGCAGTCACCCCTTTTCTCCAAAATGATACTATATGTCTTTCTCACCTGGACTCAAGGCTGTGTGTTCATTCGGTGTGGAGGACGAGGATAATATGAATGGAAGTGATACCTCAAGCCGCCTAGCAGCGGGCCTGTGTGCACCTGCAGTGTGGCAGAAGGCAGTTCCCGTGTCTGTGGAGCCCAGTAAGCCACGCACATTTCCACTTGTTGCACAAAATGCAGCTGCACAACTTCGCCGATCTCTTGCGAACTCACTTCCCACCCCACAAACGTACATCCTGGCTGTGAGGATTTCCAGGTGCTTGCTTTCTTTGGCTATGTGTGCTGTGAAAAATCAGTTAAAAAGTTAAGGGCTCTACCTTGTTTTTTGAGAATGCTGCAGCTGTTAGAGCCAGTTATAAAAGATCTGGAAAGCGGTCTCAAGGGGTAGGTGGAGAATTTTCATCAGCTAGGTGATTTGTAGTTCTGTTTAGTTCCTACCAGATGTCACGTATTCACAAAAAAAGTGACACCAGCGTCAGCTCCAGCCTTATTATTAGCGCACCACTGGAAACATCTTGGAAACAAAGAGCCAGCAAAAGATTCAGTGGGATTTACAGGTACGTGAACCAGCTCTGCGGAACAGCTAGCACGGGAGCATCAGTGGTCGCCGAAGGGCGTCCTCTCCTCTGAGGGACCAGCGGAGTCAGGCAGACCGCTGTCAGCAGCAGTTACCAGTCACAGGAGCCCGGGGAGGCTTCCTGGAGGAGTCAGCACTTGAGCTGGCTTCTTAAAGGACGAGGAGAAGCCAGACACAGTGGAAGCCGATCCTGGGGAAATTCATCCCCCACGGGAAGACGAGTGTGAACACAAGCGCTCAGGCAGGAAGCAGAGTGTAAGCGGGCGCTTTCAGAGGTTCAGAGTCGTTGGAGGCTGATCAGCGAGGACGTGAGAGAGGCGTGTGGGGAGGAGAGGGCAAAGGAGGAGCCGAGGGCTGGGTAGATCATGACTGGCCTTGCGGGGGACTTTAAGGCGTTCGGACCTTTGCTGCGGGGACGGGGAATGGGGAGTGACTGAAGGGTCTGGGGCAGGGCAGTGTTCAAGGTAGGCCCGCCTTTAAGGTGGGTCCTGAGTGGGATCTATCGCACATGCTCACTGCGCGGGGAAGGACTCAGAGGGCAAGACGAGCCGGAGGCCAATAAGGAGGCGGCGGAAGTAACTTAGGCTGCCGCTGAGTAAGTTCTAAGGAGGTCTAACGTGGAGAGAGGCGGACAAGGGTTCAGACACAGCTTTTTCACTGGTTTCCTTTGCATGGAAAGGACGATAGCATACCAGGTGCAAAAATGGGTGCAGAAGCCAGTTTTCCCCAGTTCATGTCCTAGCTCCTTGGCTGCCCACGTGACCCGTGCAAACGTCTCAGCCTCTTGGTGCCTTAATTCCCTCCTCTGTAAAATAAAGATGAGGTTACAACGCGATCACATCTGTTAAGACACACGAAAGCCCGTAGGCGAGTAAGAAGAGCGTCTGGTACATCGTAAATGCTCAGCATGTGTTAGTGATCATTTCTAGGAAAGCGTTTAGCCTAGGAACTTGCATTTCCCAGCTGGACTCTGTGAGCTGGAATCCTGGCCCAGATACGTGTTCCGTCACCATGGCAACTTAGCCACTCTGCACTTCAGTTTCTCCATCTGTAAGTGCAGGTTTACAGTATTATCTACCTCTTAGGGTTGGTGTAAGGATTAAACATGGAAATATGCGGTAAGCACTTAAGAAGTGCCTGGGACGTAACAAGTGCCAATGACTTTTTTAAAAAATTATCATCATCATCTAGGCAACCCTTTCATTTTGTCTTTTTCCCCTTATGGGCAGTAGATTGAGAACTGATGTTTACTGATTCTATGTAAACTGAAATAGTGCCCACATACGTTGATTTTCTTGTATATTTTGAAAAGTTCTCATAATATAAAACTACTTTGCCTGCTAAGTTTGTCTTAATGTTTCTATAAAAAAAAAAGTCTGTAACAAGTTTACTAATCTTATTATTTCCTATCTGCGTATCACCTTTGACCCATACAAAAGGGAGGTGCAGTGTTTTCCTAATTCTGGCCAAAGTTTTACTGAAAAATACCACTTGGCTCTGGTATTCGCATAATCTATTTTGTAGGAAATGTCACTGCTGTCCTCCAGGAGGGTTGCTAACTGCCAGGACCTGGGGGACAGCCTGGAATTTGGCATTTGGGCTGGGTCTTCAAATTTTAATGGAAAGCACTCAATTTATTTCTACTTGCCTCAGTAGAAAATACTCAGGCAATGTTACGAAGCTACTGGGTTGCCAGCTCTGGGTTACGTGTTATGAAGATGGAAACAAATGTGACTCAAAGAGCTTGTTGTCCAGGCAGGAAGACCTAGCTGGTAGTGATGGGGTGATGAGCGAGCACCCCATCCTGTGAGTGACCATAGAGTGCTATGATTGCCCAGAGCTGCGGGAACAAGTAGTTCACTGCACCCGAGCGAGGGCCACACCTGGGTCAGCCCTGGCCACAAAGGCTTTTGCTTCCTGCCTCTTTAGAGAAGACATTTCCCATCTGGTGGCCTCAGTTTTTTCTTTTTAATTGAAGTATAGTTGATTTACAATGTTGAGTTAGTTTCTGATGTACAGCATAGTGATTCAGTCATACACACACACACGTATATTCTTTTTCATATTTTTTTCATTTTAGATTATAAGATTTTGAATATAGTTCCCAGTGCTATACTGTAGGACCTTGTTTATTTTATATATAGTAGTTTGTATCTGCTGATTCCAAACTCCTAATTTATCTCTCCCCTCTCTTCCCCTTTGGTAACCATAAGTCTATTTTCTATGTCTGTGAGTCTTTTCTGTTTTGTAAATAAGTTCATTTGTCTCATTTTTTTTTAGACTCCAAATATAAGTGATATCATGTGATATTTGTCTTTCTTGTCTTTCTCTGTCTGACTTACTTCAATTAATATCATAATCTCTAGTTTCATCCATGTTGCTGCAAACGGCAATATTTCGTTCTTTTTTATGGCTGAGTAATACTCTGTTGTGTGTATGAACCACATAGTCTTAAAGCAATTGCCTGTTGATGGGCACTTGGGATGTTTCCATGTCTTGGTTATTGTAAACAGTGCTGCTCTGAACATTGAGGTGCATGTATCTTTTCAAATTAGTTTTTTTTTTCATTTTGTTAATGGTTTCCTTTGCTGTGCAAAAGCTTTTAAGTTTAATTAGGTCCCATTAGTTTATTTTGGCTTTAATTTCTTTTGCCTTGGGAGACTGCTCTAGGAGAACATTGCTACATTATGTCAGAGAATGTTTTGCCTGTGTTCTCTTCTAGGAGATTTATGGTGTCCTGTCTTATGTTTACATCTTTAAGCCATTTTGAGTTAATTTTTCTGTACAGTGCGAGGGAGCGTTCTAACTTCATTGGTTTACATGTAGCTGTCTAGCTTTCCCAGCACCACTTGCTGAAGAGATTGTCTTTTCTCCATTGTATATTTTTGCCTCCTTTGTCAAAGATTAATTGACCATAGGTGAGTAGGTTTATTACTGAGCTGTTCATTCTGTTCCATTGGTCCATGTGTCTTTTCTTGTGTCAATACTGTGTTGTTTTAATTACCGGAGTTTTGTAGTATTGTCTGAAGTCTGGGAGGGTTATGCCTCCAGCTTCATTCTTTTTCTTCAGTATTGCTTTGGCAATTCTGGATCTTTGTCATTCTATAAAAATTTTAGGATCATTTGTTCTAGTTCTGTGAAAAATGTCCTGGGTAATTTGATAGGGATCGCATTAAATCTGTAGATGGCTTTGGGTAGTATGGCCACTTTAACAATGTTAATTCTTCGAATTCGAGAACACGGGCTATCTTTCCATTTCTTTGAATTATCTTTGATTTCTTTTACCAATGTTTTATACTTCTCAGTGTTGAAGTCTTTCACTTCCTTGGTCAGATTTATTTCTATGTATTTTTTTTTTGACACAATTTTAAAAGGGATTTTGTTTTTTAACTTTCCTTTCCTGATATTTCATTGTTAGTGTAAATAAATGCAACAGATTTCTGTATGTTAATCTTGTATCCTACTAGCTTGCTGAATTCTTTTATCAGCTCTAGTAGTTTTGGGTGGCACCTTTAGGATTTTCTATACTTAGTATCACATCATCTGCACATAGTGACAGTTTTACCTTTTTCCTTCCAATTTGGATCGCTTCTATTTCTTCTTCTTGTCTGATTGCTATGGCTAGGACTTCCAAAACTGTGCTGAATAGAAGTGGTGAGAGTGGGCATCCTGGTTTCAGTTTTGTTTTTAGTCAAGTGGGAGAGACAGTAAATGGTATCTAAGTCCACGCCCAACTTCTACACTTGTTGATTAAATGTGAGCTGAAGACTTTCTAGAAGCTTTCTAAAGAAGTGAGACTTCAGCACATGAAGATTTTTTTTTTGCACGTTTCATATCTTTACCCTAAAATATGAACTTTCCATGCTCCATATTTTATCTGTGGATCAGCTGATCAAACCATGATTTCTAGGTCCTCTATGGAATAGACTTCTTTGAGTTGAGCTATGGGAGTTATACTAAGAAACCCAAGATTGCATTTATGGTGGAATGTAGGGGAGGAAACCACTGAGTTCTTCACACTGAGTTCCCTTCATGAAACATTTCCCCTTAGGGACTTTTTTCTTGCTGTCAATGACAAGCTTGTGTTTGACCTGCTCCCCCTTGACTTTGCATGCTGGGAAGCTCAGGGCCAGACTGGTGACTCAACATGCTCATGGGTGATACACCCACATTTTGATGTTCCTCTTTACTTTCATTTTCTGATCTTTGTTTTTGCCTCTTGTTGCTTTTCCATGTCATTACATACATGCCTCTAATCCACCTTTAATTATCTGTAGATCAAACTAAGCAGTCGTGTGTGGTAAAAAGAAGATTCAGGTGCCAACCACACGGAGTCTGTGCTCAGGAGACTCTTCACTCTTCTGTGATAAAAATAACACCTCACGTGGGTATAGCTCATTTCAATTCACAAAGCTCCTCGAATTGTCATTGCTACTTTGTGAAATGGGTGGGGATGGTCTTTATTTTCCTCATTCTTCAGATGCAAAAACTGAAGCTTGAAGAGGTCAAGTGATTTGTCTCATGTTGCTTGGTGTGACAAGTGTGTAGGGTCAGGGTTTAGGGACACTTTAGTGGGGACATTTGTCAGACAAGGTTCAGGAAGAGGAGGCTCACTGTCCCTAGTCCCTCATTATCTCTCAGAGAGGCGTGCTGAGTCTAGAATGAAGCTGACACCACGCAGTAAGACCCTAAGGGTGGGACAGTGTCCTGTTGACGCTGTCTTCTTGTGGCATAAGTATGGGAGTAGTCTTCCATAGGGAAGTCGACCTACTGGGGAAAAATCAGACTGAATGCAGAAATCTTCTGTTCAAGAGAATGCTAGGAGATACCAGCTGCTTGGCACCTGAAAACCTTGGGGCCCCTGGGGGTTTGAAGCCATGGTCAGCATGAGCCTTGAATGGGGGAAGGGAGAGCTCAGGCTCCTGGGAAGATGTGGTCCCTCCTCCTGGGAGAATGGACGACACGAGGTCCATCTAGCTTATGGACGGGCACCACACAGGACATACCAGGCCAATTCCTGGGCAGTCCTACTTGTCTCCACATGTAGACAGTAGGGACTGGAATCCAGGCCTTCTGACTCAGAGTCACTCTTCTGCCACCATCACAATACTTTGGTTACAGGGCTGGGGCTATGCAGGCTGAAGAGCAGCAATTCCCACGGAGCTTCTCAGGACAGAAGTAATGGCTTCCTCTGTTCTGCTCATTGCACTGAATCCTTCACTCCATTAGATTTGTTGACCCACCTGTGTTTCCTCCCCCTCCATCCCTGACGACTCTATTGTGAGTCTCTACAGGGCAATGTCTATGTACTACTAATTTTAGTAGACTTCAGGATTTAACATAGTTTATGACACACAATAGACACAATAAAAATATTTACCTTATGAATTAATTAGCCTCATTAGCTTTTTAATGAATTCCTCAGTATGCTTAAATTTGTATATGTGTCTGTCCAGTTACTGATTGATTTTTATTACAAACTGCCCCCCCAAAACTGGATATATCTTACTGATGATGGAGACCTATTGAGATGCTCTTCCAATTACCTTGTGAAGCTACCCCCTTCTCTATAATCCCTTTTACTTCACAGCTCATCATCTTTCATTTGAAATACTACACTATTATCTAGTTTCCCTGTTTATCTCTCTCCTGTTCCAACTGTTCCTGTCTTCCACCTTGTTTCCCACTGCTACTGACCTACCTGTCAGACCCTAAATACATCTGATGGAGTATTTCCAGTCATTCCTCAAGACTCAACTCAAACATCAAGGAGCCTTCACCTTGTGTACCAGACATGTCAGTGGTTTTCTGTTCTCTCCTAGGAGGAGGTATGGGCTTTAATTTTTGCTTCTGTGCATCTGCTGTAAAATTGGTCAGATCCTCTGCAGTTTATTGATGATCATTAGTTATGATGGCCTTTGGGTCATTGAAAATAAATTGACTTTCAGGCAAGAAACCTGAGACAGAATAACTTTTAGGGTCCAGGACAAGGATATGGGGCTATTATGGCATAAGAGATACAAA
The DNA here is from genome assembly GCF_009834535.1 of Camelus ferus. Taxonomy (NCBI): domain Eukaryota; kingdom Metazoa; phylum Chordata; class Mammalia; order Artiodactyla; family Camelidae; genus Camelus; species Camelus ferus. Next base: position 13,953,698 of record NC_045731.1, on the reverse strand, counting down.
ATGAAACAGTAGCATCTGTAATCCTGGAACTAGTCCTGGATTTCTGCTCAGTGTTCACGTGTGTCTCTACCATGTTGTTCCCTATTATGCTCTCTGTGTCCCTAGCAGAAGACTCTGGTCTGTATGGTCTTTATCAGATCCACTCATAGAAATGAATCTGCTAGTGGTTATGCATGTCTTTGTTAGCAAAGAGCCACTGTGTTGTCTTTCCCAAGACACACCTGCATTTTAGTCTCATCCCTCATCATGGAAGGAAAGGTTTGATGGCTACTCATAGAAGTCAGTTTCAGAGATGGAAAGCTGTTAGAGATCTTTCTTCCAGGATAAATTTTACCTTGTCTACTAATATCAGTTGTATGGTTTGAGGGCTTTTATTCAAAATGATTGTGAAGCCACATCTAGGCACCATGAGCAAGGTTCTGGGGTTGTTAGCTTGTCTGCCACAGTCATAGGTGAGTGCAAAGCATACCTCCGTATCTCATACAACTTCTTCCCAGGGCAGGGAGCACCTCTTCAAACAGGTGGTATACTCTTACCACTTTCTTAATACATCTATGGGCCAAGCCTCTCTCTTTTATAACATGGGCTGTGGCATTGTATATTAACTCTCTCTCTCTCTCTCTCTCTCTCTCCATATATATATATATATATATATATATATATATATATATATATATATATATATATATATATATATATATATATATATAAAATTGTCAAATTTCTTAAACCTCTTCTGTCCACTTTTGATTGAGTTGTTTGTGTGTTTGATTGTTTTTTGATATCTCATGGTATGAGCAATTTGTATACTTTGGATATTAACCCCTTGTCAGTTGCATCCTTTTCAAATATTTTCTCACATTCCATAGGTTGTCTTTTCATTCTGTTGATGGTTTCCTTTGCTGTGCAAAAGCTTTTAAGTTTGATTAGGTCCCACTTGTTTATTTTTTATTTTATTTCCTTTGCCTTGGGAGACTGATATAAGAAAATATTGCTACGAGTTATGTCCAAGAATGTTTTGCCTATGTTTTTTTTCTGGCAGAAGACCTAAATAGACATCTCTCTAAAGATTACATACAGATGACCATTGGGCACATGAAAAGATGTTCAGCTTCACTAATTATCAGAGAAATGCAAATCAAAACTACAATGATGTATCACTTCACACTGGTCAGAATGACCATCTTCAAAAAGTCTACAAATAATAAATGCTGGGGAGGGTGTGGAGAAGAGGGAACCCCTCCACACTGTTGGCGGGAATGTAAATTGGTGCAGCCACTACTGAAAACAGTATGGCAGTTCCATTAAAAACTAAAAATAGAGCTACCATATGATCCAGCAATCCCACTCCTGGGCATATACCCTGAAAAGATGAACACTTTAATTTGAAAAGATACATGCACCCCAGTGTTCACAGCAGCACTATTTACTACAATAGCCAAGACATGGAAACAACCCAAGTGCCCACTGACAAACAATTGGTTTAAGAAGATGTAGTAGATACATACAATGGAATAGTACTGAGAAATAAAAATAGAATGAAATATTGCCATTTGCAGCAACATGGATGGACCTATAGAATATCATACTAAATTAAGTGAGTCAGACAGAGAAAGACTAATATCACATGATATCACTTTTCCTGGAATCTAAAAAAATAATACAATGAATCCATATACAAAACAGAGACAGAATTACAGATAAAACAAATTTATGGTACCCAAAGGGGACAGGGAGAGGGGAAGGGATAAATTAGGAGTATGGGATCACAGATACAAACATAAAATAGATAAGCAAAGAGGATTTACTGGACAGCACAGCAAACTATATTCAGTATCGTGTAATACTGTAATGGAAATACATATACAACTGAATCACTTTGCTGGAGCCAGAAACTATCACAATGTTGTAAATCAACTATATTTCAATCAAAAAGTTCTTAAACTTCAATATGGGAACAAACTGAATAAAATCTGAGTAAGGGCTAAAAGGAAAGTTGATCAGTTGTTGTCTGTAGTCCCTCAACCTGGTAGGGGATAGACTACCAAACTCTTAGTACAAATTACAGAATTGTGACTAAGGTCAAATTTAATGGTGATAGTATATTTCAGCGTCTCCTTTACCAACTGTATATCCATATCTTTTAGGAATATAGTACCTACTACAATCTAGAATGATTTTTACCAAAACGTCTGTGTTGAGAGTAGGTAGGAAGTCACAACGGTGACTTTTGCTGTGGATTTCCTTCTCATCTGTTAGATAATGTTGGAATTAAAAGTAAATAAAGACCCTTGGCAAAATCTGACTGTAACCTCTTGGAATTCTTAATAGTGAAGGAAAGGAAAATAGGACATAGAACCCTATGTATGGAAGTGTTCCCAAAAGCAAGTTTAAAAATAAAAGTTCAAAGGAAAAAACGGTAATAATTCCATGGCCAAGGCTCTGTAGGTTCAGAATATAAACTTCTGGACTACATGGCTGCAGAGAGTCTGAATGAGGGCAAGTAAGGTAGACAGTCTTTGATGAGCTTCTAGGGCAGGCATAGAAGATACAGGAGAAGGGGCTGATGGTTCTTTCCCACAAAGGCTCAGAGTAAATTTTAAGTTGTCTTTCATTCTAGATGCCAATTCAGAGTGACCTGGTTTGACATACACACATTGTCTGCTTTGGTGCGTGTATCTGGCTATAAATATTTATCTTGATCATTTTCCCCTTATGCTGATTTTTTTTCTCTGAAAATCACCCATCATTTGCTCTCCTATGCTAGTGTTTCTTAACCTTTTATTATTTATTATTAGTATTACTATTCATTATTATTCCCCTTGGGCACATTTTTAAAACCTTCTTTTCCCTAGTTACCTCCTACACATCATGTTAATAGCACAGACATTCATGTATCTGTCTATGCACTGTGACCTTTTGGAAGGCTGTGTACTGTTGTAATGTCTGATAATTTTTTTGACCCCACCCCACCAGGAAGCAATTTTCGACCCCTTGGGAATGCGTGACTTCTGCCACAACTGTTTTCTTCTGCAGACAACGTATAGATCTGAGCTCCTGGGGGGCGTTTTTCTCTTTCTCTGACATTTTGTTTCTTAGCTCCCTTGTTAACCTAAGAGAAGTACCCACGGTGCTCCCTTTTTGGTTAGCTGAAGATGCATCCTTTGCTTTGCAGTACCCTGTGCTTGCTACCATATGATCTCATCCGCGTAACTATGGACACCCCCTTAGCTCCTCTTCCAGGAACACACATGTAAAGCAGAGAGAGAAACAATACCATCTGGCTGCTTCTCTTCCTTCGGTGTTCTTCTCAACACTTAATTCTAAGAGGTGCAGCCCAGGTTTCTTTCTTTGTTTTTCTGAGGATGACAGTTGTTTAGCTGTGCTTTAGCAAATGTTGGTGAGCTCATTCTTGGCAGATTCTCTGCACCACCTCAGGTATATACTGAGGGAGACAAGAATTCCTATTGGACACAGTATCAGTTTTGCATATGATTTCTTCTGTTTTCCTCCAGAGAGATTCGTTGGACACTGTACAGCTTTGTTATTTCTTTTGTTGAATCTGTGGTTGTGTATCAGTCAGAATAAGTCAGGTTGTGCTGCATTAACGAAACTCCCTCCAAAATCTCAATGCCATTCTGTCCAAAACTGTTGCTTGCACTAGAGGAAAAGCCAGCTGTAGAGGATCTTACTTTCAGCACAGAAATTATAGTTGTAACTTCCATTCTCAACTCATTCCTCAGAGTTAATCACATGCCGCCATCCAACCACAAGAAAGGAGGCACTGTGACCCTCCTTTATTCTAAGGGACAGTTCAGATCTTGGTGAGCAGAACTAATGAGTACCCTAGGGTGGGACCAGGATTTTCTCTATTTTCTGGAACTTTCTCCTCCATACATAGATGGGTGTTTTTTCAGTATTTTTTTGGGGGGGTGGTAATTAGGTTTATGTATGTATGCATGTATGTATTTATATATTTATTTATTCAGTGGAGGTACTGGGGCTAGAACCTAGGACCTTGTGCATGCTAAGCACGCACTCTACCACTGAGCTATACCTTCCCCCACTTCTTCAGTATTTATAATTTATTTATAATTATTTCATAATACAAAGCCGCCTTCCCTCTCTTTCCTCCTGAATCGTGTTTTTATTTTTTCCTCATCAACTTCTGGCCCCTTGATTATAATTTTTCTTTTCTTCTTCGTAATCTTCATTTCTGTTTTGTTTGTTTCTGTGAATTTATACTTGAACTCCCAGCCAGATTGTGAGTTTCTAGCCCCCATTTTAACACTCGCTCTGTTGGGTGAGCAGTTCATGGACAGAAGTGCCCCAAGTCCTTTGATTTCTCCTTCTGCGGGGAGATTTGTAGCACACGTTCTTGGGGGAACTAAAAGGCTTCAAGCATAAGAAATGAATCTCATGGTATCTATAATTTCTAGGTGAACTGACTTTCTTTTTGCTATTTCCACTTGGAAACTGCTCATTTTCAGACCCATTCTGATGAGTTTCAAACAGGCTTCTTCCGCAGAATTCTACCGACGGCTCCTCCCTGCAACAAGAGAATGGCCAGCTCTGTTCTTCTCTGATAGAAACTTCTCCTTTTGTGTCTTAGAGCTTCAAGTGTGAAAAAAGTGATAAGGTGATAAAGTAATTGCTGATGGGAAAGAACAAAAGGGAGATTTTAATAGTCTCTTCTTTTGTACCTTTGGATGGGTCAGAAAAGCGTAATAGTACTTCTGATGCAGAACCTAGAGCTGAGGCTCAAACAGCAACCCCAGGCCTCAGGTAACTTTCTGACTCCAATATCATGGCCTCTGCATTTCTCTAGAAATTGATTATTTCCATTGCCAAGGGCTGACATTGGAATCTTTTTCTCTTAAGCTGCATCATGAGAAAGCACTTATCTCTCTCTAATTCTGAAAAGAAACTTTTGTTACGTATTCTTTAGATCTGCAATGTGCCTTTCATTACTCACTGCATGAGCTCCTATTTGTAAAGAAACATAGCTCCTGAAGACCCAATCTACTCCTTGTTCCGCTTTGCGGGAAACAAAGCCGAAAAGGATAATAGCCAAGGTATTGTGGCTTTAGCCGAAATCAGTGGAGGCTCCAGATTCCGTCTGAATGACAATAACCTTGGCGTCCCTGAAACGCGCCTCTGTTGATTTCATCCTTGCAGCCTGGCAGGAGCACATTTCCCAGTCAACATAAAAGGAGCCAGACTGGACTTTTTTTTTTTTTTTTCTGAGATCTGGGTATGTTTTCTCTTTCTTCACCTCACTTTCCACTTTTCTCTGTCTTCTCTCTCCTCCTCCTCCTCCTTGCTGGGCTCCTTTTGGGTCAGGTGTTTGGATGACGTCCGTCCTCACTCGAGACAGCCAGTGGGATTCGTCCCCCAGAGCACACTCCACGAGACAGAGTGCCAGCCACCTTAGTGTAACCTCTCTAGGGTGGGATGGGGTTTGACTTTCTCCCCCCAGCACCGCCGTGCTCAAAAAAGCAGTTTCCACACTGAGCCGATTGGCTAATACATCCCTTTTTGGTCACTTGAGACCATGGATATCTGCGCAACACTAGAGTATTTTCACAGAGCAGGAGCAGATAGAGTGGAAAACAACAGGAGGTGCTGGACGCCTGTTTGGAAGACGCCTTTTCAGTAAAAGCAGCACGGGCCACGTGACCTGGACACCGGCTTGGCTTCCTTTACCGTTCTGTCTCAGCTCTGCCCCTGTGGTGGGCGAGGGCAGGGCGGCTCTCTGCTGTGCCTTCCTGCTTGTCTCGTCCCACACAGCTCTGTCCCGTCCCATCAAGCGGGCCCTCTGGTCCTAACAGCTCCTCCAGGATGTCCACTCCTAACTCTGGCCGACTGGAGTTGGTCATTGGTCACATACAGCGGAGCAGGTGGTGGGCACAGCCATTCTTTCTCAGGGATGTGGGAGCTTTTTTCGTGTTCAATACTAGTTGAAGAAATTTATCTTTATTGAAAAGTTAGTTTATGTGATTAACCATATTGAGTTCTGATCATGCGTATTTAAGTTCCCTCTGCGGTCTTTGGAAGTTATCTGCCAAGGACAGAATGTGGTCTCAAGTGAGCAAGAAATACAGGCAAATTAGGCGCCGAATTCCACTTGTCTAAAAATGGTAAATTAATAGCCCTTATCTAATGGCGTTCTTTTCCTTGAGTTAAGGCATAACTGAAATTTTCTCATCCATGTGAAAGCAGAAGAGATTTTTATTTCTTCGCTCCATTCCCCTCAGGAGGGGTGCGCTAAGTTTTGTTTCCAGTAGAAAACCCCAGCTTTCCAGTGGTTCTCTTTGTCTCAGGCCAGCCCCTCCCTAAAAGCAATCCTCCCTTCAGTCTACCAGCTCCGTGCTGCTTGGGAAGGTGAAGGGGGGTGGATGGGAGCATCTGTTTCTGACCGTCAGTGAGAGAATTCTGTCCGTTAGGCTCTATGAATTCGTTTTCTGCGAATGGGAGAGCAGAAACGTTCTCCATCAGGATAGAGAAAGCATCTGCACCCGAAATACACAGAAAATCAATCAATCAAGTTAATTTCTAGCCGTCAGCCTTGGAGGCTCACCTCCCATCAGCCACATCAGGAGGCAAAAGGGCAGTTAACTTGTAACGACTGGGGAAGCTGGGGAGCCCTGAAGACTCGCGCACCAGCGCTGGGAAAGGGCGCCTTCCTGTCGCTGTGCCTGTCAAGAGTTTGCTTTGTCTGTAATCACAGTATCCAGTGCTGCCGTGGAGGGAGGCGGTCAGATGCCCCGGGGCCCAGATGCTCACTGGTCCACTGCCCCAGTCCTTAAATTGCAGACAGGGGTTACTCCTTTGAGCTAAAGAGTGAGAAGAAATACGCACAGGCACCTCTTTATCCTCGAACTGGCCCGTCATCAGGCGAAGGCCCCTCGGGGATGCGTGATGTCAGGTAAGTTTGTTGAGAAGATGTCTCTGGCCGAGGGTTGCGCTGGGGAATCCTGCCACAAACAGCCACTTAGGATGGCCCTGGGTCCCAGAACTCCACGTTATTCATAAGGGTGGGAGTTTTTTGCTTTGCATCAACACTGAGGCATTTCCTGGACAATATTCCTCTTCCTCTTTGTTGCCTAAAATTGGTCCTGGAGAGCCACATTACATACCCCAGTAACTAAACTCTTTTATGATCAGGGTGTCCTGTGACATTTGGCTTATCTGTGTGGATCATACTAACTAGACAGTTGCCAGGATTCACATCCTTAAAGTATGTTATTTCTGGGAAGTACAAGTAGAATGCCGTCAGGCATTAGGACAGTGAATGAGTCAATTGGCTCTAGGGCAGGACAGTCGAGAAAGGTTTAGACAGTGGAGCTAAAAATGCTGCACTTCACTTAGAGACGTTTATATCAAAAATACTGACCTGCGGGTTGATAGTTGGATGACTGTGGTGACTCTTGAAGAATGTCTTGCATATTTAGTTTAATGATGAAATAACCTTCAGTGAAAGGTGCTGTGAGCTGGTGATATCTGAGTAGGTGTGGAATGTCATGATGGGATAATTGGACCAATCTGGTCTCCTGGTTTGGGAACATCATTTTCCCAATCTGTCAAATTCTCCCCCTCTTCCGACACCCACAGAAGCACAGATTTTGGTTATGACACTGGGAAGTCTCCAGCTGTCCAAGAACATTCCATGCCCATCTTGTCCTTCTGGATGGAGGATAGTACCCCTGCGCTAACACATCCTCCATGACTGTCAGACATGTTGAAATTTACAGAAGCTACTCTTGATGAAGTTTCTGCCTCAGCCCTGAGCTTGGCTGGCTCTGCTTCCTGGCTGTATTTCCTACTCGGTCTTAGATGGTGTGCAGTGTCCAGCCTTTGGTTATCACTGTTGGTGACAGTAATATCAATAATCATTATCTGCAGTGGAATGTTTTTGTCTGCAGAAAAAAACATACTTATTAGGGTTTTTCTGTTAGATCCTTAACCAGCCTTGCTTTGACTATATATGTGAGTAAATGCTGTTTAGTTTCGCGAGAAGTTTGGTTTGTGAAGTTGAATCTATAAGCATCTTTAAAAAAATTATCCAACCCAGTATTTGCCTTTTTTGGCCTTAGTTCTCAAGAAACTAAATCTGAGTTTAGTGCCCGGTTGTAGGCGATAGCCTTATCTGGGCTTACTCTTACTGGGCTTTGTTCATTTCTGCCCCTGGGTCATTGAGAAGGTCCGATAATTTACCCGCTAGCATAAATAGAAATGGGTCTTTCTCTTGAGCCCATCAGCATCATTTCTTGTCACTCAGGAGAGAGAAGGGAACTCAAACTTAGTACATTCTCGGGGGCAGTGGGCAATATGGAAGATGCACCCGGAGCTTGGTTCTAGGAGGGACCACGGGAAGTAGACACGGCCGGGAAGGCTAAGGGAGGGCAGGTGCAGAAGGAAAACAAAACAGCGTCGTGAAGACCGAGAAACCTTTTTCAAGTGCCGCCCTCCATTGTGCTTTGTGCTCATGAAACAAGAAAACACAGAAACCTACTGGCAAATCCAGACTGAAGCAGTGGCAGGTCATCAGATTAGTAGCCGGGGTGCCTGCTTTCGCGTCCTGCCTCGGCCTCTTTGCAAAAATCACACTCTCTCTCAGTCTTCCTTTCTTCATCTTAACATTAGACGTGTAGGCTGGATGCTCTCGAAGTCTCCTTCTCAGCTTTAACATCATGAGGCATTTAAAAAATGCTTCTGTATTTCACGAGTGTTGGGAACAGCATTGTCACTCCCCAGCATGCGGCCCAACGGCAGCTCTGAGCTGCAGATAATAATAGGTTGGAACCAATCCCTTGACCTGATCTGTTCTGACCTCCCCTGGACTCTGTGTCCCAGAAACTTTTATACTAATTCAAAGGGTGACTTATCTGTTTGGTAAAATTTCCTTTAAATTGCAGGAAGCCACTGCATGCTGGTATCTTTCCTGTCCTGCAGAAATAGACCAGAGCTCAGTCGTCTCAGAAGAGCTTTTATGGGTCTATTAAAATAACTGAGTCCCAAGAGTCCCAGCTGCTCATCGAACCCAAACCCCTAAAGGACCATGTCCTCACCTGAGGGAACTGACACCCACAGACCACCCTAAAGAATAACGTACAAAGGATCCTCCAGGAGATCGGTCATGTCTGTCATTCACTGTCATTCACATTCTTTCTAAGATGGGGTCTCATTATTGAGCCACTATTGTCCAGAAATCCTTTCCCCTCACTCCACCTAGGGGGACCGTTCCATGATTTCCTCATCCTTCCCCCAGTAGGAATACTAATGGAATACAAATTTCAGCCATCAGTTCCAAACGGAGGTGCAGGACCAAGAGGTGTGCTTTTCTGAGCAGCTGATTGAAAGCTGGTTTACAGACTCTTAATACCCTCCCCCACTCTGGAGGCATAAAGAGATGGCTACATTGGTATTAGGGGGAAGGCATTTTTGGAGAGGGCTGCTGGTGTGCTGTGCCAGCCCGTCTTTAGCAAAGGGAAACAGGCTCTGACAGAAGCACTGGGAGAGCTAGATAAGTCCTCCACGTGCCAGTGAACAACGCAGAGGGATGGGGGCCCCATCAGGTTGGGAGAATCTGAAGAGTGAGCCTTAAGCTGCAGTTGCTTCTGTCAGGAAGCAGAGAACAGTTGGCTGCACTGGAATTGGCCAGAGTTTACCCATGAAAAGGACTGGTATTTCCTGTGGGTGAAGAGGTTCCGTCTGGAGTGAGCCAAGGTCCTATTCAAGATGGCGGCTTGGAGAGTGAATTAACCTCAGTGCAAAAACTGGAGGTATAATTGGCCCCTGAGGGACTGACGGAGGGGTAAAGGACCAGTTGGGGGAAGATGCAGTGGCCCCCAGCAAGGGGAACCACTGGTGACAGAGCCCACTGTGAACACCTGCCAACCCCAGCCAGCACCTGTGTTGGGACAGCATTTCTGTGCGGTGAGCAAAGACGTTCCTGTTCCCCTTTTCTCTTCTACCATCCACTGCCCTGCCTTGGAGGTCTTGAAAGCCCCTGTTAGCAAGTTGTGGGAGCAGGAGTGGAAGCTGCGCAGTGAAGGAGCAGAAGAGAAACCAAGCAGGTGCCTCCTCACTTACAGCGGTCCCATCAGGGGATGGAGAGAAGCCTTAACTTTAAGGCAAGATGTAAGCTTTAACTCTTAGGTAGAGCTTTATGTGGTAAGAAGAATACTGCCTTCCCCTCCAAGATGTCCATGTCCTAATCCTTGTACTTTGTAAAAAGGTGTGATGCATGACAGAGGGGGCTTAAGGTGGGAGGTGGAATGAAGTTTGCTAATCAGCTGAGTTTAAGATGAGATTATCCTGGATATTCTGGGTGGTCCCAGAATAATCACAAGGGTCCCTATAAATAAAAGAGGGAGAAAGGAGAGTTGGAGTCAGAAGGATGCGATGTGAGAAAAACTTGACTGGGTCTTGCTGGGTTTGACGATGGAAAGGAACCATAAGCCATTAACGTGAGCAGCCCCTGGAAGGCAGAGAAGGCAGACGAATGCATTCTCCCCTGAAGCCTCGAGGAAAGAGCCCAGACCCTCGGGCTCCTTCATGGTAGCCCAGTGAGCTCCATTTCAAACTTCCTACCTTCAGAAATGTAGAATAATAAATTTGCATTGTTTAAAGCCCCTCATTTTGTGGTAAAATTTTCCAGCAGCAATAAAAAAATAATACATTGAAGAAGCGAATTGAGGCTGACTTACTTCAGAATGACCGGAAAAGTCATGGAGAAGAACTAGCCCCAGGGAATAAATTAAACAAAGAGAAGGAAACCAAAAAATACGAATCTGTGCCCCACGACACAGCAGTTACATTTCTAAATTGGGTCATCAAGCGGTCTTTCTTACTGGAAGTTCCCAACACGGCAGGTCTGGAACCGGGTTCTGTGTTTCTGTAAAATGAGTCACGCATTTCCTGGTTCTGAACAGAGTCGCCTCTGAAATCTGAATCCAGAGACCCTGGCTTTTTGTGGGGCTCCGCTCCGTTGCAGAAACAGTCTGCTCCATTTAGGGGGCCTGGGTTTTTTGATGAGCCTTAGCTGTTTTTCAAGCATTCTTGAAACGGGGCTGAAAAGGCAGGTCTCAGGGAAGGCTGTCTTCTTTTGAAGCATGAGGATGGGGCTGTGAACGGATGTCGTGAGGACTGGGGTGTGATCGGATGCAGTGAGGGTCTAAAGCTGGGGGTCTAGGTTGGGACCAGCTTTGGGGGACTCTGGATACTGCAAGGAATGGGTCACACTTTGTCCCAGTAATGAGAGTTGATAAAGATGTGAACTTGGGCAGTGGCAAAGGAATTAGACAGGAAGCAGCTTGGAGACAGTTTGCTGTTAAAGGTGACAGAATTTGTGTATAAACTGAATAAGAATCTTAGTTTTCTCTCCTGGGTAATTAAAAGACTGGGCATGTCATTAGCTGACAGTGAAACTGAGCAGAAAAAAAAATGGGAGGGGAGCCTATTTTTTGGTGGAATCATACCTTGGACATGATTGAGGGCCACCCTTTTGGTGTCATTTGACCAACTCAGAAAGTTACACTGAGAAAGTAAGAAAGAAGTCAGAGATTGGGATGATGGCTGATTTGGGTATTTTCAACTCAAAGGTGAAAGCAGCTAAGATCACAGGAATGAATGAAATCGTCTAAGAGGAGGTTGTTGAGAATCATTTAGACACTATACCTATGCAGGAGTAGGAAGAGCTTTTTCATGAAAAAACCATTGCTAGGAATCTCGACCACCTCAAGGAGGCTGAAGGGGAGAGCAGAATTCAGAGCGACTGGTGAGCAGAAACAAAAGCTAAGGTGTAAGCGTGCAAAGGCTGAGCAAATATTAGGTTGGTTGCAGGGAGCAGAGAGAAGCGACTCTCTTAAGAGTCCAAAAAGATGTATAAATCGGAGCTGCCAACTGAGAGGAGAAACTCCGTGTGAATGACCGGAGCGTGGGAAAGAGAAGCAAAAGGGGGAAAATGGTAGTGATTTGGTGATAATGGCAGGGCTGCGTGAAGATAAAGATGAGAGAGGATGCTAGGGGATGTCCATTTCTATTGCTGACGTTAAACTTCAATGACAGTGTTCATGCCACAGCAGGGCTTTTTGTCCTGCAGTTCTCAGTGCACCAAGGGTCTGAGCTCCAAGGTGAGTTCCTGTCCCCTGCTGTGAGGGTGTGAGTGGCACAAGGGCGGATAGCCAGATGCTCGCACACAGGCAGGCTTTGTACCTATGGTGTCGTCAGCATCATATTTCATGCTGAGGTCAGTACAGCGGAGAGAGGGGCTGGCCCCTGCCTTTGAGAATCAGATGGTATAACTGGGAAGGCAAGCTCTTCCCAGAGGAGAGCATTTTTAGTATAATCAAATTTTACACATTTAGTTTTTAAAACTAATAAAAAATATTGTAGGATTTCAGAGTAAAGGAAGATCCTATTAGCCTATATGGGATTGGTGAGAAAAGGCTCCGTGGATCATTGAACTTGACCTGTGGCGAGGTGGAGAGAGAGATGGAGTTGGGTAAGCAAAAGCATTCAATAGAGCCTTTTGACCTTGGCCCCCAGGTATTGCCAGTCCCCATCTGTGCTGTCTCAACACAAGGACAATTGTTGGTGGGGACCGCAGGCCTTCCGGGGGAGATGGAGTGGCAGAGAAACAGACCATGGATTGGTCCTGGCTCTCAGTCTGACCAACTGGATGATTATGGGAGACGAGCTTAACCTCTCGACTTTCAATGTCCTCATCTGTAAAACAGGGATCACAACATTCATGCGTGCCCCTTGTTCTCTCTTACCTTGTAGACAGTAGGATCTGATTCTATAGGCAGACCCCTGCTCCGTCTCATTCTCCTCCATTTCCTCCTCCAAACAGATGTCCACGTGCTCTTCCTAAAAACATCTGTGCGGTCATCACTCACTTGCTTAAAGCTCTCTCCATGGCCTACAGGGAAAGCAAAAGGGATTCCATCTCTGGTGCTGACTTCGTCTCCAGCTGTGTCACCTGCTGACCCTCTCCTCACATGGCCTTCACGAACCCCACGACCATTTCCCAATACCCCAGGCTCCTTGGACCCGGCTCACAGTTGGACCTTCTTCCTGGAATGCCGACCCTGGGCCCCCAGCCTCTGCCCTTGCCCTTTCCTTGTTCCCCACCTTAATGTCTACCTTTTAAAAACATATATACATATACACTGAAGTATAGTGGATTTAGTGTGTGTAAGTTTCAGGCGTACAGCAGTTATCCATATACGTATATATTCTTTTTCAGCTTCTTTTCCTTTAGAGATTATTACAAGATATTGAATACAGTTCCTGGTGCCATAGTGTAGGTCCTTGCGCGCCTGCCTTGTGTAAGACTTTGGACTTGTTGTAACACCTCCTGAGTAACCCCTACTTCTCCAAGTCCTGCCACAAAAAAAGTCTCCCCTGACTTTGCGCTTCCACTCCAGCTCGCAGAGGCTTCTGCAACACGGTTTATATTCCACTGCAATTGCTCCGCTATTGGCTGGCTCGTCCAATGAGATCTAGGGTTGCTCCGCTATTGGCTGGCTCGTCCAATGAGATTTAGAGTTGCTCTGTTATTGGCTGGCTCGTCCAATGAGATTTAGGGTTGCTTTCTTTTCCTCTGCTCGACGACTGTGGTGGTTAATGAATGTGTTAAGCAGGTGAAAGGAGCCGAAGGCAGACGGCACCCTGTAACTTACTCTCCTCTTCCGGCCGCTGGTCAGGCTGGGGCCGGCCTGCGCTGCTGGACTGTTCAGAGCGGCTTTTGCGGTCTTTGTTCTCTTCCCTTGGAGGCAAGAGGTAGGAAACCGGGCGGAGGCCTGCCTCTGCGCTTCCTGCCCGGCGTGGCCAGGCGGCGCGCTTGCCCCCGGAGAGCCCTGCCTGCAGCTGCGGGCTGGTGGGGCGGGTTTCTGGAGGCCTCGTTGGGGACTAGACTGGGCAGTGCCTTTTCCGGTCTGAGCGAGCTGGACTCGGGCCGGTCTGTCCCTCCGGCTTGGCGACCCCAGTTCTCATGTCTGCGAAGTGAGAGGGAAATAATTGATACTGTGGTCAAGGTAAGGGACTCGACTGCCCTTGGGTCTGGGAAAGTTGTGCAGGGAAAGCACTGAAGGCAGCGCAGCCCGACCTCCGGTCCCCCTCTCTCCGCGGCGCCCGCCAGCCCCAGCACCGCATCCTGTTTGCTCCGGCCGCAGCCTGCTGCTTGTGAAGTGCATTTGCTGCTAGAGGTCTTAATCTGGAGGAGCAGCCGTCACCCTCATCACGACAGCTTTCCTGAGTCCCTCTGAAAGGGACCCGAACTTGAAGTCGGAAGGCTGCCTCACTGGCTCTCGGTTACCTGTAAGGATAACGACTGCCTTTCCCGTTGGCAAGACTGCAGGGCGAACAACTGTGGTGTATATTTTATATACACGTAGTGTGTGGGCGTGAACAGATAGGTTCACCGCCACACACACGTGGGGCCTGGAAGCAGACTCCAGGTTCAAATCTGGGCTCTGTCATTATTAGCCATGTGACCTAGGCAAGACACTTATTCTCTCTCTTAGCTTCTTACCATCATTCTTCATCATCTGTAAAATGGAAATAAATTGTTACTTGTTTGTCAAGTTTGTGGTGGGCAGTCAGCAAGCATCACGTCGGGTTTTGTTGAATGTGCTCTGCGGGAGTTCGAACCTGGCTTTTCCGCACACTATTGTGTGACCACCAGGAAGCGACTGCGCCTCCCTGTGCCTCAGTTTCCTCATCTATAAAATGGGAATGACGGCAGTACCTCCCTCATAAGGTTTTAGGAGGATATCATGAGAAAATGCATATAAATCTTAAGAAAGTGCACAATTAATCCGCACATTTTAATTCTTCTTGTATTGGCTTTTGTGAGCATTAAATGATATTAGTAATCTTGGAAGTGTCTTAAAGATTATGAAGGTATCCAGGCGTCCCTTGAATGTAAATTTCTATAAGCATCCTGAGAGTAAGGAACCATATGGGTCTTTATCTTCCTCTCGTCACCCTTGTAACATTTGCGGGGAGGGTAATACAAGACAATTGTGTGCACCCATGTCTGCATTTCAGGGGTAAAAGAATCAGAGAGCAATATGACCTACTTGGTTTCACCACCCTGAGTGGCCAAGAAAATGTGTTTTGGTGTCAAATCACAGGGTCTCAAAAAGTTTTTATTAATTAAAATTGGTCCCCCCCAAAAATCACAGAGTCTCATACCCAGAATACTCATGAATAATGATAGTAATTTGTCCTCTCTAGAAGTATTTTTTAAAAAAACCCAAACTATTTATTTCTATAGATGTGCAAAAAGTGATGATATGGGGAGATTTTACATATATATATATACATATATATATGTATATATATATGTGTATATATATATACACACACATATATATATATTACACACACACATTTTTTTTTAAAGAAGACAAACAAGTGTATGCGCCTGTGGACAATGGTTTGTGTAGCAAAGCTCTGCTCCACAGTCTTTCACTCCAGAACAGTGAGGCAGACTTCACGTCTCAGGCCTCGCTGTGGACCTAGTGCATCCCGGCGCAGACGAGGTACAACCCCCATATGGAACATATTCATTCAAAAGAGGGCCGTTTTCTTCAAAGTAGACCCTTGGGGCGCTTTGTCCATATTCTAGAGATACTGCCTCCAACATGCTCTTTTGCACTGCCTTGTTGCGAATTCCCTTAAAAGTCTTGTACCTCCTCTTTGGAACATCCTCAAATTCAGCAGCTCTTTAGTCCCTGAGGGTGGATTGGATTTTTGGAAAAGTGCTATCTGGTGAAATGATGAATGATGTTTAGGGAAATATAAATAAATGAAAGGAGGAGGAATGAAAGGTCCTTGCCTTTGAAGACCATCCCCAGGGAAGAGCTCGGGGAGTGGTAGGCGTGCAGAGGGCTTCACTGAATGGAGGCAAAGACTCTCAGGATGGGGGCACTTGGCACAATTCCCATCCTGGTCTATAAGCAGGCAGACACTAGAATATGTACCATATTCCAGAGGTTAGCAAACTTTTATTGGGTACTAAATATTGTATGCTTTATAGGTCACATGGTGTTTGTGTGTGTGTGTGTGTGTGTGTGTGTGTGTGTGTATTAACCACCCTTTATAAATGTGAAAACCATATAAAAACAAGCCACTGGCTATGGGCTTAGATTATGACTCACATTCATCATTAAATAATGCCTATGAAAAAATATACGTCGAGGTATCTGAATGTGTAATATATTCTATTGTGAAATAATACGTATGAAGCCCTTCGAAAGTTAGAAATGTGCTGAGGCTTCAGGTGATTTTAAAATAATAACTATCACTTACTTAACCAGGAGTGTCTATATTGAAGAAGAATCCCGAATATCTTCATCGCTCTCTCGCTCTCTTTCTCTCTGTGTCCACACACAACATTATCAGTGTCCCCACAGTGGGTATGTTTGCTAAACCTGGATGCCATGGGGAAAAAATGTGGAGACTATTTGAGGCAAAAGGCCACAGTTAAATAAATGGCTAGCTTGGAGAGCACGCAGCTGAGCAGAAACAAAATGCATGGGATTTCCTTGTCACTTGCTTCTCTCTGGGGCTGCCGGGCAGAAGGCTGTCTTTAGCTTTATTACGTAGCAGATGGAAGGGTCAAGCTGACTGGCCTTACACCCAGATGCCTGATGCAACTGAGGGAAGACGTGAGACCACTGAGGTGGCAGCAGAAACAGTTCTCTTGGAGAAGGCCGCCAAGCTGCCGCACGTGGGAAGGACAAGGCGGGACCCTTCCTGTCCCTCTGAGCACCGCTTATAAGCATAACCTTGGCTGGAAGTTGACATGTGCTTTTGCGAGCGCAGCTGTTTCGTCCGTCTACACGTGGCCGTGGTCTCCTGAGGGCCAGCAGATGGAGCCAGGATGCATCTGGGGCCCACGCCTGGCCGCGGCGCTGGACGGTGATGGCTGCATCTGGTACCCAGCGAGCTGGAGGTGGCTGCTTGAAGGTCACCCTGGAAGAAAAGGGGCTCTTTGTGGCAGGGCCCTTTCAGAGATGGGTCCCAGGTTGCGTGAAATAACTGTGCTGTTCACCCTCTGGCAGACCTCTGCCTGTTCTCTGAGCATCACCCAAAGGTGTTTGACTTCAAAGCTGCGCAAGGCACTGGTATATTCACAGGCATCCTATGGCTTGAGGCTTATGGAAGGAAAAGGATCCAGGGCACTCAACAGGGAGTCTCCACCTTGAGAGAGACTCGTAGAAGCTTAGGTTATCAGTGAAGTTAGGACCCTGTCTGTGTGTGTGTCACGGGGACAGAGGTGAGGAAAATTGTCGTGGCCACAGGTGGGATGGAAGTGAGGGACGCCGCACCCACTGGGCTAACGGTGTTAGCCAGCCAGAAGAAGGTGCTCAGAGGTGCTGCTCTGCAGGGGAGAACCTGAAACCAGCATTGGGAAGCAGAGCATGGAGGCAGAGAAAGAAAATACAACCAGCAGTGGGGGAGGGTAGAGCTCAGTGGTGAAGCGCATGCTTAGCGTGCACGAGGTCCTGGGTTCAAGCCCCAGTGCCTGCATTTAAGTCAGGAGCGTCTATATTGAAGAAGAACCCCAGATATCTTCATAGCTCGCTCGCTCTCTTTCTCTGTGTATCCACACACAATGTTATCGGTGTCAATCGATCAATCAAACCCCCCCAAGTTAATAAATAAACAAACCTAATTACCCCTCCCCCCAAAAAACCCTAAAAATAAATGGAACGATAAAAATAAATAAATAAATAAGGGGGGGAACCCTGAAATGCTTTAAAAATAAAAATAAGCAGCGCAGGGAACGGCGTGCGCCGTCTTGCAGTAACATAGGATGAAAGATCATAGCGAAAGGAATGTATGTGTGCGTGTGGATGATTGAAACGCTGCGCTGTACACCGGAAACTGACACAGCATTGTGGCCTGACTATACATCAATAAAAAAAATTTTTTTTAATTAAAAAAAGGAAAGCAGAACAAGGACGAGCATAAACACGTGGGGGGGGGGGTGCATCAGGGACCGTCAGAGTGAGCTGCTGCACGTGGGGGGCTCTGTCTGCATTGCTCACCGAGCCCGAGGTCAAGCAGACCTCAAGAGCTCTGTGTCTTCTTCCCTCTGATGACTGAGGGGCCTGGGTTACCACCTGGTTCGGGCGTGGAAATAGATGGGGGGGGCCTTGTAGAAGGAGAGCTGTGATCTGCATGCAGACGAGCTGGGGGAACTCAGACGCTGAGGGAAGAACTGGAAACTTCATGAGAGAACTTAGGGAAGAATCCAAGCCCACATGGTACGTTTCGTCCTCCTTCTGGCTGACTTCACTTGGAATGACGATCTCCAGGTCCATCCATGTTGCTGCAGATGCCACCGTTTTATTTGTTTTAATGGCTGAGTAGTACTCCATTCTATATATGTACCACAGTCATCTGTCAGTTGACATTTAGGTTGCTAGGAAGGCAAGCACAGAGCTAAAAGGAGAGAGGAAGAGTCGACACAGAGCACAGCTGAAACAGAGCAAGCAGATTTGAGGGACTGAGCCTGGGAAGCCTTTGGGAGACAACGAAGACAGGAGAGGGAAGGATTTGTATAGGTACTTGAGGGGAGGGAGGGAGCTGCTGAGGGTATGGGGCTGGTTTGAAGGTCCTTTCTTCAGTCTCTTCCTGTGTGTAGCCTAGGGTCAGAGTCCGGTCCTCTCCCCCATCCCCATACACCATTGCTGTCGTGTACTTAGGAGCCCTTGGACGTTGTGAGACAGACCTCCAGGCACTGCCCACTGCGGCGACCGGGCACAGGTTTCTGCCATGGAGCCCCATGGGGCGACCACCACTTTCCGTTAGATATACTCTGGGTCTTAGTCCTGGGCTGCCCGTGCAGATGGGTGGAGCCTGGGGTGAAAACTTGCAAAGGATTAGGTGCAGCAGGGAGCGGTGAATGGTGAAGTGGTTATTCAAGAAGAACGTACGTATAGGTGAGAGGCTGCAAAGAGGATTGTCTTGGTTAATTCAAAGAAGCCCAGAGAGTGGAGAGCGATCCTCCAGCTTCAGGAAGGGATGGTTGATGGGGCTACAGCGGGAGGCAAGCCACATGGCATCACTGGCTCGTATTGGCTTCTCTTGACTCTGCTCCCCAGCATACGTGGTGCGGGTAGTGGAGAGCATCCCAGAAGTCCTTCTGGTCCCTCTCTATCCAGCTCCCTGTTCTCTTTTTATTTTTATTGTGTTTTATTTTTTGTCACAGACCTGGTTCAATGGACCTGGGAGGGGCACATGTCTTACAGGCTGTGGGTATGTGCGCCTTCCTACTTAATCTGGTTGATGGCCCTTGTGTCATAAATAGGACTGTTAGGTAGCTTTCTGATTTCCTGTTAGGAAGATGCTTTGCATATTTGACAGGTCTGATAAGACTGACTGGTCGTTTCTGCCCAAGTTTTCACCTAAACTAAGACATTGCAATCATTCTAGACAGTGAATATTCTTGGCTTGTGGGTCCTCTGGTCTCTGTTGTAACTACTCAACTCTGCCCTTTCAGTGCAAAAGCAGCCACAGGTTATATGTAGGATGAAGGGGCAAAGATGTGCTACCATAAGATAAAGATGACGGAGCTGAGAGAAAGCGCCCTATCCTCAAAGATTTCTCCAGCAGCTACCTGGGGAGCCTGCAGGTCTACGTTGTACAGGTGTCCGCGAACAGCTTAACTGGGTTAAGGTGCTATGTTAGGAGGAATACATTAGAGAATGTTTTCTCTGCGAGGAAGAGAAAATATTACTTTAGTGAGTAGTTACTTCAGCCAATCAGCATCCTTGGCTGGGTGAACAGTGACAAGAAGGAAGCGCAGGTGGTGGCATGAGCTAAGAAAACATCCAGGATGTCTTGGAAGATGTCTGATTGCCTTCGAACCACATGTATACCTGTTGTGTGCAAGATCTTGTGAGGGGGAGCCGTGAGGGCCACATGGATGGATAAAACATAACCATTATTCTCCAGGAGGCTGAAATTGAATTGAAGATGCATGAGCGCTCTGTGTATCCAATTCTGTATGTACGTATCCATCCACCCATCCTTCCACGCATGCCACAAATAATGAACGAAACAGCAGTGGGTAGCTGCCAGTCGGGCAGGTAGGAGCCCAAAGAGGTTTAGAAGAGAGATCAAGTTTTATTGTCCAGTGTGAATGGGACGTCTTGAGGGATGTGACCTTGAGTGGAACCTTGGCCGATTGCTAAGTATTTAATTGACGGCCCTCGCCCCACCAAAATAAACAAACCAACAAACCCTGGGGCATGATGTGGAGGAAGCAGGCACTTCTCTCTCCCTCATCGGGATTCTGTCCGAGGGGCTGACGTCACAGGTTCATTAGGATGGGAGAGTCCCTCCCCCGCTGCAGTTATGGCCTTGAGTTCACACCTCTACGTGTCGGCTTGACATGTGTACGAGCGGACAGTGGAGAGGAGCTGCGCTCACTTAGTGTCTGGATCCTCCTCACACACTCCCTGGCTTCTGCTGAGCGCCAGGCGCTGGGCGGTCCAGTGCATCCCTTCTCCACGGCTAAAGCCGGCACTTGGCGCTTTGGTCCCACTAACAGGCAGCAGGCGGTTCATCTCACATATATGCAGGTCGACATGTTTTCTTCACTGGAAATAAGTTAAGACTGTATTTACTTGCATGGGACTCTGAGGCCAAATCATAGTGCAGAGTAATAATTTAGTTCCTCAATGAACGGATGGAGAAAACAAAACCCCAGAAGACCTAGAGCCATTAAACAGAGCATTGTAACCATTGCGTGGTTTTAGATAACGCGTGCAGAGTCTCTCCTGCCCTTTCTCACGCAACCACATTGTTGGTGAACAGGCATCGAGAAGGCATTAGGTGATGCTTGATTGCATTATCTTAAGCCACTGCGGTTTTTGTGTGTGAAGGGTACAGATTTATGCTGAGGGGTTCAGCTCGGGAGCAGGCACGTCAGTTTGTTCATGAATGCAAACTGGTGATTACCCTCATTAACGTCACCAGGGCAGACTGATCACTTTAATTCAGGCGGAGGCATGCACGCAGCATTCGCTAGTGCTGTGCGTGTACCTGGGAGCACAGGCTGTGCCGTGTCCCCGAGGGGCCCCAGGCATGCAGATTTGTGTTCTCAGTGATGTCTAAGGACCGGCGAAGGTGCAAAGACCGGAGGGACCAGGAAAAGATTGCTTCCTAGCACTGCATGGAAAGATGTTGTATAAGTTTCATTTGGTCTTAGCTGCTGAATGCGGATTGGATGACAAACTGCATTAAGGATGGCACGGAGAACGTACACTTGTCCCAACTCCAGATCATAGAACCTGGGGCCCTCCTAGGTCTGACTAGGTGGTGACAAGTTGAATGACGGCCTCCTTATGGAGCATGAAGGGAATTTGTGGGGCTTAGTGAACTCAGAGCATTTGTATTGAGTACCCATGATCCCAGCTATGTGCCAGGGGAGTGAAATCCTCTGTCCTGCAAGAATTCACAGTCTAGGTGGAAGTGACTTTTTAAGCAATGCTGATGTGCACTTGTGGTTTGTAGAAGGAAGGTTGGAAAGAGATTCAGATGAGGCGGTGGCTGGAAAGGCAAAGAGAAACAGTGTCACGGTGAATGTGGGACATAACACTGTTGACACTGGAGAATTGGTCATTCACGCGTTGCTGGGAACCATTCAGCAAGCACGTGGCTGTAAGTAAACAAGCGCCAGAACCTTCCCCTGACCCGGAAAGTCCACTTCTGACAGCAGCCAACACTGGATGCCTAAAGATGCCTGCGACTTTGTTTTTGGTAATACCAAACATCAGAGACTCCTTTAAATGGATGGCAACAGGGAATTGACTTGCCAAATAATAAAGTAAAAAACATTTGGGAACCTTATTCAATTATAAAAAAAAAATTAATTACAACTATATAGGGAATCTGGAAAATATTTGCAACGTAAGAGATGAAGTAGCGACAAAAGGTACATATAGAGATTGTAAGTTTGTAACAGTTGTCCCTGAAGGAAGCAATGACCGCAGGGAAAGCTGACCTCCCCTCTTCACTCTCTATCCTGCCTCTGTTTTACTTCCTTTGTAGTAATCATCACAGTGTGAGCTCTAACAATGCATTTACTTGTTTAATTTAAATATAAGCTCTTCTCTAGGGAACATAAACAACATCTAACTCGGTCACCTCTGTATCTTCAATATATGGCATGTGTTAGGCGCTCAGTATCGGAATGGCTGAATACATCAGCGATGGGGGATTATTAATACAGTTATGTTTACAGCGACCTTTCAAGAAAATGCACAATATGAAAATAACACTTGTCCAGCCCTTACTGGGCGCTGGGTTAAGACCTCTAGCCATCTCTCGTTTCCATCTTGTCACAGTTTGTCTCTGAGTTGAAGGAACTGAGGCTCACAGTGGTGAAGCACCTTGTCTGGCCTGCAAGGGCAAACCTCAGGCTGCACGCCTCCAGAGCCCAGACTCTTGATCATAATATGATTTTAAAAAATAAAATATATAGAATAATCAGGAGTGTCAGATGCTGGCGGGGAGGGTGCTTAGTGTGCGGCAGGTCCTGGGTTCAATCCCAAGAGCCTCCATTAAAATAAATTAAAAAGTAAATAAACCTAATTACCACCTCCCCCCTAAAGAAAAGTGTCGGATGCCTTAGTGAGGTCATTTAAAACAAGAGCAAGAAAAAGCGTCTCTCATTTCCCCCTCCCCAGTGTCTTCAGCTGCCCCCAGCTGCCAACCTGTCCCAAGCAATCCTTCCGTGACCAGATTATCCCCGTGTGTAAGTCTCCTCAGTCCTTCAGAACCTCGGTGACTGGTCATCAGATTGGTAAACTGCTCTTGGTCTGAGGCACCTGCGTTTTAAAAGGATTTCATAACACCTAGCATGACAGAGAGACCCTGCTGAAAATATGTTCCGGGGCAGGCAGTCCTCTGGGGCCCTCCACGAGCCAGGCGCTGAAGACGGTCACGAAGCCTGTACTTCTGCCCATCTCTCTGGAAGTCCACTGTCTTCTTTGGGGGGGGGGACTGCTCTGTCTTAACATCAGCTGCTTGTGTCTTGCCTCTCAGAGAGTCCAGGGCAGCGCACTGTTTGGTTTCTCGCTGAACTGGCAACCCGCACCTGTAGGGAAGGACGTACGTGCTGTGGCACCTTCACCTTCTCTGTGCGGCGGGCGTGCACACGTTAGCCCTGCCTGTGTGCCGGTAACTCCTCCGCTGGAGGCCACAGCCCTCTTCATTGCCGTGGCCGAGAGTAGCCCTCTGCCTGGAGCTGGCGCTGTCGTCTCGTCTCTTTATGGTCTCCATGACTAGGCGACGGTGGTGACTGGAAATTCCATAAACTCCCTTGTAATACCCAGCAAGTTCGTTTTGTCTCCGAGGTACGATGGGAATGAAATGTGAACACAAGAAGCAAGCGCTTTATAAACCTCCGGATTGCTCTTTGGCTCTATTCAATCGTATGTTCTTCTTTAAACACCCGTATGTACCTGCAGCCGTAAAAATTAATGAAATGATAAAGTGTTTTGGGGTTGAGTGCACTGAATATGTGCTGGTGTTTGGAATTGAGCAGAATTATAAATATTAAAAAGAAGTGTGATTTGATTGCCAGGACCAGAAAAGAAGAAAATGTTCATTGTCTTTCTTATGCGCCTCACATCACTTTGAAGTTAAATGCCTAAATACTTCATTAGCAGAGATTTTTAATGTCTGATTGAGAAGCAGCCTTCCATATAGTTTGGTTTTTCTTGCCAGTGTTCAAACAGGTGATGGCATCTTCTGAGGCAGAGCTGCTTTCTGCAGTGATGTCTGCACAAAACCGACTTTGACGGTCATGATGTTCTGTTCGCCAGGTGGTTTGAGTTGTGCAGATTTGTGTGTGTGTGTGGGGGGGCTGATTAAATACATCTTGCATTTTAAATGGTCACAGTATATTTTTACGAGGGCTCCACACATTTCTGATTTTGTCCGTTCTAACTCTGCTCTTCGTCTGCCTGGCGTATCTCCAGCTCGGTGTGTGGTCAGCTCACGTGACTAAGGTTCAGGAAGGGACGCCAGGTGTACAAGGTTCGGCTCAAGGAGCAAGTTGCTTCCTATAAGAATCAGCACCAGCTCTCCTTCCTCGTTGCTTTCTAAACCTGCTAATGACACTACTGTTTGCTTCACCTATTTACGCGGGATGCCCCTGGAGGAACAAAAAAATACCACCATCTTTGTGCATCCAGAAAGCTGTGCTGATCAGCCAGTGGGAAGAGTACTGTAGGATGACCATCTTACCTCTCACTGATGCGTCTGCCGATCCCCACCCCCAAGTTCTGCGCACGTCTTTTCTGAACTCTTAAAGCCCTTGTGGGCAGCAGCGCATGGTTTAGCGAAGGCTGCTAAGCGTCCTCCTTCTCCCACAAGGCAACCAGTGCTGAAGACAGCAAGTCAGAGATAGAAGCCTTGGCCCCACCTTTCCAGCTTTGACTCCCTCCAATCCGTTATGCTCGCGGAAGTCCCGGAGCAAGGCTTCCTATCACCCAGGGCGTGGTTGGGAATTCCGTGCGATTGGCTCCCCGGGGACCTGTGCCACCTTGACTCATGGCTTACTCTCTTTGGAAAATCACAAGCCAATCTAAATAGCCCGACATTTCATAGTTAATGAGATACTTTATTGTTTTCTAAGCTTCCAGGAAGGCAAATGTCCCTTGTTGCAAGTTGCAAACCATTCAGGAGTAAAGAAAGCAGAGGCCAGAACCAGCCTGTAAAAATGTTACCTGCCCAGTTGATGCAAGCAGGTTTCAAAATTCCAGTAACTATAATCATGTCGCTCAGCATCTTTTGGTTCGCAGCCTGGGGACACTAATCTGTTCATGATCTATTGATTAATTTTTTTCAAATGTCTAATGCTTCTAATCCACCACTTCCACGCCCCGCCCCCCACCCCCACATTAGGAAGACTGTCATGCTAGATTGGTTTTTAAAACAACAGGAGAAAATATTGTGATTTGAAAAATAGGACATTGTATTTTACCAGAGAGTTTCTGACATCATCACATAAGAGCTGTAGTGGAAGAACACGTCGTTGAAATCAATTATTAAGCGCCTGCTGTGTGCGGCAGTCTTGGACTGGCATGGAAATGTTTGCTGGCGTTTCAAGCTGCACTGCTGATTGGGAGCTGCCTCTAGACTGAGATTTAGCGTTGCGTGCCAGAGCTCTCAAAATAACCATACATAAAACCACGTTCAGAGTCAGCACGATGTCAGTGGGTCCAGCGAGGAGGGCAGAGACAAGCCAGAGGAATATAAGGCAGATAGGACCACTTTAAAAATACACGAGCCTGCCTTTGGAGAGAGTGACATCTTAGCATCCTGCTGGAAACATTGTCAGAGTGCTTTAAAATACAATCCGAGGGAAATGAAATTCTGGGGTTTTTTTTTAAGTGGACTTAAACAGCAGGAGTACAGTGCAGAGTGGAGGCTGCCAGACTTCGGGATCTGTGGGTCAGGAAATTAAAGAGAACAAATAGTTGAAGAACTAATGGGAATTTCCAGCTGTTTGCTTTGCGAGCACTGTTCCCCCTGCAAAGACTGTCGGGCAGCGGTGCGCTCCCACATCAGATCCACGCTGTAAGGGAGTTTGTGGAGCAAAGGTGAAGCAGCACTGCAAAAGATGCACAAGGGAAAGTTGCTTTGTGTTTGTGTTTGTGTTTGTTTTTGTTTTTGTTTTAATCGGTGTGGAAGTTTCTGTTTGGCGTCTCCCTGACACAGGAGTCCAGTTCTCAGGCCCAACGTTCCCAGGATCAGCTCCTGCCTGGGGACCTTGGGCTAGCATGTGTGGTCTGGAGAGCCACCTCTGTGGCTCAGTCGTTGGCTTTTGCTTTTAATGGGGGTACTGGGGCTTGAACCCAGGACCCCGTGCATGCTAAGCACGTGCTCTACCACTGAGCCGTAGCCTCCCCCCCCCTCGCCCATGACAGTATCCCCTTCTGTGCTCAGCTGGAACTCTTCTGTTGTCCGCAAGCCTTAGCTCCAGATCACACTCAAGCTTCTCCCTGACTTATCCTGGGCTCCCTGGAGACTCAGACAAGTGCAAGAAAGTATTTTACCAGGGCTGGTTATATAATAGAATGTAGTTACTACCTAAAAAAAAAAAAACTTTGCTACGGAAAGTGTCAATCATATCCAAAAGGGTGGCATGGATAATGAACCATCAGAGGTTATCACGGAGGTAACGTCACATGGGGAAATCACACAGCATCTCACCCGCATCTAGAGATAAATATATCTAAAAGCTGTGGATATTAATTAAAACAACTGAAGTATTACTTGCATGCTTTATAATATTAACTCCTTCATATCATCACATAGTCAACAGTTAGATTTACTTGTTTCACAGTGTACTTTTATTTATATACATTAATTCGTTGCCATATTTATAGCTGTCGATGTAACAGTTTCTTTGTTCTATTCGGGTTCCAAAGAGCTCTGACTTTTTTCCCACTGGTTGTCGCCGTCACGGTCTTCCTGACCTCACCCATGAAGTTTCATTTGACATGTTTGTCTCTTGAATTTTCTGGAAATTGAGACTTGATCCTAAGGCTGTTTATTTCCAGGTTTTGCTTTTGTTACTGTTGTTGTTGGTTCGGCAAGAACATTACACAGGTAGTGTTACATCATTCCACCAAAAGATACGTCGTATCTGCTGCTCTTTCTTATTTATAAATATTTTTTATGTCAACAGCCCTGTATGCTTGCTTGGTCTAGAGTCTTATCTCCCTGAGAATGGTGGTAATTTATTATTTTTCATCTTTCAAAGATGCAAGCAGATATTACCCAAGACCTGATCCCTGCAACATTTTAAAGTTTTCATGTTGTCCTTATAGGCTCATATGCCAAGCCCTTTGGCAACGGTTCAGTGCTACGCACAAGTGTGACCTCAAGTGTCTGTCCCACGGCAAGCAAGGAGGATAAAGGGCAAACACAACCGTCATCTGCAATCGTCATTTTGTAAAAAGAAAGGTTGTTCAACAGCATAAAGGGGAAGAATGTTAACATGAGGCCAAAAGACAGAGTTATAAATTAAATACATATTTCTTTCTGGAAAATTCACCACACCGTCCTGATCTGTCATGCCACCATGGACAGGGGACACGGCATTCTGGACTCAAACAATGGACCACAATGGATGCACCATTGTTGCACACCGTGGTGTTGGTCAATATCTGCCAGAAAGTAATGTGAAAATTTGTCTAGCCAAATTAAAGGTCTGCCAGCTTTATTGCTGAGAGTCTCTTTGACCTATGATGTATTCCAAATCATTACATGCAATTTTAAAAAGCTATTCTTTAATTCTTTAAACAGGAACTGAGCACCAATTCTATGTCCTATTCTTAATCTGGGGTTTGGAATAGAAAATAGACGGGAATACAAATATAACAAAAATTAATAAAAACTCGGAGTGGAGACAATGATACAACAAAAAAGAAACTGAGAACTTGCACTGTTAGTTCTTGCCCTGCCTCCACGGAGTCTCACAGCCCTGGGCGTCTCATCGTCTCTGAGTGAATACAAGAAGGCATATTTGTCCTCCGCTTTGAAAATTAAGTAACATAATGAAAATTAGCTGAAGAATCAAAGGAAAACTTGGAAATGTAAGAAACAAAGCAATAATTTTTGGAACTCCATCTGGTTTCTCATGGTACCTGTTCTCACTGCAGTAGACGATGTGTTCTTCCTCAAAAGCCTCAAAACAAGATCCCTTGCACTTAGGATTTGTTGAAGTGGTCTTCCTTGTCTCCCCATCCACCCAACTCCTGCTAAGGAAACAGTGCTCCGAACCGGAAGTGACTTACATAAGTGGCTAGCTGTCGAGCCTCCTGGTCTCCAGTTCTGCACTCCTTCCTACTGCTCCGTACTGTCTGGGGTTCCTTCTGCACTAGGCACTCTGCACACGTGTGGTGTATTTTAATATTTCAGGGCACTGAGGCACAGGAGGGACGTAATCTGGTTTTGGAGAGCAGATGTGAGCTGGATTCAAAACGGCAGTGGCCACGGGGCTCCCGGGGACCCTCTCTCTGCTAATCACTTGCTCTCGTTGCCCTCCTGCTCCTGGCCTGGCAGCCCCTCTCCTCTCCTTTGCCCCTTCTAGTCCCCACCCTCCTGTCCTCTTGACATCAGCCTGAGGGCACTGATCCGTGTTTTCAGTGCTGGCTTTGTGTGCTGTTGACCTTGGCCAGTCAGTCTGACCGTGGGTTACCAATTCTCACTCCTTGAAGACAAGGAATAGCACACATTGAAATGCTTTACCTGGAAAGCTGAATTCAGTTCAGCTATTTCGGCTGGTATAGGATGTTTAAAAAAGTCAAATTTGAATGCCTTTATTTATTCATTTTTAATTGAAGTACAGTCAGTTTACAATGTTGCATCAGTTTCTAGTATACAGCATAATGTTTCATACACATACATATATATATATATTCTTTTTCATATTCTTTTCCCTTATAGGTTACGACAAGATATTGAATATAGTTCCCTGAGCTCTACAGTAGGACCTTGTTGTTTATCTATTTTATATATAGTAGTGTGTATCTGCAAATCTCAAACTCCCAATTTAACCTTTCCCACCCTATTTCCCCACTGGTAGCCATGAGTTTGTTTCCTATGTCTGTGCGTCTGTTTCTGTTTTGTTTTGTAAATAAGTTCATTGGTGTCTTTTTTTTTTAGATTCCACATATGAGCGATCTCATATGGTGTTTTTCTTTCTCTGTCTGGCTCACTTCACTTAGAATGACGATCTCCAGGTCCATCCGTGTTGCTGCAAATGGCATTATTTTCTGAATGTCTTTTTACCAGACCTGCACGTTCTCATTTGCCGTGCACTCTCCCATGGCCTCGTGGACTACGCGAGCCTTTTCTGCCCACTTCTCAGATCTGCCTGAAAGCATTTGCGTTGACTACCCTGGCCTGGCGTCTTCCCGACGGACTGTGACAGGCAGATCGCGGGTTCTTTCGGGGAGCAGACTCTGCTTTCCAGTTTACTAGGAGTCTCTTTTAAATCCAAAGCATTACCTGTGGCCTCTCTCTCGCTGGTCAGAGTTTAGTCTTGGCATGGCCAAGGTCGTAGTGTTGTGCACTCAGGGATGAGTCTTAGGGAGTTCGGGGGAGCGTGTGTGGGTGGGTCAGGGCGGTCCACGGGGGAAAAGCGTTCAGAGCAACGCAGGTAGAACGCATCACTGTGATTATCGTGTGTGCCTGAGAATCGTGAAGCAGTGCTTTGCAATTAACACCGTGTTCTTTGGGCAGAGATGCTGACTCACAAAAGATCCAGTAATATCTGCTGTCACACAGAAGGGCGCCCTCACTGCATTTGCGAACGGATTTTCCGGGAGGTGGCGCCCTGCGGAGAAGGCGAAGGGCCACGAGGCAGGGTGCGCTCCCCGCGGCTGCAGCGCGATTTTCACTTAAATCCCCTTCGATGCAGGTTGCCAATTTGGCCTGCTCCATCTCCAACAACGAGGAGGGGGTGAAACTGGTTCGGATGGCGGCCACGCAGATCGACAGCCTGTGTCCCCAGGTAAGCCCCTCCTGCGCTTCGGTTCAGCGGCGGGCTCCTTGGGGTCCGCTGCGCTCGGGGCCTCGTGTCCTGCCCTCTCGCCTCTCCCTGGGAGGTGCTGCCCTCCCTCCCGGGCCATTTCAAGTTCTGCCTTCCTCAGAAGGAGCGACCTCCTCCAGTCTCTTCAGGCTTTCTGGGGCGATTTTTCTCTTTCCCACTCGTACAGACTTCGTCCTGCTTGTTCTGGGCTGGTATTCAAATGCTCCCTTATCTATGCACCTTGTCTCAACAGCTAAATTATACACCTGCACGTGTAGAACAGGAGTTATATTCCCGCCACATCCGTGCTAAGTAAGACTTGTCTGGCAAACGCTTTTGAAACCTGAGGCTAACGACTGTAACTTAAAAAAAAGAAGAAGAAGAAGAAAAGCAAACAAAAACTAATCGTAGTCTGCTGCATCTTTTGTGTTTTGTTTGTCCTTCTGAACGCTGCGAACTGGCTTCTTTGTAGAAGCTTAGGGACCAGGGTTTCAACAAGGTCTTATACTTGCTTGCTCCTCTTTTGAAAGAGTGTGGTCAGCGCATCCCCGGCTTGTTTCTAACAAACAGGTCATCAACGCTGCTCTCACGCTGGCTGCCCGGCCGCAGAGCAAAGTCGCTCAGGACAACATGGACGTCTTCAAAGACCAGTGGGAAAAGCAGGTCCGAGTGCTGACGGAGGCCGTGGACGACATCACCTCCGTGGACGACTTCCTCTCCGTCTCAGGTAATCACTCACGGGCCCTTTGCAAGGCAGCTGAAGGAGCAGAGCAGGACGAGGAGCATCCTGCAGATGTCACGGGTCTGTGTGTTAAGTGCTCTCCTTGCCCTTTTGAGCTTTCAGCCATCCCTGCAGACGTGGTGGGCGTCTCTCTCTTGAAATTCTTCTCTGTTGTGCACGTTATTTCGAGACGCTGAGTCTGAGCATTGGGGGGGGGGGGCGGGGAAACACAACTTTCCGATCAAGATGTTAGAAACCTGAAGAGATTATTTAACTAGACTTAGGTTCCTTTTTAGTACCTGGAGTTTTTGTTTGTTTGTTTGTTTGTTTTTAATAGAATGGCCTTTGATGCATCTGAATCACCCATCTGAAAAGGTATGGGATATGAGATTGGTTATGTTTAAATATCAAAAAATCAACTAGTTATTCCAATTTGGCTGTGTTAAGGGGTTTTCTTGTTTTGTTTGTTTTTTTCCCCAATAAGTGCAGTTACCCGGATCTGTGATAAGCCAGGAGGAAATGTTAGCCACAGAATGAACCCATTTGAAGGCACCTGGTAGCTCTTGAGGCTTTGAGCCTTTGTCCGTAAGGCTGTGTTAAGGAAGTGAGAGAAAGTAAACAGAACTAGTCAGCCCAGGGGACTGTGTTCCATATCTTGTAATAACCCTTAATGAAAAAGAATATGAAAACGAATATATGTGTGTATATCTGCATGACTGGGACACTGTGCTGCACACCAGAAACTGACACATTGTAACTGACTATACTTCAATTTAAGTAATTAATGAATTTTAAAAAAGAAGAAATTGGAACTTTCTTCCTTATAAATGAAGCCAGACCGAAAGATGATAGTGCATTTGAATAACGGTGCAGTCAGTTTGACCTTTAACCGGACTCATCAGTGCTGTTTCAACATTGGGCTACCAGCCAGCTAATGGGCCTTTTTCCAAACACATTTGACCAAACACATTTGGCCCAGTTCACCTAGAAGAGTTTCTTTGGGAGAAGTCGGGGAGGAGGTCGCTGGAAACATCAACCTCTTTGCAAGGCATTAAAATAACCCAATGACCCTTGAAAATTCAAATTGGCCAGGTGTTGACTCTACCCGCAGGTGCATGGAATGCAGACCTGCCAACTCAGGTGTGCCCCGGCCTGGACAGGGACCTCCTGAGGTCTGAGCGGGAGGGGCTGTGGCACTATTTGGTGGATCCAGGCAGACAGGGCCTTTCGCTGCAACAGCGTGGTTGGGGTTTCTGCGGGGATGGTTAATCTATTTGGAAACTTTTTTCTGGTTGTAGTCTTTATTTTCATGAAGAAACAGGTAATGGATTCCCACTGGGGGCCTGTGTTTAAAGCTTGTCTGAGAGTCTGTAGACCTGATGGATGATGAAAAAGCCAACTTTGAAATCATGGAGGGCAAGGCAAGCTAGACGGGAAGCAATGAGGGAGCAGGTGCTCAGTGTCTCATTTGCCTGACCCTCTGCTGTTTGCTTTAATTCTCACCAAAGTTCTGTCAGATAGGCGTCACTGTTCTGAGTCTTCTTTGAGAAAAGTAGATCACTCAGAGGGTAGATAACTTGGCAGAGTTGCTCTTAAAATCGAGATTATCCTCTTTTCAAAATCAGTATGGTTCTCAGTAAGTCAAGACAGAAGGGCATTTTCCTCTGTTGCTTCCAGGTTTCGTGACAGCTCCCTTGTCCCCCACCCCGCTCTGGCCCCTTCATTCCACTCTCTCATCCTTTCCAGAAACCTGTCTTGTTCTTCACTCCCAAAGGGCTCGGTTTTTTGACGACCTGTCAAAGAAGCTGTTCCTTTCAACACACCCGTTTCTAGGGATTGGCTGATGAAGATCTCAGGACGATGCCATTCTTGGGACTCTTGCCTCCCTGATGGCTGAGTCCTAACGACTTAAAAGATACCCGAGAAATGCATCTCTCATGAGGGGATTGGAAACTGGATAGGCTTGCTGGGGATTCGGGTGGTGGGGACAGAAGGATTGCCGCCAGGACTGGGCATCTAGTAAGTGGTCAGTCCTTGCTGGGATGGTGAGAGGGGTCCCCAGCAATGGGTAGGGGAACTCTCTAACCAGCCTCGCCTCTCACACAGCCATCCTAATAGCCCCTGGAAATCTTACTCTTGCCGCCCTTCTGTTTACAAATGAGTAGAAAACACCCATATACTACCTTTTTCAAAGCAGAATCATCTCAGAACTTAAAACTTCCCCAATTCATCCTTTTCTTGAAATGCATGTAGGAAAATTTCCGAGGGTAGAGAAAAGAGAGGTGAGGCCGTCTTATCTCAGACTGTTTCAATAGCACAAAGCTTTTCTTAATTTTTTCCACCGGGCCTGCCTCTCTGCCATCTTTCTCCCTGCCATCCCTTTGTGCATCTCATTATTACCAGCAACAAGAAATGGCTGTGGCTTCCGCTGATAACACTGCGCCGTCCAACCCCAGTGGTACAGGTGCCATGGCATGCCATGACGGGGAAATGAACAGGCACTGTCAGGGAGCCAGTCTTGGCAGGGCCCGCCGAAGCTTGCCTTTGGAGTTGACAGTCAGAGGCGGCAGGCACCTTTCCACAGATGGGCTTGACAAATAACGGCACAGCCCGCTCCGTCCTGCTGGTAGACCGTGGACACGGACCAATCTTTGGGGAAACTCCTCATTGCCACTCTGAGCTGGAGCCAAAACATTTGCATCAGTAAATTGCAAGTTTGGCCCAGGAGATATTTTGGAATGGCACTAATGACATTTTATGTCTCAGTTTCTTCTTAAGGGAATATCTATTCTGGCAGGAAACTCTATTTTGAAAACAAAAAAAGTTTTGTTTTGTTTTTTTAAAGAATTTCTCTCTTTTTTTTTTCTTTTTTCATGCTACCTGAACATGTATGTCTGAGTCCTTAATTTGTCCATATGAAATGCAACAAGTCTGGGGAGCGATGATGCTATTAACGTTACAGGAGCAAATCCAATTTTCAGATGTGGTCTGCGCTCATAAAAATGTGAAATGGCTGTGTTAGAACACTTAAAGTTTTCCCAGTGGGCAAAAACTACAATTTTTAATAGTGTCTTAAAATGAGCATCTTGGCATTAACCACATGACAGTTTAATTCTTGGGCTTGGCTCAGAAAATAGCAAGCATCTAAGATCTGAAAAAGCTATTAACTCCATCCCATAATGTCTAAAAATTTTTTTTTGTCTGCCTTTTCCCTTTTTTTTTTTTTTTTTTGACTCCAGGGTCTTGAGTTAGTTTCCTTAAAAAATTCACAGAATGAACTTTGTTTCTGAATTTAAAAACCATAGCTTTATAGCTTATAAGGACTAAGTAGTTTGGTCATTAGTGACTTTTTAACAAAACTGCATCTTTTCTTTTGAGATAGTAAGGTTGCAAAACTCCAAGGAAGTTTATCACAAAAAACGTTGCAGTCAAATGTTTCATGATGATTAAATACCGGACTTCACATCTGGGCATCACGTCCAAAGTATCTAAGTGGTTTATGCCAACGACAGAATCATCTCTGGAATACACATGCTTTTTATTATTACTCTCTCATTTATGTTATTTTCTACTTGGAACAGCATTCCTGTCTCTTTACTTAATGAATTCTTTCTCTTGAGAATACCCGAGGATAAAAATATGTAGCTGATTATTCCTCTTCAATGGACATGTTTATTTAGAATTTCTTCTTTGATTCTTCTGCCGTGTGCAAGGTGCTGTCAGATATGAAAGTATGAATCCAGTGTGGATTCTGCCTTCAAATTACTTGCTGCCCTTTTTGCTAGATAGGAGACAAGAGCGCTTCTAAACCTGTGAGCCCCAGACCTCAGGGTGTAGAGACCAGAAGTGGAGAAGTTATTACAAGGGGTCTAGGAATCCATATGTTACAGCAAAGTGTGTTACAGCTCAGTGTGACAGCAACCTGGATGCTGGCGAGAGACCAAGCAGCACTCGAAGGGTTGGAGAACTCAGGTTTATTATGCCAATGGGCCCAGAGGAGTTAACACTCCAAGCTCTAGACCCCATCTGTAGGTTTACACGGGCTTTTATAGGCTACCAGTCAAGACTTTGCAACATTTTGCAACATCATATGCAAATAAGGTATAACAAAGTGGACCAATCAAGAATGAGCTTTATGCAAATGAGGTGTTAGAAATGGACCATTCAGGAGTGATAGAAATGGACCAATCAGGAGTGAGCTTTGGGAACAAATAGAATCTTAGGGGTAAGTTCCGCTTTCCTAGAAGCAAGCTGTTTTACAGAAGCAAAAAAAAAAAAACTAGATAATGGCACCAGTGGGAAAGTAGTGGCCCTGGCTGGGGGTCCTGCCAGTCTTTTCATGGGGCTTCCCACCTCATATATACATACCAAGTGTGATTTTGTGATCAAATAATATGTCTACAAAAACAGGTCTAGCTCTTTTTCAGATACATTGTTGGTACTTAGGTTAATAAAATGCAAATCTGTGTAAAAACATTCTTGATCGTAGTGGCTTTTACATATATGTACTAACCATTGGTATAACTACTGTCATGAGAGAATTTTGATTCCTTTTTTTTGTGAAAGGGGCACCTCTAATTGGGGAAAGCTGGGAAAGGCTGAGTAAACTAGCTCAACATTTCAAAAGAAAAAGTTGATTCAGAAAACTGAGTCAGTGAGTAAACTGTAAATTAGTAAAATTAATACTTTACTCACTGATGATCAACCTGAATAACCATTGAGGAGATTAGTTGACAATTTGATTAAAAGCAATGCTATTAATATCATGGCCTCCTTCAAATATGTCTCCATTGACCCTTGAAAACCTTGGAGGTGAGGGGCACTAACGTTTCTTTACACAGTCGAAAATCTGCATGTAACTCTACAGTCAGCCCTGCTTATCTGAGGTTCATCTGTGGATTCAACTGGGCTCCACAGTATTGAGGTATTTGCCTTTGAAAAAATCTGCATATAAGAGGACCAGCACACTTCAAACTCCTGTTATTCAAGGGTCAACTGTCATCACACATATCAAAGCATATTCTTTTTCTTGCTTTCTTATTAAATTAGTTGCATATTTAAATTTGGGAAAGAGTTTTTAAAAAACTATCATTTCGTTTTAAGATATTAGGTCGCAAATTGGCTTCTTAATTTTTAAATTTTGTTAACTCCAGAGACATTAGTATCTAAGATCATGAGCACATTCCTCTGTTTTGCATTCAGTTCCAAAATCCCATCTTTTTAAACTATGCACAGCAAAGTGCGACCTCTGCCTATTCTTATATCTTGTTATTCAGAGAAAATGGCACTTGGTTGCTACTTTTGATGTGAAGACCTTTTCGGTTGCTCAGTTTCAGGGACCAGGGATTATTTTATTGTCTGGAGGAACGCAGCAGGGCAGTAAGGGAGTCCTATTGGTTTGTTAATTTATTAATTTAATTAGTTATTTTTTTGGTGGGAGTACCAGGGATTGAACCTAGGACCTTGTGCACGCTAAGCACACACTGCCACTGAGCTACCCCCTCTCCCCTAGGGAGCCCTACTGAAATTAACATTTTGTATTTAAAATCCTGTGCCGTTTCATTTGCGTAAACCTTTTTTCTCTCAGGTGCTCTTTTAGGTGAGTTTGCGTGATCCAATCCAAGACCTCGCAAAGGGGTGCTTTCCAAAAGTTCCTTAGTAAAAATGAAAACTTCCAAGTCTCTGTTTTCACAACCGTTTTTCTCTTTTACTCAGAACAATATCAGCGTTCAGAAAGTACCACTTCTTGTGAATTTAAGAGAACTAAATATTAACATGTAAACATTCCGTTTATTTTTTCTATTCTAATTTCTATTTGAAATGAAAGACCTAGAGGAGGAAGGAATCAGAAATGGATAAATAGTTGAGTGAGGAAATCGTATTGTCTGGGGTCCTTTAAGGAACATCTGTTATACTTTGCAATTTTCTTTCCAGTGTCCCCTAAGAACGAACGTTCCCTCTGAGTGGTTGGTTTAATGTAAGTAGGAGAGATGCGCAGGGACTGGGATTTTCTGAGAGTATCCTCCCAGCTCTCTTTCCTTAGGAATTTAAAAATCAGAACTAGCTCTGGAAACTTCTTAAAAGGGTAATCATTTCTTTTAATCCTTTATTAAGTGTTCATTGACTTTGGTAGTTATAATTTCTTAAGTGTTACTGGATTACTTAAGACTACTTCCAAATTGGTTCTGTTTGTTAGTGGGGGGGTGTGCATGTGTGTGTGTATTTTCAGCTTTAGTTCTTTTCTTTATTCAGAGCACTAAACTTTTTGATCATTTCCTTAGAATGCTGTCTCTAAAGAATGGTTAAGGGACATAATCACAGATCTCGCATTGGACATGAGAAAGACAAAATTGCACACTTGCAAAGCTGTGAGGGGCCAGATTGCATGTTTTCTCTAGGCTGGTGGAGAGGGAAGCCTCTCACCTTGCCTACTTGGATTCTACTTTGGACAACGGTGGAGCGTGGTCCCTGACCTTGACTCCAGTCTGAGGGAACCAGCTGCAGAATGGACTGCATTTCAGTCATGAGGAACTCTGCGACCCTCTTCACCTGACCAGTTTCCCATTGCATGTACCGTGTGCATGACACGGTATTAGAAGACTGATGGGCTGATGTGTGTTCATTTTACAGTTTCCGTTAAATGCTTCCTTAATAAAAAAACATGATCCAACTAACATCAGCCAAGTGTGACTCTGGCCACATCTAGAAACATTTCTGCTTTGTCAGGGTGGCTTCCTGTTCGTCTCTACAATCACTCTTAAAAGACTTTTTCACGCAATAAACCTGAAACATTGAAACAAAGAAAGGGGTTGTTTTTTAATTTAGTGCTTCTCAATATGTGGTTCCCCAAACTGGCAGCAGTAGCATCACCTGGGAACTTAGTAGAAATGCAATTTCTTGGGCCCCAGACCTAGTGAATCAGAAACCCTGGAATTGGAGACCAGCAGTTTCTATGACGTTGCAAGTCTTCCAGTTGATGTTCAAGTTTGAGAACCACTATTGTAACTACAAAGTACGGTTTAAAAATACAATTTCCATGTTATTAGGCATGTCTTGAGATGTGCGAGGGGACGGCTTATGAGGGTTAATGACCCTTCGATTGGTTTTTAAGTGTGTGAGTGGGGTAAAGTCATATAAATGTGTGTGCGTCCTCTCCACAGAAAACCACATCTTGGAGGATGTGAACAAGTGTGTGATCGCCCTTCAGGAGGGCGACGTGGACACCCTGGACAGGACCGCGGGGGCCATCAGGGGCCGGGCCGCTCGCGTGATTCACATCATCAATGCGGAGATGGAGAACTACGAAGCCGGCGTTTACACTGAGAAGGTGCTGGAAGCTACGAAACTGCTCTCGGAGACAGGTAACCATGGATGTTAGATTTGGCCAAAATGTCAGGACCGTGATTAAATTCTGTACCTGAATAAATCTGCTTCATTGTTTTTCCATAGGTCTTTCTGCTGCTGAATTACACATGATCACAAAAGGGGTGCTCTTTATTTTTTGAGTTTGAATTGAAATACTTTAGCCGATAACAATGTATTGTTTTGCGTGTATGTACTGCTCTGTGACTTTTATGCATTATCATTTGATTCTCACAAGGACCTTACAAAGTAGGCAGAGTTTTATGAGCTCTCATTACAGGTGTGAAAATGGAGTTTTGAATCAGTCAAGAGACTGGAAAAGAATCACAACTCTTAAAAAAATACATAGTGGATATGTGATTGGCACTTGGAATCTTGAACTTGAAAAACATTTCTCCATCTATTTCTGGAGAAGAGAAAAATTTTTTTAGTAGTTTTTCCTCTTGACAAGTGTCTCTTGGCTTCAGACCCTTCCTAAGGTCCCTCACGCCTTGTGCCATTTGTGTATGTCGGGGAATGAGAGGAAAGAGGAGGTCCAGGAAAGGAGAGAAAAACCAAAGGCTAGAGAAAGAGAATTTAACTCTACATTGGATGGAGTTATGAATGGATAATGAATCGAGTCCTGTGTATTCACAGAAGGAACTCTCCTCAAATTTGGAGGGCGGTTCTTCTCAGGTCTGGCCGTGGACTTTGGAACCCACTGGGCTTTTAAAAAATAGACATGGTCTCTGTAAGGTCAGAAATGGCAGGGTTTCAAGTTCTACATGCTAAGACATGCTGTAGAAACACGTTTCCTTCTCCAGAGGAAAGGTTATTGACAAAGACTTCTGTTAACATTGGTTAGTCTAGAACAGCAAGGGAAGACAACAGATACACAGACTGGTTGCTCTCTCTGACATCTAAGCAGAAAAGGAAGAGTGTCATGTCACACAGTAAACAGCACGTCTAGTGATTGTCCCTCTTGAGAATCCTCACGGACTTAGAATGAGACGTAATCACCGTAACAGTAATAATAAGACACATCCACATTTTAATTGGCTGAAATTCGGCACTGTTTGCTTTCAAATAGGCTTGCCCTTAGCACTCACTAAGGCAATACAATGCAAGCCACACAGTATTTCTCTTCTCATTTGGAAGAATTAGAAACCCGTATTTTACTGTCCAATTTAAGGACTTTTTTTTTTTTTTTTTTACCCTTAAGAAGAATCTCTCACATTTCTGGATCTCTCAGTTCCTAGCCCATTACTTTTTTTTTTTAATTGAGTTATAGTCAGGTTACAATGTCATGTCAATTTCTGGGGTACAGCACAATTTTTCAGTCATACATAAATATACATATATTCTTTATATTCTTTTTCACCATGAGCTAGTACAAGATCTTGTATATATTTCCCGGTGCTATGCAGTATAAACTTGTTTATCTATTCTATATATACCTGTCAGTATCTACAAATCTCAAACTCCCAGTCAGTCCCTTCCCACCCCCCCTCCCCCCTGGCAACCACAAGCTTGTCTTCTATGGCTGTGAGTCTGTTTCTGTTTTATATTTAAGTTCATTATCTTCTTCTTCTTTTTTATTTTAGATTCCACATATGAGCGATCTCATATGGTATTTTTCTTTCTCTTTCTGGCTTACTTCACTTAGAATGACCCTCTCCAGGGACATCCATGTTGCTGCAAATCGCATTGTGTTGTCATTTTTCATGGCTGAATAATAGTCCATCGTATAAATATACCACTTCTTCTTTATCCAGTCATCCGTTGATGGACATTTAGGCTGTTCCCATGTCTTGACTATTGTAAATAGTGCTGCTATGAACATTGGGGTGCAGGTGTCATCCTGAAGTAGGGTTCCTTCTGGATATATGCCCAGGAGTGGGATTCCTGGGTCATAGGGTAAGTCTATTCCTAGTCTTTTGAGGAATCTCCACACTGTCCTCCACAGTGGCTGCACCAAGCTGCATTCCCACCAGCAGTGCAGGAGGCCCCCCTTTCCCCACGGCCTCTCTGGCATGTGTCACGTGTGGACTTGTGAACGATCCTAGCCCACTACTTTCATTTTGTTGCAAAGTTGCAGCTTCCCCTGGTGCCTCTGACACTCAGCAGCACTTCTTTGGGCCAGACCCTGGGTAAGTCGTGTCAGAGCTGCGGGGAGGACACAGGGACAGAGCTCTCCGCTCAGGCCTGCTCATGGCCTGTCGGAAGGGTAACCGTGGCCAATGAGCCACAGAGCACGTTGCCAATCTGCAGGGTGACTTTGTGCACACAGAGAAGTCAGGCAGCGTTCAAAAGGCATTATGGAATTTTTTTCTTACTGCATCTTGGGGGGCCTTGATGAACAGGAGGAGGGGTACCCATTGGCTTGAAATCTATGTAAAGGCAAGGACAGTGTGCTTAGTTGATTGAATTTTTGTGACATAATTTTCACCTGAAGTCCTTTTTACTTATTTATTTAATTTATTTATATTGAAGTACAGTCAGTTTACAACGTTGTGTTAATTTCTGGGGTGCAGCATGATGATTCAGTTTTATGTGTTTCTTTTCCTCTTCTTCTTCACCACAGGCCATTACAAGGTATTGAACAGAGCCCCCTGGGCTACACAGTAGGGCCCTGCTGTTTCTCTGTGTTACACACAGTACTTAGTATCTACATTCCTGAACTCCCGATTTATCCCTCCACCCCCGCGCCCCCTCTGCCTCCCCCCTCTTCTGCCTCCCCCCACCCCCGTAACCACAAGTTTGTTTTCTATGGCTGTAAGTCTGTTTCTGTTTTGTAAATAAGTCACCTAAAGTCTTAAAAATGTAAATAATATTCTGGCAGAATTTTTTTTAACTAAAAACAAAAAAATCAGTGAAACAGAGCAATCCATCCTGGATGGCTGTTGCTAATCAAGAGTTTGTTCTTGTATATTAATTGTCAAAGCTTTTAAAATTCTCCTCCCAGCCCTTCCTGGCCGTGACTGAATACTCTGGGCACAGAACTAAAGGCACCTTCATGACTCTGAGGTCCACATCCAATTCTTATTTGAGCAGCGAAGATGAGCAAGACATTTGGATCCTTCCTATCTTTCAGGATCTGTGGACGATAACTAGGGAAGCAGCCAGGTAAAAGCGACTGACATAGGCAGTTTGTAAATAGCTAGCAGGAAATGCCGGAACGCCCGTCGGGGGAAAGTGGATGTTAGTGGGCTAACAACTGGAACATACAAGGCGTATCAGTTATGCTGCTTCTGTCCGCAGTTGTTCTTTATCCTAAACAAGAACAATATTGGTTCTTTATGGGTAACTGGAGAGGCTGTCAAAGAAATGAAGGCAGAAAAACTTTAGCTGTTAACACACTGATTGCTAATTAAAATTTCTGGAGGGTGTCCTAGACACAGGGAGTTTGAGGAAGAACCTAAGATCAGTTCTGTGACTGTGGGTTCCCGAGTTTTGTCGTTTATATAGATTTTACAGACTGGGTCAGCCCCCTTGTTGGGGTCTGTCTGTGAGAAGGAGGCCCACATCCTCAAAATAAAACCCCCCTAGACGTATCACTAATACCCAGATTTCTACCTTTGGGCTCATGTTTTGCTCCTGGTTTTTTTCAAAAAACAATCTTAGAGCACCATAGAATTGGTCCCTTTTTTTATATATAAGCTTATCACACTTTGTCCTGAGAATACATTTTCTTTTGGGGAGAACACAGGGCGGTGGGCAAGGAGCGGACGGTGCCAAGAAGAAGGATGAGGAAAAAAGAAAAAGAGTCGAGGACATGGGAGACAAAATGTCGTGTTTTCGTTTGCCTTGTCACACCAGCCTGCCAGGTTCTTTCCAGTTTTGTATCTGAGTTGTTAGATTCAACTCTGAGGCAGAAGCTCGCAAAGTCTGTATCACTGACACCTGGGTCTTGTGAATTCTTTCTTGGGGTGGAGGAGGCGACCCTGTGCGTTACAGGGCACGTGGCAGCCTCCCTGGCCTCACCCTGCCGGCGTCTTGTGGGACCTCTTCCCTTTCTCACTCCAAGTTGTAACCATCAAGGTGTCTCTAGATGTTGCTAGATGTCCTTGGGGTGGATAAAAT
The DNA here is from genome assembly GCF_009834535.1 of Camelus ferus. Lineage (NCBI taxonomy): Eukaryota > Metazoa > Chordata > Mammalia > Artiodactyla > Camelidae > Camelus > Camelus ferus. The sequence continues at coordinate 13,911,969 of NC_045731.1, read as the reverse complement.
AAACTCCACTGAAAGTAACTGCCACAAGGGAAAGAAATTGTCCAAAATAGGAGCAAGTTTAAACAAGGCAAAATTGAGCCCATACACTATGGCCACAGGGTCTGGTGAAGGGAGTGGAATGAGAGCCTATTACAAAAAAGCAGCAAAAAAAAAAAAAATTTTTAAATAAAAAGAATGGAAAAAGGCAGCATGCTCAACAAGTCTTGACTAGACCAGACTTTGCTGCTAAAGGAGTTTGCAAACACAGGCCAGCTCCTGTTTGAACATCTAAACGAGGCAAGGGGAGAGCGGTCCCTACTCTCCCACCTGACTACCTTCGCAGAGTGCCTGCAAGCTGAGCGGGACCCAGACAGTGACAAGACTGTCTGTAGTTTATTCTCCATCAGTCATTTGACTTAGTAGAGAGTAAGTGCATTTTGTTAAAGAGTGCTGTTTTTGTTGCTAAGAATGCTGATTTACATTTGAAAAAAACAGTTTTGTAGATTATTAGTATGCTCAACATTCTAGGCCAACATTATATAAAAGTGTACCTATTTATTTTTTATAAAACGCATCCGGGCTGATGGAAACGCAGTAAACTTGAAGTACAACGGAGCCATTAAATAACTGACATATTAGATGGGCTCTCCAGTAAAGCCTGAATTATAACCAATTGCCAACAGCTTGGGAGTGAGCGCGCCCCTGCTGACACCCACCCTCTGAGAGATCTCGTTTACAAAGTCAGGTCGCGGTGGAACGTTGAGGAGGGGAGAAGGGACATTCAGTGGTATTACATTTAGATATACAGAGAGTAGCTCATTCTTCACTGAATGGGTTATATTGCAATGCCATTCTTGTAAAATTTGATAGCTGATGCAAGTTGGTGTCATCGTGAACGTGATCAGGTTGAGAGAGAGATCTTTGAGACGGTGCCCGCAATTCCCTTTTTAGATGGGATGAAAAAAGAACAGAAAAAAAATAAAGGATTTTTAATGAGGATGTTGATATTGAGCCCTTTGTGTGTGGAGATAAATTTCCAGTGTTGCAGAGAACACATGAGCCAAACAGATGGTATAATTTTTTTATTAAGACTTTTTTTTTAAAAGAATAATTTAATGTTCATAGCAAAACTGAGGGAAAGGTACAGAGAATTCTCATAGTCCCCTAGACTCTGTACACACTTAGCCTCCTCCGTTATCAGCCTCCCCCACCAGAGTGGCTCATTTGTTACCATTGATGAACCTACACTGACACGTTCCAATCACCCAAGTCCACAGCTAAGATGACGATTAACTCTTGGTGTATATTCTGGTGCATTTGGACTAACGCTTGATGACACGTATCCATCATTAAGGTATCACGCAGTGTATTTTTCACTGTCCTAGAAATTCATTATACTCCATCTATTCATCCTTCTCCCCCCAACCCCCTGGCAACCACTGATCTTTTCACTGTCTCCATAGTTTCGCCATTTCTAGAAGGTCATATGGTGGGAATCATAGAGTACATAGCTTTTTGAGATTGCCTTCTTTCACTTAGTAGAGATGGTGTAATTTTTCCTTTCATGCTTCTGTAATGTAAAGTTTTCATAAAGGAGATTTTTTTAATATCAGTCCTGTATATTTTGTGTAAGTGTAAGAGGGTCAGCAAATAGAGAGCACCCAACCTGGAAGTAATAAATAGGGGAGCCGTGTGTCGGTACAACGTGGTAGAACAAACCCAGCTACAGAACCAGAAGGACTGAATTCCTCGACTTCTGCCAGCTGAGTGTGGCCTCACACAAATTAGTTAGTGCCCCCGAGCCTCAGCATCTCACGTACTGCCTGAGGTTTTGTCATCCAAGTATGGCCAATAGGATTAGTCTTGGGATGTACGTTGCACTGTTTCTTGGCTTCCTGATGACTGCGCTCAAGTGGACAGTCATTGCTCACGAGTCTTCTGTATAAATAAACCCTCTGCTCCGGGTGGACAGGTGCGCTCATGATTCTGCAGGCAAAACACATGCAGGCTGTTCCCACTTTCCGTCCTGTCGTCTCTGCCACGTCTCCCTCCTCCTCTACATCTGTGTGTTGAATTTATCCTTTAAGATCTGACTCAGGTCTCGGCTGGAGACAACAAGGATGTATGTCTTTGAGTCTTTGGACATTTAGTGGGTCCACAATGAGACTGTCGGCTCCTAGAGGAAAGTGTGTCTGTAGTAAGTGCCCAGGGTCCACAGCAGTGTTATCACATCATTAGCTTTTAGTATGTAGACATTGGTTTAATGAATATAAAAACTTAGGATATGATTTTTTTTTCAGTAGAGCATACCACTAACAGTCTCAGGCCTACAGCTCAAGAGCTCAAGATTCCAAGATAAATAGAGAGAGTTCTTCTCTTATTTCCTATGCATCAGTAGAGAGCAATCTTAGGGTATGCTTATCCCACTGGACCAATGTCTCTTGTTAGTGGGGTCAAGTTTAAAGACTGGACAGGTCTGGGGGAATGGCTCATTCCTGTGGCTGGAGGTGGGAGGTGCAGACAGAAGTAAGATCATTACCAGAAGTAGGTGGTAGGAACAGATTATTGGGAAGACAAATACATATATATATTATAGACAGGAAGGACTGTTACAGTCCATTACTTCTCCATGACTGACCTTGAAATTAGATTATGAAAGTAAGGAATTTCAACAGAAGCTGTAATGACAGATTATTTAGCCTAGATCTCCTAATATATTTTAAATGTATTTTAGTATAACCCTTGGCTATTTGCGTAAAAAGCATTTTATTTCTCTCTGAAAGGTCAGAATGATTACCATATGGCAGAAAAGTCTTACTTGTTGGTGGCTGTGGTCTTCAGCAGAGGTGGGAAGTCAGAAGTGTAGGAAGAACGAGAAGGAAATTGCATTCACGTAGTAGCCCTTAAGTAGGCAGTGTGCAGTTTGTCTCAAAGCCTCTTCCATACGACTGAAACCTACATGCTTCGTATACTGTAGGCATCTGGCTGATGGTTGTTGATATGTATATTTATTCATTTTATCCTGAAAGCAAATGCTCAGGGCAGTGGGACGCGGGCAGAAGAATTCTGAGAAAACACGGCTTGAGAAAGCGAGAGAAACAATTTTAGCCTAATAATAAACCTCTAACGTGGAAGAGGGGATGGGACAAGGTGGGCAAAGGAAGGCTCACAGTTACACATTTATGTGCCATCAGTTTGGAGCAACGCCGTGGAAGAACGAGCATTTTTCTAGGACCCGGTTGTCAAAGTCAAACCAAAAAGAAGGCATGAATTTCCAGCGGGGCATGAGGCACATCTCAGACTCAGAATCCCGGAGACCGAAGAGGACATGCTACTTCCTTCTCACTTTGAGGCCGTCGGGGACCAGCATCCACGGCAGTGGCAGTGGAGGAGCAGGAGGGCCTGTGTCTTTTGTCTGGGAGGGCCAGAGCTGGAGCCCACGGGACCTGGTGGCCGGGATGTACTAACTGTGCACAACTGAGACGGTCGTCAGTTCCTTTGACCCAGAACCCCTCCCGCGTCAGTAATGGATGTTTGAATCAAAGGAAGGAGGAATATGCCAACAGTTACTTGTTTGGGGGCACACGCAGCACAGCATTAGAATCGTCCTGGAATAGTTTTTTTAAGGAAAAATAAGACGCTTTCTTGTAGCTAGAGGACCTGAAATAACAGATGGCTGTAAGACCCAGAAGAATTCTGTGTATTCTGGTCAAAGTGACCCCCGAATGACCTCCCTGCCTGATTTTCCTTTCTGTGTTTTACATTCTCCAGCACGAGCGGGTTTCTTCCTAGAGGAGAAGTCTTCTCTCTGACCATACAGGCCAATCCCACTCCTCTGTGCTCTGTTTTCCATCGTCACCCAGTAGGCGCCTACCATGTACTGCCCTGTGTGGCACACTCTGTGTTTGCCCGCGTGTCTGTCTTAATGCATCTATTTTCTCTGTCTGCTTTCTACTTTTTATCTAGAGGGGTGTGTGTGTGTGTGTGTGTGTGTGTGTGTGTGTGTTGCTTCCTAATTTAATATTAACCCCTTGAGATCGGCGACTACCTTTTCATTTCCTCCAGCCTTGATTAGAGCTGAAGCTCAAAGCTGTTTATTAATGTAAATGAAAAACAACTGATGCAATATAATACCTTATTTTAGGATTTTTTTTTAAATCACATGCTTAATGATCAAGATCAGAATCTTTTAGATCAAGAGCAGTAAATGCCTAGCGATTATTTTATTATATCTTAATTTTTTAAACCTCACGGATGCCAAAATTAACTATTTACCAAGCTTGGTTTCCACAAATACTGTCAGCTAAATAGGGCGTCATGTTCAATTCTTTACTCCTTCCTTAAGTTTCAGAATTAAATGTGCCATCCTTTCCTCTTAACTTATAAGCCATTTGTGATTATTTTTGAAATGCTTATTTTAAAATATAGGAACTTTCCAAGCCAGCATTTTCTTTCCCTGGGGAAAGGCATTTGTGTCTAGACAAAAGCAGATGGATGCTGCCCGAGTCTCTTAGGGTAGGTACCGTGGATGGAATTTAGAGGATTTTTTTCTCTTCTTCTAAGCAGTCCTTTTTCATCTTTCATCAGACAATTCAGCTCATGGGTTATGTATGGCCTTCTGGAACTTGAATTTGATTTTGGTGTTTGAAATGTACATGATAATTTTCCAAACATGAATTTATGAAAATGGCAGCCTGTAGGAACTCCAGCGGAGGGAGCAGATGACTGGCTCTGACGAAAGAGAAGTCCAAGAATGCACATGGTATGGATCAGGACTTGCCAGGAAGATGCTGACGGTTGCAGAGGTAGTAACAGCTGACGTGTCGTTACCAGGGAATGGGGGGAAAAGCAAGCTGTATTTCTTTTGTCCTGGCTCCTGGCTTCCAGGACTCACATCTAACTTGATTAATAGTTACCAAGAGAAAGTACAGTAAAGCTAGCGCATCACTGGACTAGACAGAATATGATTTAAATTTAAAGAACTTAAATATTATTTCTCCACTCCACCCTTCACATTAAAAAAAACACTTGAGGACCCTTTAATCAAGATTCAAATTCAGTCAATCAGCTAATATAAAAATAGTGGTGTATGTTTGAGAAAGAAGGAAAACACTTTCTCAAGAATATTAGGTTAAGCTGGGAGGTTTTTTAGAAAGAGTCTCTAATTTGAGCTATGGAAGCTGGGTTTGTTTTTTTTTTTTTTTTCAGTTATGAACTTTCTGGTAAATTCTCTTAACTTTTAAAGATTTCCTTTCCTTGTGGATCTGGCAAGGTCATAATGGAATACAGTGTTAAACACTGGCTTAAAGATAAAATGAAAATTCTAGGAGTGAGTTTATAAAATCTTGTCCTCAGGGCAGATTTCATAGGAAATTCATTATTAAAAATGCAAAGCCATCAGAGGGATGATGTGGTCCCACCAAGGAGAGAGAAGGGCATCGAAGGAGGGAAACTCAGTTTTCGAGATTAATTGTACCAACGTTCTAATTTTCAGAGTTTTCGGCACTCATTTGTGTGCTATGTTCAGTTTACTTCACTCCCACAAGACCCACATTTTGCTGATGAATCGTGTAGCTGTATCTCCAGGCTCCATGGAAAGGAGACAAGGAGATGGGGTGGTTTTGCCTGCTGTAGACAAAGAAAAGGATGAATGGATAGATACCGAGGGTCACGGTGTGAAGATGACAATTAACAAGACCCTTTTACTGAATTTTCTGTGCTAGACACAATGGTAAGCATCCTACATACGTCCCACACTTTTTGTCCCTTGAAGGTAAGATCATGTATATTTTGTCCCTTTATTCCCGGTGGCTAAGTACTGCCTATGCTTGTTCATAAAACTGTCCGCAAAATTTATTGAATGTGCTATTTTTAAACCTTACCTAAAACCTGAAGTCCAGCTGTTTTACACTTGAGTAAACTGAGGTTCAATTTGGCTAACTTGTAAATAAATATAATCAAATATCAAGGTTCAGTTATGCTTCTGCCTCGGTGTAATAAATATAGCAGAAACCTAGATCAGCATACCTGCTCCAAACGAACAGACAGTTTTAATATGTCTTGCTAATTATTCTTACTGGTATGTCTACTTCTGGCATAGCATATTCTATTAGTTAGCTACTGCTGTGTAACAAATGACCCAAAGCTTAATAGAATAACATTCCAAACATTTACTGTCTCATAGTTTCCGTGAGTCAGGAGACCGGCATAGCTTAGCTGGGGTACCATTGCCTCAGGGTCTCCTGCAAGAATGCAGTTGAGGTATTTTACCATCTCAGGGACCAACTGGTGAAAGATCTATTTCTAAGCCCACTTGTGGTTGTTGGCCTCCATCTCTCATTTGTTGTTGAATGTAAGGCCCCACTCAGTTCCTTACTGGCTGTTGACCAGAGGCCTCCCTCCATTACTTGCATTGGAAGCTGGCTTCCATCCGAGTAAGCAAGTGAGAGAGCAATCAAAGGCAAGCAGGATGGGGAGCCAGCACATTTTCGTAACCTCATCTCAGAATAACACCTCATCCCCTTTGCTATATTCTGTTGGTTAGAAGCAAGCCACTAGTTCCAGCCCACCCTCAGGATGAGAAGATCACACAAGGGCATGAATGCCAGGAAAGAGGGGTCCATCTCAGAGGCCGACCACCACACACACATAGTTGTAAATGCAGGAAGGCAATAAAGGTGATGACTGGCATCATTAGGAGAGAAGATTAAGACACGTGGACAGATCCCACAGTATGGATTTGGTAGAGACATATTTAACTTCTGGCACCATGTACTTACGTCCTTGTCCTGTGACTTCCAAAACCCAAAAGATCCATTGAATCAAGACAGAGTTACACAGTGTCTGGCCAGGAGTGGAGAGGACAATAGCGGATCTAGAGAGTGAGGAAGGAAAGGCCAAGATTGGCACAAGGTGACTGGAGAGAGGAACTGGAAGAGAAGAGGACAGATTTGAGAAAGTGCATAGAGAAACAAGACAGAGCTAGCTACTAGTAATTCAAAGACAACAGTGCACACGTCAGAGGGAAGAAGAAAACTGATGATGTAACTAGGGAGCATTTCATTTGACTTAGGATCAAAGAATCAAACATTAATCTCAGAAGAAGCTGAGTGGTGATGAAAATTATGACCCATATTAGAGCAAGCGTTCAAAATTAACGTCAGAAGTAAAGGCGTGGATGACACAGGAAATCCCAGCCAAGTGCTTCAACAAGATTATGGCCACTCTTGTACTTATAAGAAAGCCTCTACTTCTGCTAAGAGTACACAGGTCTATAAATCACATGCAGTAATGAAAGGGCCACTGTTCATGAGGTAGACTTAGAGATCCATGTGATTATTTACTTCTTGTCCAGTATGTAGAAACCTAAGCAGCCCTAAAAAAAGATTCTGAGTTCAGGATTTTGAAAGGCCCCTGTTTGGGATTGAGGCGGGGGTTCCCCTAGAATATCCTCTAATGACTTAATTAAAGATCTTGAAGTTCTTTACTCAAGTGACTGAGTCAACGTGAATTGATGGCTAGATGCTACGGTCTGTCCTCCATCATTCTTGAGTGGTACCAAGGCAACACATGTGTTGCTACAGCTTCAGTCTGTGTTAGTTCTTGCTTCTACAACTGAACGTGGCTTGGAGCTTCAGCCTCAAACAGGCTCCTCACTCTCTGATGATGCTTCATGGGTGTGCTGAGCTGTCAGAGTACGCACAGAGTCTTTGTAAATGTCAGTCAGACTTTCTGTGGGCAAATTCAGGCCCCCAGTGGCTGCCAGCATTCTCTCTTTTATGTCCTCTTCTCCTATTAACCCCCACATCTAATCGGGGGGCGGGGGGCACTGGAAGAAAAATTCCTCAGCAGGGTCTGATAGAAACCATTTTTAGGAAAAAGTGCATTACTTACAAAGAACATCATCAAGTCGTACTTTCCTGATGGAGGGGGATACTGGAACTGCCACCCCTCCAAGAGTCCCCACATCAGTACTTTCTGGCTCCAGTTACTCTCATAACAGCTAAATTCATGACCTAACTTCCGCTCTTAAAATGAAGGCATAGCGCCTGTCTGTGATGGGAGCAAGGGTACGATCTACGGGTCCCAGCACTGGAACTGGCCACAACTCAATCCCGGTCCTGATACATTATTAGCTTTCTAGATTTTTTTTTCAAATACTCTTATTTTTTATATTAACACATACTAGATTAGTTATTTCTATAGATCAGGGGCCTGGTCTTGGTCTGTTTTCTCTTCTCTGTCCCAATAATAAAACGTATGTGAGGAACATACTCAAGGGACTGTGCTGTTGGACTTCACCGCAATCGGGTGACCCCTGTGCGTGCAGATACGATAGTCTGGGCTCAGTGAACCTGTCAAGGGGACAACAATGAGCCTTTCTCCATGCTCAGTGGTGAAGAACCTACTTAAGCAGCCCTGAAAGGTTTCTGAAGGATCCCTCGAGACCAAGCCAAGAATGTCCACTCATAACTGGGTTAATGACTCATGAAACCCTTTAATAAAATTAGTGGACTAATAGAAAATGATGGGCAGAAAGAGAGAGACTTAATAGGGGAAATGTGACACTGCTCTTTTTGTCTCTGAAGTGCTTGATGACAAATGACTTCCTCCTTACACCCCCTTCTTTCCATTCCCATTCTCCTCCCCGCTGGGTGGGTGAGCTGTGCTAGAAGCAAAATGAGGGCTGAAGATGCAATCAGTGAAGAAGAGATGGTCGCTGCCAGAAAGTGATTCCCATGTGAAACATGAACCCAAACAACCCGAATGCAGTGTACTAAATATTATAATAGCGCATGCATAATTAGGGTGCCGTGCAGTGGTGGAGAACCACCAACTTCGGAGTGATGGTCAATCCTAAACTGGGAATTGACGATTGAGGAGGTATTCACCAGGGCCAAAGAAAGAAGGACACGTTGGTATGAGAGAAAAAACCAGTCACGGACGTGTTGGCATGACATGGAAGAGGTCCCTGACACATCTGAAGACATAAATAATTCAGCCTAATTGGAACACTTGAGTATGTGTAGGAGTAGGTGTGGAGACAGAGACAGACAGGAATTAGAGGCAGGTGTCAGATGTTTGAGTTTGTATCTTGATAAAGAACTTTTCTAGTCCCCTCTCTGTCAGAGGGAAGCATGGATAGGCAACAAGGTCCTGCTGTGTAGCAGAGGGGGCTGTGTTCAGTGCCTTGCGATGGGCTATAACGGAGAAGAATGAGAAGAGAATCTGTAGACAGGGTAACTGAATCACTGTGCTGTGAAACCCTGTGCTCTGAAACCCACCTCTGAAGTCTCTCAGGAGGATTCGGTCCAGATCTTCCTCACCTCTGGTTTAGGATCTCGATCCGCGCTAGAACGGGGCAACCTTGATATTTATCTGCTCGCTGAACTCTGATTTCATTACTCCTGGAATGTCATCATCCTGTGGCCTCGTGTGCACTCCGCATACAAAAGTATCGCGAGAATTTAAAAGTTTATTTCCAACTTTGATCACCCTTTCAGGGCATAAGCTATGAAGAGCGATCCAGGATTTCTGACAAATAGCAGTAAAGTGTGTCTACATTTTTGGATGAAATTCAGAAAGTAGAAAGAAGCTTCTATTTATATAACCCTGTATCAGAAACTCTGTTAATATATAATGTGTGAATCACAAAGGCGATGCTGTGTTTTGTCTTAATTAGGGAGAGGCAGGATCGGCAACCTATTTGAAGTCCTTTGAGAAGTTTTCTTTCTCAGTGTTACTTGGGGAGTGTTTACCTTTTTCACGGTTCAAGTGTTGGGAGCAGTCGTAGTGAGACTAACGTCTTAGGTTCTGTCAAGACGGATCATTGTCCTACAAACTTTTGTTCTGCTGTCTGTCTTACCACTTTGAAAACTAAACAGGCTACAACTGAAACGGGAAAGAGAGCAGCAAAATGTGGGGGGCAAAGGTATGTTGGTTAAGGAGCAGTGGCAGTTGACTAAGCCCTAAATAGATCAGCACTGAGCACTGAGGAGTGGAGCGTGGAGGAGGAGCTTCTTAAGGGTCAGATCCAGAAAAACACTGACTTGTGGTAAGAGAACTGGGCGTCTTGTCAGTTATAATAAGTATCAAACTGAATGTGTTCAAGTTCTAGGTTTTACCGTCTTGGGGAGCATAATAAAGTCATTGGGATATTAATGCTATCTTGCCCTCTGAGTTCCTCTTTGAAAAGTAAAGATTCCACACCTCTTCCTCTAACGTTTTCCCCTCCTTGGAAGGATGATGGCGTTTTCTGTCCCGGCCTCTTGTTTCTGCCTCTTCCGACGATGCCGTGTCCACAGCACTTGTTCCTGCCAAGTGCTGCTCGTGCCAAAACCCCACCTCCTGAATCTCCAGATTCTCTACACCATGCTGGACGCCCTTCTCCAAACCCGGGGTTTCAGAGCAACAGTGGATGTGTTTGGGGCCCCAGAGCGTCCCTTAGGGAAATGGTCCCTTTCGAGCTTGGCTTTCTTCTGTCTCCCTTGGGCACAGAGTCAGGGCTTGAGGCAGGTGGAGAAAGACAGCATGGGACCTCCTGCATTTCCCTTCTTGCCTGGTCTTCCCCAGGGTGACCTTGCAGAAACAAAACAAAGCAACACAGCTCCGCTCCCCCTTTAGCCTCCACCAAAGGTCTTCACGCAGAGGGTCCAGCGGGCAGGGGGCGGTGGGTACTAGACCCAGCATTCCAGCTGACAGTTCTTAAGGTTGACTATCAAGCATTCGCTCACAGGCACAGTTTCTGAGGGGCTGCCTCACTCGTGGCTGTTGGTCACATTGGTTTCTGTTACGTTCTGGGCCGTGAGCTAGGACTTTATTTTCCCAGAGCCTTGTTCTATAAGGTGGGGTACAGCCTTTAGGATAATACGTTGATCTCTTACTAAATCATCTGAGTCTTGAAAAGATTCAAAGAAACGAAAGGAACAGAGACGACTATGACTGCCGCCCCCACGTGCAACGAATATTAACATTTGCCCATACCTGCCTCCCATTATTATTTATTTCAGAATTAAGATTCACTGGAGGCCTCCTTAGGACGTCTGCCTTAATCCCACTCTCAGTGATAACCACCGTAACGTAAGGTTGCATCTCTCCTTTCAGAGCGTGTGTAATAAAGATGCATGGATGTTTAATTATGCACAGTACTCTTGTGCATTTAAAAATTTCTTGCAAATGACATCTCTTTTCAGTTTGCTGTTCCTAGTCAATGCTTGATGTCAGGGCTTATTCGTTATAATATATTGTCTATTTCCTAGTTTATGTCCTTAAGTTCATTTTATCCCATCCAGATGTATTATCTGTGAACCTGGGGTGAGCAGGTGACAGTCCTGAGTTAGAGGGCTCTGAGTAGGTCTGGGTTAGAGCCAGTTGAAAGAACTCCCTTAACGTAACTATTATTCCCAAGTTTAATATAACTCTTGTTATTATTAACTCTTGGAAAAGTCAACCTCACAAGAAACAAATCTAACTGTAGAGACACAAAGACATTCCTGGGTCCCCAGTGTCCTCAGGCTCCTAACCAGGATCTCCTCCAAGCCCTAGCTAATGTCTCAACTGACTGGAAAATTACATTTTACTAGAGTTTGACAAAGCATTTGCCAAAATGGCGCGTTTCCGTTTTCACTCCATCTATAGTAGAAGGGTTCCTTTTTAATTTTCCCCACGTGCTCAGTAAGATGGATATTCTAAGCTTTAACTTGTCTGCCCATTCCCCCAACAGGCTTGAAATGATATCTCATTGTTCACACTGTGATTTTTTCCAGTCATTGGTGAACTCAAACATCTTATGTATTTATCAATAATACGGGATTTCCTTTTTGTGAACTGCCTTTCTAATCTTTTGTCTGTTTTTCTATTTTTTCCCTAATTGACTTAAAGGACTATTGGTCTTACCTACATGTGGGAGTACCAATCATTTGTCAGTTATACGAAAGGGATGAAACTTTGCGCAGCTTAGTGCCATCATATAAATCTGTAAAATCGTTGATGGTCATGATGGCAGCTTAGACAGCAAATGGAATTAATATTATTTAGAATGTTCAGTTTGAGAAAAGAAATGAATTTTTGATTTCATTTAAGAAAAGTACTCAGACGAAAATGTCAAACACATCCAAAAATGTTTTCACGTTTAAGGAAGTAGATTTCAGCTCTCTGGATCATGTAGCATGTGAAACAGTCTATTCCCATCACAAGTGGATAGCTGAAATGGTCTGAGTTTAATGTGGTGGTTTTTAGAAATATATTTTTATTTGATTCATATCTGCAGCAATATGGCTCGGTATCTCCAAACTCCTTTTATATAAAATGCAATTCAAAGGCCCAAAGGAAAAATTCAAATAGCACAGAGAGCCAGTCTCAGTAATTTACTCACAGGAGGAAATTCACCTCTTGCCATGCTTTCGTTTTGACCATTTCTATTGAAAGACGGGTTACTCCATTTTCCTCCAGCCCTTCTTTTTTAAAAAAATAATGTTTGACTTTTCCTAGCAGAAATACATTTTTCTAGGAATGTTTTATATCTTGAATATTCTGACCCTAGGGAGTAAAGTAATTTAGCAGAGTTTCTCACAATCGGGGTTAAAACGGATGTTAACGTATCCTTGGAGGATGAAAATGACTATACCAACGAATCAGGCATGAAAGTTTAAAACTGGAAATAGATGAATGATGTTTCTCTCTGATTGTCCTTGTAAACAAAATGAATCGTGTTTTTGGCTTCCATTTGCCATATGGATTGACTATTACAACATAACAGCTGAAAGACTGAATTTTCATTTTTGAGCGTCAGTAAATCAGCAGTATTTTTAAAGTAGCCAGTGGAAGTATTCCAGATATTGCACTGGGTTTTCTTTCCGCCGTCTTCCAGTGTGTCCTTGCTGAAAGAGGAGTCCGCATTTTAAATATATTTTTAATTTTAATTTAATATTTAAATAAATAATTCAAATACGTTTCAAAATGTGTGTATATATGTGTACGTTTTATCTTGCAATCAACAAACCTGGTAAAATGGAACAAAATCAAATTTATCTTTGAGTCCGTTGATCTCTTTTCATAGCCTTTCTGCTGGAAAATCCTGGGGTTTCCCCTCTCCCCTCTTAGGCAGTCTTTCCACAAGGTGTGCCTTTCAGACCGAAATGGAGTGGATCGGGTCATCTCGTTCACTCTTTACTGTGTGTAGAGTAACGTCTGCTGCTCAGTGGCTACGACTTTGGCACCTGGTGTCAGTTGCTTGTTTACTGAGGCTTCTAAGGGCCAGGCACCATCCAATGCATTTGTGTGCATGAGCCCATTAAATCCCAATTTTATAGACAGAGAAACAGATTTAGAAGGGTTCAGGAGACTTGGCCAAGGTTTCACGGCTAGGAACTAGCAGAAGTTGAACTCAGCTCAGGTTAGGGTAACATGAAATCCGGACTCACGCAGGGTATTTATTACCACACTACCTTGCGCAGGCTTCAGAAACTTGCTCTGTTGCATACCGTCTCCATTCAGGGAGCAGCGGTTTGCTTCCCCTGCTGCAGGTGAGTAGCACAAAGACCACTAAATTGGATCCACCCCAAACTGGACAGGTGGGCACCCGGCTCCACTGAAATGTTGGAATGTCCACAGCCTGCCACCTTCCCTAGGGGCCGACACAAGGGAGCATGGAAGGACGGTTACCTAATCCACTGCTTTTCACTTTGTTCAACCCAGTGATGCCGCGCTTTGCTGAGCAAGTGGAGGTTGCCATCGAAGCCCTGAGTGCCAGCGTCCCTCAACCGTTTGAGGAGAATGAGTTCATCGACGCCTCCCGCCTGGTGTACGACGGCGTTCGGGACATCAGGAAGGCCGTGCTGATGATCAGGGTATGTGCGCCTCTGGAGCTCAGAGCTGGTTGGAGCTTCGAGTAAGGACCCCGGAGAATTTACTGTTTGTGTTTTAAATATTTAGTTTTACGTGGTAAATTAGCTCAGGGGCGCCTCTGCCGTTCTCCACATGCTCCTCTTGCTAACGCTATTTCCCACGAGGATAAGAAAGCCACAGAATGGAAAGAGATGAGATTGCTCCACTTAGTAGCAGTGACAATAATGATAGTAATGGTGATGATGATGGTGACAATAAGGCGATTCCTGGCTACATTCTCCTTGTAAAAGATAATTCAGACACTATAAATAAAGCTAAATAACCTTCAGCAAACCTCTCCCTGTCGCCTACTCCACCAGCTTCCCAACCTCAGTCTTCTGTTGTCAGGTAGATCTGAGCCTCCCAAACCATAGTTTTTCCCATTATACGTAGACACACGCTAGAAAACGTAATACAGGAGACTTTAAAACTCATTTAAGTGTTAGTTGCAACTTGCTTTGCTCACTCACAGTGTGCCTTCATCTCTATTCAGACATGTAGCTTACCGCATTCCATTTAACTGCCGTGTAATATTCCATAATAAGAGAAGAATTTTTTTTTCTCCTTGCCTTATCAATAGTTTGTCATAATAGTTTTTGAACAGTTTTTTAAGCCACAGAATTATTTCTTCAAATAAACTTCAATGTTCAAAAACATAATCGATGACACAGAGGCGGACACGATGCTTCAGCAGTGCTAATCCTAAAGCATGTTGTCCAACAGAAATATCATGGGAGCCATGTTCATAATTTGGTATTTTCTAGTAGACACGTTGACAAAGCAAAAAAACAGCTGAAATTAATTTTAATAATATATTTTATGTAACTGAGTGTGTCCAAAACTATCATTTCAACGTGTGGCACTAGCCACAGTTAAAGTGCTCAGTAGCTCCATGTGGCTGGTGGCTGCCATATTGGATGAGGCAGCCCTGGGCTGTATCCCCATCCTCAGCCTCCAGAGTCATCATCTCGGAGGCAGCTCAGCAGAATCACAAGTTATCTTCTGAGTGCATCTTGAAAAACTTTCCCTAACATCCCTTCAAATACTGCAAAACAATAAATAATTCATCTTCTGTGTGTGGTCCCTCAGATGTTTCAAGAAGTATCTGTAATACATGGTTCTCATCAGACAATACACACCAAGTTCTGCAAGGATTTTATATATGGCATTAATTCTTCCCCCAAATCCTGGTATCTTTGAAGTCAATAAACCTATGCCTGGTCCTCTTCAGCTGTGGTACCCAGAACACAACATGATGCTTCCAAGGTGACCTGAGCAGGTGGAGGAGAGCATCACCAGAAAGAGTCTCTCTTCCCTTTTTGTTGACATTAGAGCTTGTCCTGAAACATCCACTGAACTTCTTCACTTGGGAGCACAAATAGCATCTGCTGATCTCATCCTTAAGCAGCTTGACTGTTTTCAAATTAAATACGTCTTTCTTTCATAATAACTCCATGATTAATTCAGAGCCTTGCATAAATCGTGTCAGACAATGCTAATTAACTGTAACAATGTGACGTTCAACTTTGGACTTTGGAGACTGTCAGATATATTTCCTGTTCTTCTAACTTGCCCATTTTTGATCTGTCAGACTCAACCATGTTTAAAGACCTGTTTCAAATCTTCTTTCCCTAAATTTTCTCCCTCCAAAATATTGACCCTATTCTTTAACTCCTTGTAACTCCTTCTGCTTATGATAGTATTTATTACGCTATTTCCTTGTATGTCTGTTACCTTCTTTAGACTGATATTTGGGAAAGCAAAGGCTGTCTTTTTTTTTTTTTTTTCCTTCACTATGGTGTGTTGTCTGGCAGTGTTTAATACTATGTGTGTTGGGGGAAAAGAAAAGCAGTTACCTATAGAGATAGGAAGGTGACAGAAAAGATATGAGAACTGGAGGAGAAGGTAGTCAGCCTTTTAAGCACATAACAAATTACATCATTTTTTCCATTATATAGTAACTTGTGAAATAAGGTAATAGACCATGAGAGTTATGTTTTCAAGGCATTTGGCACTAAATGCCACTATAATCCTCAAGACATATTCCCTCTTTTGCCATTTTTCTGCTTTGTTAGCCTTCACATTTTTGTGACAACTATTCATCTGGGAGGCTGAGGAAGTTCATAGCCATCATTCATTTATTCATTCACGAGCTGTAAAAAAAACATAATTTTAGATAAAAATGCCGTATCTTTGTTACATGAAGTGTCGTCCCTCCATCTCAGCATTTCCAGTGATTTGATCGGACGGATTTCACACCACTTTCAAAACTGAGGAAGGGGGAAAAGTACAGCAGGTGAAAATTGTTATTTTTAAAATCTTTCTCCACTCAGCACCCAGTGGCTTCATTTTGTACTGAAATTCTTGGTTTACTTCTGAGTATAATGATTAAGTCTACTTAAAAAAAAAAAAATTGCACTAAATCAGAAAGAAAGATAAGTAGAGCTCTTTCCCAGCAGAACTAGCCTTGCCTCCTTCCCTCCCAAAGTGTTGATTATGCTTTGGAAAAGTAAGAAAAAAAAATTTGTTTTTTGCAAAAATAAATGCAGAAAGGACCTTGAACGGTCAGATCCTTCATCAACCTGCCTCTCAGCAATCAGTGCATATTTAATGGCAATGTGAGTATCTAGACACTGCAGGCCAGCTCCAGGCAACCCTCTGAAGCAGGCAGAACTTGTCCTTCCTGTGTTCCAGCCTCACCTTCAGGACCCTACTTCTCTCTGGGAACAGGTCTGCTCCGTGTCTCTTCCATAAGACTAGTTTTTGCTTGCGTCTTACTAAAGCTTGTCCTTGGTGATCTATCAGCCTCATCAGAATTTTCTGATCACCCCAATGTGATCAGAAGGAAACAGGAAGTCTGGCACAACAGCATGCACTGGCTTCCCGCTGTTCGCCGTCGTTACAGTCGGCGATGTTGCTGTGAACCCTGACCTGGAGAGTTCTGAAACATCGCTCCTCGGGGAAATGCAGGGTTAGGTTCCTGTGAGCCTCCCTTGGGCCACGTTTCCATCAACTGATGAATATGTTAGTTTGTTTCGTGTGTGTTTCTGTCTAAAGACACTTTATTTAATATGTATTATTGATACATTAACGTGGAACGCACG
The DNA here is from genome assembly GCF_009834535.1 of Camelus ferus. Lineage (NCBI taxonomy): Eukaryota > Metazoa > Chordata > Mammalia > Artiodactyla > Camelidae > Camelus > Camelus ferus. The sequence continues at coordinate 13,895,002 of NC_045731.1, read as the reverse complement.
GCCAACCGTAACTCATGCATGAGGCAAACTTATCTAAGAAGTGAATTTTTTTCTGGAACATCACAACCTTCTAACATTTAAGAACTCTAAACAACAGTTCAGAAGAACTACATTTGGAAGCATTTTAAGCAGAGAAATAACTATAAGAAAGCACAAAAATGGGGGAAAAAATGTGGCTCTAAATAGACGGCAGAAAGGATTCTTGCTTATAGGTTAAAAGTTGAAATAAGAAAGCAGAACGTTGCACTGTTTGACTTCAGCTGGGAATCTGCACATTCAGTGACTCAGAAACTTTGCCACATTGCACATGTTGGTGAATAACTGCAGAAAGATTGATTTGGGGATTACAGAGACACTTTGGTGAGTGGGCAGATTCACAAAGGATCTGCAAATAAGGAGGCGCAAGTGTGTAATCAAGGCACAGTGTTGAACATTTAATGTTGGAAATATAAGTAAGTAGGTAGGCTACAAGGCAGTAATATCTTGGTGTCAGTATATCCGTGTTCAACAAAACAGTAGTTGCTTTTCCTAGAGTGACCCTGAAAAAATCTATAATGATATCTATACACTAAAGTTTTATAATTGGAACCCATTAATTTGGTCGCATACGAAACTTTTGAAAGCACGGCAGAGAAACAGTAGGGCCTAGGGCAGGGTTCAGGGTTCAGATAAAGTTGTGCAGCTTAACTTCACATCTCCCAAACTGGGCGTGACGATGCCCTGGAGCATTGCAAGTTATTCCAAAATGTCAGGGGAAACACAGACATCTCTCAGATACCACGTGGAGTGTGAGCTGAAGGTAGTTCACAGTTCAGACGTTAGGTTGGTACGTTCCTTTTGGTGATATGTTGATCACATCACGTGTTTGTGATACAGGGTTTCTGGTGGTTGCTGTGATAAAAAGCAAGCGCCACGGACGTGCAGTTGTATTCCAAGGTTTGAGAAGTACTGTAACAGTGCAGCAGGTGCTAAGCTGTTACGGCCAAACAACTTAGTCCTCGTTTATGGTCCCACTGCTTAATCAGGAGCACTGTTAGTTTGTTTTGTTTTTTAGCCTAGAGACACCGTGGAAAAATTATGGAGACAATGCTTGAAGCAGTAAAGTTTGGGGACCTGTGGCTTAACCATTCTGGGGTCATCGACATGCTACTTTCCTTCTTGGCGCCTCAGTTTCCTGATCTGTAAATGGGGACAGATATGGCCATAAAGCTCTAGTACAGACCTGGCCCTAGTAGAGTCCCAGGAAATCTCTCCTTTTCTCATCCTGACAGGATGGAATTTATCTCCGTGCCGCCAATTAATGAAACAGAATTTGTTAAGTAAGTCAGCAATGTTACCAGAATTGCAAGGACTGGAGTCAGAATAGTTGGCATAGCTAGAAAATTAAGGGTTGAAGAGACTTCAGAAACACCTTAGGGGACAAAATCGATTTACCTATTACGGATTGCTGTTGTCAGCGTGGTCCCATGAGGTCACTAGCTTTGTTTTCTTAACTCAATTAGAAATAATTTAATATAGTTTTTAAAAAAAATTTTGGTACTTTGATGTTGGTTATTCATTTGTCAAATATTTGTTGAATGTTTACTAGATGCCCTGAAAACAGACATGAAGAAAATCACGGAAGTCGGTCCCAATCCTCAAGGAATTTATATTCCTTTGGTGGGAAACAGAAGAAACAAGTACGTGTAATATGCTAGTTACTGTGCCATGGAGACAGCCAAGGCGGTATGAAGGAGCCGGAGCACAGGATGGCTGTGGATTTAACGAAGGGTGGTCCCTGGATGACATTTAAGGGAAGACTTGGAGAAGGAGGAGGAAACAAGCCATACAAGTATTAGGGGACGTGTGTTCCAGGCAGAGAGGAGGGCACTGGTGCCCTAGAAACCACAATGAATGAGAGATGGGAGTCACTGAAGGGTTTGGAGCAGGAGAATCACAAGATCTGAGTTAGATATTAAACGGGCCATCCTGGTTATGCTGGTGAGAACAGAATGTGTGGGGCAAGGGCAGAAGCAAAGAGCTACGTAAGTTAGGAGGCCCCCAGGGCAATGAGGATAGAGATACCAGTGGCCAGTTGGTCCTTACTGGGGAGGTTTTGTTCTATACTGGCATTCCAGTGATGTAGAGATCTGCTGGGAAGTCCTTCTTCATGCATCTCCCAAACTCCTGTTGCAGTGACCAACTTACGTCCTCATCTGTCTGCTCCCAATGGGACTCACTTACATTTGAGCCATTCCTTTAAATGATCCTTAATACATTTTTCACACGTCCTGGTGAAGCGACTCTAAATTCTTTCGCCTTTTCTCACTTTGCTTCTTTTCAGAAGCTGTTGTGGAGAAGACTGAGAATTTGGCTAGGAACCAGGGCAGGTGATTGATCGTGTTCTGCAAATGATACGTGGTGTGGACCTTGTACAAGTCCCATGATGTTCTCGGGCCTCTCTGATAAGTGCAAATTAATCTGATAGACGCTTGGAAGGGAGAGACTTTAAAGGCCAAATAGCAGAGCCATGGAACCGAATGTAGCCCAAAGTGATTCTTTATTGTTGTAAAACGGCCGTCCCTGAGAGCACGTAAGGGCGGGACTGAGGCTTGCCCTTCAGTCTCCAGTCCTCCCGTCCAGTGAGCTGCACACTTTTTTTTCCTGTTGCTTTTGCCCTATGACATTATCTAATAATCTCCGGGCACATTTGCAGATCTTCACTATTTTTTCCACGTCTCTTTTAGTTTGAGGAGGTCTTGGCCAACCGAAAAATGACACCTCATTCTTAAATTTAAGATGAATAATTAAGAAAATCACAGCATGAACAGGCAACACACGTGCCATTAGGAAATGTCACGTGCACAGCGCTGTGGATGTGGGTGGCTTGAGCAGATTTGCTACATGGTTAAGGCACAAGAAAATATTTTAATCTCATCCTTTTGCCTGGTAGTATTTGTGTCGGTTAACATCTCTGGAACCGTTGACTTGGTAGACGTGGTACGTTGGAAGATTTACTTAACAACTCTGAACCTGTTTATATACACCTATAAAACTGGGATGAAATTTATTTCATTGGTTCGTGGTGGGGATTAAATCCTTTAGCTGAATGCCTGGCCCGTAGTGGGTGGTAAACACTGATGCTACGACGGTGATGATGATGATTGTAGTTGTTATTAGTTGCACATTTTTTTAGTGAACATAATAATCTCTGTAACTTATTACTTTACTTTTATTGTTTTCAAAGCATTTTCATTTGTATTTGATCCTAGAATGCTATGATGCAGACAGGGCAAGTCGCATTTATTGTCTCCATTTTATAGCGTGAGCAGACAGAGAAGCAGAAAAGCTTAAGTGACTTGTGAAAGACATACAGCCTGTCAGTGGCATTCAGGCCCCGTGGGTCCACATGCAGGGTTTTGGTTTTTTTTTTTTTTTTTTCATTTTTAAACTTTATTTTGGTTCCTGAGCCATAGCCACTCGAACACGAGCTCGTCATTATGAGCCTCATGCTGCCGGCTTGTGTTTGCCGTTGACTCATCTCTGAACGCGCCGAGCGCTGAAATGTTTGGACACAGTATTATAGGCACTGTCATTTTCTCCTTTTTCCTGTTGAGTGAGGTTTTCCATTTTCTGTTCTCTCTCCTTTTCAAAAACTAATGATGAAAAGTGTGTGCAATCTTGTCATCTCCTCTGTCAGCAGAATTTACCAACTCGCTGTAATTGTGCCTCTGCACACTCCAGGAGAGTGAGAAATGAGCCGAGACGCTTGTCTCTGTCCACAATGGAAACACCACCAGTGATGTGAACCAGGGTTTGCCCAGCGCGCCCCCTGCTTTAGTTAATAAAGCAGGGGAACAAAACCTCTGTCTTCCCTCTTTCTTTTAATATCCCTGTGCAAGAAACTTGAACCTCTGTAGATGACTGAGTGAATATTAATCAGGTTGATGGTGAGAGAGAAAGGAAACAAGAGTAATGTGCCAAAGCTTGGAAAATCCCTAGGCGTCATGTGATATTGGCACCAAGGACCCCATTTTATGCCTGTCTGACCAGTCTCGAGACTTCATCAATAACGTACTTGATTCATTACCCCGAGGCGGCCAAGGAAGCCAGCAGAATGGAAATGTGTCCTTTTAGGTGGGGAGTGGGCAACTGCATACTCAGTGCTGCGAGTGATCCGTCCCTTCCTTTTGAAAGACAGAGCCCTGGGAGGCGCTGCAACTGTGTGCCAAGAGGCCGGTCGTGGGTGACCGTCAGCTCTCAGACTAACGACAGCTGAGCTTAGAACCTCACACTGGCGCACTGTCTTCCCTTCCTGCACCATCCTTGCTGCCTCCTGAGTCCCTCCTCTTAGCATTAGCAGAGCACGGTAGTTTCGAGGGCGTGCTTCAGACTGCCCGCCTTAGAAGACTCTGAACGAGCTATAACCTCTCGTGCCTCGGCTTCCTTACGTGCGACTTGGAGAAAACACATCATAGGACTGTCAAGACAACTGTATGAGTCAGCGTACTTCAAGCACTTAGAAAACAGTGACTGGCACATGGAAAGCCATTAAAGCACATCATCTGTTATTATTAAATAGGCAGAGAGGCTCGCAGTTGGCCATGTGGTCATGGAGATAAACAGTCAGTCCGCTTAAGGCCATTGCATACCCAGGTAGCCATTCTATTTTACACTCTCAATAGAGTATTGAACGCATCACATGAGCTCGTCAACACGCTGTTATAAAACAGGCTCCGTGTTGGATGACTTCGCCCACCGGTAGGCGAACGGAAGTGTTCGGAGCACGTAGGCTAGGCCGAGCTTTGACGTTTGGTAGGCTGGTGTATTAAATGCATTTTTGACTTAATTTCAACTTATAGTGGGTTTGTTGGGACTTAACCCCGACGTAAGTCAAGGGAGAGCTGTGTGTTGATGTTTTCTCTTTCCCTCTGTATGTTTAGACCCCAGAAGAACTAGAGGACGATTCAGACTTTGAGCAGGAAGATTATGATGTGCGTAGCCGGACGAGTGTTCAGACTGAGGACGACCAGCTCATTGCCGGGCAGAGCGCACGGGTAAGTGGACACTCAGGACTTTGGTTTGGTGCACAGGGGCTGGGTTCACCAGACTGGTTCGAGGGGATTTCTGATTTCCAGGGAGGGAGTTGGAACCCTAGAGATACATGGCTCAGAATCCTGTGCTCTCATCTGGCGATCGGGGTTGTTTTTAGCAATTCATATTTTGCACAATGGACATCACCACCACTGATTCTGATTCTGTCTAACTCCATTCTCCATCACTCGAAACATAGCAGCCACATCAAAGCAAACACTTCTGCGTATAGTGGATTTTGTGGGGGTTGGAGATCATGCTTAGATGCTTTAATGACCAAGGGACACAGGAATGCTCAGGTCTTCCGTTGGCACAGACACCATGGTTCTGCTTGAAGTCTCCAAGCTTGTTAATGACACAAGAGACGATCACAGATGGAGAATTAAGAGTTCTGCTTTGTTATGAGTGGGGCTGTTGTTGCTCCACACTCTTGCCCCAGGGTCTCTGATAAACAAGACCACATGTTTTGAAATTGGTCAAGGCCATCAGAGTAGAGAGAGAACATCTCCACCTCCCAGTACCACGGCCAGCGCCGTAGCCCCAGATCCATCTGCCACGTGACAGGAAAAGAAATTATAGACACATACTAGAAATATACCAGCTTAAGCAACAGAAAGGTCATCACTCTGGCTAACATCTGAACACTCCTGAATGCTCTGTGACACTGTCCATCAACCCAAGTGTTCCAAAGAGGATCGTGGAATCCGACCAGTCCTGTTAGGGAGCTCCTGGAGGGCAGATGCAGGTAATCAAGGCAGGTGGCAGGAGATAAATCTCCTGGGGGTTGCAACAGGGGGCGAGACCCTCCTGCTTTAAAGGCTCGGTTTCCATAGGGCAAAAAATAATCTAATTATAGTAAAACTGAGAATCAGATATGCTAATTCTCTTTGTTAAGTTTTACTTGAGGAAAGATAATGAATAGGGAGGCATGAGGTTGAGAAAGAGATGGTGATTTAGGAGAGGGACGAGGAAGCCCCAGAAATCTCACGCTGGCTTAGGAATTGTGAGAAAGTAGGAAAGAACTAATCAGAGGTTAAAATAAAGAGAACTCAGTAAAGACCCAGCTTTCTCCTGAGTCAAGTCTTTATACTTAAAATCTCATTTCTCCTGATAGTCTCATCCAACAGTGAAATGATCCGGAAGATACAGATGGTCATTGATAGGGGAGATGAGAGCATAAAAGCCAGAGCATTGACGATGCGCGGGCTTTGATTTCAGACAGACTTGGTTTTGAATTATAAAGGGTAGAGTGAGGACCTTGCTCTGTTACGTGTTACTTAGTGTCCCTGAGCGTCTGTCCTATCGCCTGTAAAATGTGGATAATAGACTTGTTTAACAAGATTCTTCTGAGCTTTTAATTATTTTCTTTTAAATTTATGAAAGTGTAGTTGGTTTACAGTGTTAGTTTCAGGAGTAAAGTGATTCAGTTACACATATACAGACGTATATACTTTCTTTTCAGATTCTTTTCCATTCTATGTTATTACAAGAAATTACATATAGTTCCCTGTGCTCTATAGTAGGTCCTTGTTTATCTGTTTTATATATAGTAATGTATGTCTGTGAAACCCCAGCCCCTAATTTATCCCTCCCCACCCTTTGCTCTTTGGTAACCATAGTTTGTTTTCTACGTCCATGAGTCTGTTTTTGGTTTGTAAATAGAATTTGTATCATTTTTTTAGACTCTACATATAAGTGATAGCGTATGGTATTTGCCTTTCTCTGTCTGACTTACTTCACTCAACATGATCATCTCTAGGTTCATCCAGGTTGCTGCAAATGGCTTTATTCCATTATTCCATTCTTTTTTACAGCTAAGTAATATTCCATTATATATATATATATATATATATATATATATATATATATATATATATATACACATACACACACACACATACCACATCCAGTCATCTGTTGATGGACATTTAGGATTTTTCAATATTTTGGTTATTTAGTATTTGTAAAATAATGAGCATAACACCTGACATACATTAAGTGCTCAGTAAAGGATGACTCTGAAAATTGTCATCCTTTGGAAGAGAAATCTTTCCTAATCACAGGCTGGTGACAGCAGAAAAGTATGCAAGAGTACGAAGCCCCCTATTTTAAAAATACCTCGTAGATTCTGTTTACTCCTCTCAAAATGTTGAAAATAGGGAAGTTAAGCTGAGAGTCTTTTGAGCCAGTGTTGGCATAATACGAAACTAATTCATCTCTCAAGTCAATTCATCTTCAAAATTAAGTTAAAACCAGCATTTTTCCATCGATGACAAAGGGCAAGTTTGAGTCATTCACCCAACATTCATTAGTTCAAAGTCAATTTGAGTGACTGATTGCAGCTTAGTGTTGATAGAATCCAGCATCCATTGACTTGTCTTCTCAAAGACTAAGGCATATGGAACAACAACCCTTATCTTGTAATCTTTTAATCACCATCTTGGCAAAATGGCGTATTTAGTCCCACTTCCCACAAGGAAGAATACAGTCACATTGTACTTCCATTTCCTGCATGTCACTGACATCAGACATCAAGTCAGTGAAGACAGGTGGCACCTGTCTACACCATCTATGGTTTCTTCACTCAGGAGGTGGAAGGGCCGTGGCCTTTACTGAAAGGTTTTTCAGAGTGAATTATGAGCATGGGCCAGGACAGTAACAACAAGGTGCCCCTGTCATCCAGTCCCTGCTGATTTGCCTTTGAGACCTGTCGTGTGGGCATTACTTACTGAGTCAGCCTATTTAAGCCTATAATTAAATGATGACAAATCAGAGACATAGAATTATGGCTGTAATTTGGAAATAAGTGGGTGCATTGAATTGCTGAGATGACAGATGGTGGAACTTTTGACCATAGAAGTGTGTTAACTTGGTCAAAACTGTGAGGGAGGCAAAAGTTGTCTTTGACAAAGTCAGGGGCTCTTTGCGGCAGCCAGTCCTCCTCTGTTAATTCTTGTTTTCATTCAGAGAAATTCATCTCTGAAAATGGTAAATTAATGTAAAAGGAGTTTCGGGTGAGGGAAAAGAGTCCACTGTCCACTCCAGCATCGCTCTCAGATTCTGAACTTGGAGTGTTTGTTTTCTTCGTGGGACCCTGTCTGCTGCTTGTCTACAAGACTTGAGGAGAGAGGGGGCTTGGGGAGGTGGGAAGAATGAGAATGATCATTCTCTCTTCTGATAAAATGTAGAAATGATCAGACCCTTTGATCCTAAACGTGACATCTTATAAAGTCTTTCTTCACAGGCTGATATAGGTAAATTGGTCAGCATCAACTCTTGGACACTTAACCTTGGTGATAAAATATGTCATTTGGAGTCGCACAAACTTGATTTTAAATATGGGCTTGGCTGAGCTGTGTGGCTTTGGGGTAACTTTCTTAGCCTCTCCATGCCTCCTCTCCGTGTATGTGTGTGTGTATATATCCACATACAGCAGCCTAGTTCGTAATGCCATTAGAAGAACTGCATGATGAAATACATCACAAAAGTTATTACATAATGTTAAGTTGGTGAAGAAGGTGATGCTTGTAGCATAAGGCACGTTCCTTAGAGGGTCAACCAGTAATTTAGCCTGAAAGACCTGGATAATTTCGACCATCATGAAAGTTTTTACTTGAATTAATGGAGCAATAACCTCAATTGTCCAGCTCACCTCACAGCTGAGACAGGTGAAGGTGACCCACACCTTAATTACTCGCGTTTATTGTCCTGCTTTAAAACCAAGTGAGTAGAAATGGGCACATTGAATTTTAACCCTTTTAATCATTATTTATAAACGTTCATGTACTTGAAGGCTTAACGTTAGACTCTTGCTCTGTGCTTAAGAAACTAACCCTTGTCAGTTTGCACGTCCATAGACTTCAAAAGTCATTTTTCATTTTGAGATTTTAAAAATATAATCATTTTGCGACTGGAAGAAAAGCTCTTTGAGATTTAGATTGAAGACACGATTCTGGGCTGGTTCGTTGTTGGCTTGTGTCAGTAATTTGCATTTTCATTTAATAAGAAAAGTTTAGAACAATCTTCCCCAAATGATTGGACGTTCAGGAGAAAGGCTGGCAGCCTGGGGTGGAGGTGCTCAGAAACTCTGTGGATTCAAGTCTCTGATGCCACCAACTTGGGGCCCCAGGTCAGCAATCTGGACAGCTGTGCTCGGCTCCACGGCAAGCAGCAGAAAACCCCAGACAGCCCCAGGTCATCACATCACACAAACGGAAAAGTGGATTTGTTCTCTTCCCCCCACCCCGGCCATGAAAATCATTTTGTCCTCATGTTTCCTTAGTCTGAGGGAATGAAAAATTGCATGCTATGTATTTTGCAATCAACTTGATTTCAATGTAGCCGGCCTCTAATTTTTTTCTTTTTTCCTAGCTAGATCGGCTTTACTGTGTTAACATTTCAAACTGCTGAGTTCCATTGATAAGACCTAATTAAAACTCATGTGTTGAATTTTAATTTGATTAACTTGCAAATTTCACAGTTTGTGATCGACTGTTTATAGATAACCTTTTTTTAAATTCCAGTTTGAGAAAAGGTCAATGATGAATTTTTAAAAGCCAAGAGCATTTTAAGAATATTTAGGGAACGACTTCAGCTCATGGGGAGCAGATAGAAGCGGAAGCAAACGGAACGACTCTTAACACACAAGTCACGCGCCATTAAGTGCCTTATGCGGGTCAAGCACCCCTTAGAGTCAAAGTAACGTCTTCCCTTGCCAGTCTGCTTGGAAGGGGCCAGTGTTTCCTCAGACGTGTGCCCTTAGAAAATGTCTGTCAGTTCTGGTAACTCCTCTCAAACCACGTCAATGCAGTGAGTGGACAAATGCCTAAGCAGTCACTCCAAAGGTATTTATTTAACATCTACACTGTGCAGGATGAGGCCTCTGCCCTCAGGAAGCTCAGAGAAAAGACAGGGCATTAATAGAAATTAGAGGGTCCCAGCAAGGCAGTTAATCTTCCAACGCTAAGCTGCGCAACTGAAACTCCACGCGACGCAGTTGGCAGACATGTGTACACCCTTCAGTGCACAAATTAACCCTCCTGGGACAATGGTAGGTCTGTCGCTTCCTGTCTGGAGGTTGAATGTAGAGTCTGGAGGTCTGCCAGGCAGTTTTGTAGATTCTTTTTACAGAGAAACACCTAATGGATGCTTTAAACGATGCTGGTTAGGACGTGTGGGGTCTAAGTAAAACACGATCATCAATTTTGTATGAGGTGACAGATGAACCTAAGACTGCGTTGGAGCACCAGACAGGAATGCTTCAGGAACCTTTAGCAAATCCAGAGCTATCTCCCATGCATTGGAAGAGCTACCTTGGAATTAGTACAGGATTGCGTATGTGGGTTTACAACAGACCCTTCGGGACATTAACTATCTTTTCAAATACAGTTTTTAAAAGTACTTTAAAATATTTTTCAAATGATGGTATTTTAAATACTTAGCTATTGAATTTGCACCAGTCTGGCTTTTAAAATATGGATTGTAATTTTTGTACACACACGTATACATGCACACACATACTTGTGTACATGCATGTATGCATCAATCACTCTTATATAGAGTCACACACACGTGCATGGGATTTAGCAGACGTGGCTGTCTGTGTAAGAGGAAGCATCCTGGCAGCTGCTAGTCCACGGACGCCTTTATGCAAATCAAACAAAGGCATCCCTTGCCCTGGTGGATGAAGCCTCGTCTGCAGGATGCTCAGCCTGGCGGAGGAGCCTGCAGTTTCAGTGGCCTTGGCCCCACTGGGCGGGGGCCACTGTGCAGTGTCTAACCTGCACGGCCATACCTGGTGACGCAGGTGTGCACAGTGGTTAAGCGTGGTGTTAGCTGACCTGGGTTTGAATCCTTTTCTGACAGCTTATTAGTCTTGTGCTAGTAGGAATTTAATTAACTTCTTTGGGTCTTGGAATCATCATTAGTAAAACAGGGCTAGTCACAGTATTAATCTTGTAGAAAAAATGAACTAGATTAAATTTTTGACGTTCGTAAGTCTCTTCGCACAGTCCCCAGTATACATGCGTGTGCTCGAGGAACCTTACCCATTTATAGTCACACAATCTCTGGGCCCATCCCTTCTCTTCGATGGCAACTACTAATAAGCTTACTTAGTTGGAAGGAAAAAAAAACTAATACAGAAATAATGTTAATCTAATGTTAATAATAACCCCACACACACTTAATGTAACTGTTTTTCGGACAAACACATAACACATTTATTATTTCATTTGCGTTCCACTGTTAACGTCTCGAGGTCATTGTTTACTTCTGTTACATTATAGAAAGTTAAGGATCTGATCCAGGAGCAACGAGGTCCCAGCCCTTGTCAGTGACAGAGCCTGGCTGAGCCGTTTTTCTGGGGTTATAGCCACTGATATTTCTATTCGATATCAGCCACCTCTCCTTCGAACAATTCACTCACCTTGCAAGGGTAGAAAGCAGTTTTTGTTTTTCAGATCTATACTTATTAGTATGTTTTTTTGAAGTGTAGTCTGTTTACAGTGTTGTGTCAATCTCTGGTGTACAGCATGGTGCTTCAGTCATACATACACATGCATATATTCCTTTTCATATTCTTTTTCATTATAGGTTACCATAAGATATTGCATATAGTTCCCTGTGCTACACAGTAGAAACCTGGTGTTTATCTATTTTATACATAGTAGTGAGTATCTGTGAATCTCAAATCCCCAATTCATCCCTTCCCACCCCCTTCCCCTAGAAGCCGTTTTCATGTGTTATTTTACTGTTGCAAAAGGTGTAGCCACCCCAGATCATGCTCTCCTGGCCTCTCTTCTGGAGAATATGGGTCCCAGAACCAGAGGGGTGCCAGTGTTGACACACTGATGCATGTGCTCCTTTTAATGAAGCAGGTTGCAAATGGTCCTGTGAGGATGCAATGACGTGACGTCAAACATTTCGCTCAGGGCCTGTGACACAAATGGTGTTTAATAAATACAGTTGATTCTCTTTATTCGTGGCCTCTCTGTCCTGTAAAGTCACCGCAAATGCTTCATTAGCAACTACTGAATCGTTGCTCCCAGGGGAAATACAGGAGTAGGTGCCTGAGAGCTGCCAGTCTTAATGTTTCCTTCAGCCAATCAATCAACACATAATCTTGTTTAATGAGTGTTTCTATCTAGATGCTTTATTTGATAGTTTGGGTTCATTAACCTTGAACTCACAGCCGAGAACCCTTAAACTCATGCTTGAACGAAGTTTATCTAACATGCGGATTTTCTCCATTAGGTGCATCGCAGCCTTCTTGTGCTTAGAGACACTAGATGGCACACTTCAGCACTATGAATGTTAATTGGGCCACGTTAAACAGCAAAATCACCAACAGAAAGTACAAAGATGTGACTGAGTGGGTATAGCTCAGGGATAGAGCACATGCTTAGCATGCACAAGGCCCTGGGTTCAATCCGCGATACCTTCATTAAAAAAATAAAATTATTTTTTAAAGAAAAGTACAAAGACGTGGAAAACGTGGTATCGAATGGACTGCAGAAAGGACTCTTGTTTATAGTATGAGTGCTGAAACAAGAAGGCGGAGAAATCCTTGTTCAGGTTCATCTGGGAACGAGGATGTCCAATGACTCAAATTTGGGGCAGCTCTGCGCATGTCTGTGAATGACTGAAAGCATCACAAATATTGATTTAGGGGTTTCAAATAAATTTAGAGAGTAAGCAAATTTGCAAAAAAAAAAAATCTATGAATAGTGAGAATCAACTTTATAGTTCTTTCTTTTCTACAATCCCTTAGCTAGCAACTAATGAAAATCAACCTTTGCTTCCTAATCCTTTATCTTAACTCCATCACAACTTCTCTGCCTACGTAATTCTAGGCTCTACAGGGAGCCATGGTCGCCCCAGGATTTGCACAGCGGAGGGCTGGGATTAGGTATGCCATTCCTGAAGTGCCCTGGGTAGGGGATTTTTGTTTGGCAGCTAACCATGGACGACTCCATTAACATGCATAGACCGTCTCCCCACCCTACTTTGGGTGCTCAGGTAGTTTAAAATTATTTTCCCTTCCCAGAGACAAAAGGCCTTTTTTTCCCTTTTTCCCTTCCCTGAACAGATTTGAGTGTTGAAAGAGGTGCATTCTTTCATCTGGTAAAAGTTTCCCGAGACCAAGTATAAAAATTGTCAGGAATAGATTCTTTTGAACAAACATATGTCATCAAAGCGACAGAGAAGTTCTGTGACTGTGAATGTGCACATACTTTTGGATCCCTGCTTTTTTTTTTTTTTTTTTTTTTTTGGTATGTGGGAATGAGGACAGGGAATTTGGGGACCCTGCTGGTCTTTTCTGGGGATGGAGAACACGTACTCTCCAGAATGGTGGGACAGCCTAGAAGCCTTGTCGGGGTCTGGCTTTGCCATTAACTGGAGGAGGCAGAGCCACCTCCTGCCTGGGCTCCCTTTGTCACCAGGGGTCACACCTCTTCTGTAACCCACACAGGCCATCATGGCACAGCTGCCGCAGGAGGAGAAGGCAAAGATCGCTGAGCAGGTGGAGATTTTCCACCAAGAAAAGAGCAAGCTGGATGCGGAAGTGGCCAAGTGGGACGACAGTGGCAATGACATCATCGTGCTGGCCAAGCAGATGTGCATGATCATGATGGAGATGACGGACTTCACCAGGTGAGGCCTGGAGACGGGAAGGCAGAGGTCTCCTTGTTAAAAATAACAGAAGCGTGGCAGCACCTGTTAGCATGTGAAATGCCTGCTGAAAAATTAAAACACTACAGTCCAAGCGAGGGGATGGTATTATAGCCTGGACGTGGGTAAGTCCAGATCATCTGGACCAGATGCTTAGCAGCTCGGTCCTTTTGGTCAAAAAGAGCAGAGTCATCTTTGTAATTATCATTGTTTTAATTATCTATCCCCAGCTGATCATACAATCAAACCCCTGGGCCTTGGGTGACTCATTTTTGGTCTATGCTGTTCTATAGTCTGTTTAACTATTATTCTGAAGATAAGATGAATTATTTGCTGCTGTCTCTTTGGAGAATATATGCATCACATATATGTGTGTGGGCATGTAGACATGTAATGTATATATTATATATTATATAATATATATGTGGGCATGTAGACATGTTCTGTCCATATCATATAATTACATTTTATATGAAATATAGAATATAATATAATTACAAATAAAATCTATATTTTTAAAATAAATTTATTTAAAAATTAATATTTTAGTTTCAATATTTTAATTTAAATATTAATTTAATAATCAATAATAAAAAATAAATACTATTTTAAAATAAAATGTAAGTAAAATATAATATAATTATAAATAAAATAGATGTACATGTATAATTACAATATATATTTTATGTAACATAGGTCATGATCCAGCATACACTTCAGCTCACATTTTACCCTTACATGCAAAGAAGCAGGTTCAACAATCTGATTCTGTAGTTCTGACAGGGAAATGAAACACTGCGTAAGTTCTAGTCCCTTTTGCTCTGAGCAGTGCTTTTAATGAATCAAGAGGCCAGTCAGAATTTTGTCAGGAGCCCTCCTCTTCACCCGGGGTCACTGCTGGGTCTGCCGTTGCGTTTTCAGTCTCCTCTTTAAGGGGAGTGACCTGGCTGTCCTTCCTGCCACACAAAGGGCAAGCCAAGGGACAGCAAAGCTCGATGGAAAGAGCCCTGGATTTTTCATCCAAATACCGGGTGATTTTGGATCCATCTTTTACTGTCTTTATATGTGAAGTGGGGAAATAGAGAGTCTTCTTGCCAGCATCACAGGAGAGCTGGGAAGCTTTAAAAATCGAGAAAGGTAATGTCCGTGTAAATTATGCTGCCATCCGAATGAAAACTATCATTTTACTGTAGATTTTTTTTTTCTGGGAAACAGACACACAGACACACATGAGCAAAGATGTTCTTAACAATTCAACATGGTGTTTGTTATTAAAGCTATATAAGATACGTGGCAATGTCAAGACACTACCTTGGGGTGGTGATTTTTTAATGATTCTTGATTGTTTTTGATAAGAAAGGGCTACAACTGATTACAGGTTATAATAAAGCATAAAGTGTCCCTTTCTCACCCCCCTCCCTTTCCCTCCGGCCAGTGTGTACTCATGACATCGCTTGGCCCTTTCTCCAAGTATTTTAAAATTGTTTTTGACTTCAGTGGAATGCCTTGAATGTTATGAGGGTGACCTTCGAGATTCTAAATGTCATTGTATTCATTAGAAGTTCAAATCTGTACATTTGGCTAGCCTTCATTGGCGTCACTGATTTATTTCACATAAAAAAATTATAGTAGGAAGACGCAGTCCGAGCCATTATTTAAGTCTGAACTTCCTACAATCCAGACTATCATGGTAGCCTCACTCATTGCTTTTCAAGTCCTGTGATGACTTAATTTGCTGCATTTTAACATTGTATCAGTGCTTTATCTGATGGATATTATACAATGCACTAATAACATCACTTGAACAGATAATCTCATCAATTTAAAGAGAATGATGAGTCTCGTCAGGTTGCTGGTTTAGATCAGGGAAACATTTCCTAATGCTCAAGATTCTGCATCACTGTGCCAAGGGAGAGGGATGTTTGCGGGGGTCTCGTTAGATGATATTAAGTAAGACAGACTTTCTATTAATCAAAGTACAGTTTTGAACGTGAAAAGAAGGCCACTTCAATTCCCAAGGGATCTCAGATAATCATTTGATGTTGATTTGAATAATGAAATGTCTGGAATGCCATTGGTTATCATTTTCTCCCCACTGCCTGATGAGTAGGTTTGTGCTCCTTTGTGAAGGCAAACGGAGGGTTATAGATATTAGTAACTAGGGAAACAGAAGAGGGTGTGAGATGGAAATGGACCATTTGCTTTCTTTTTTTTAAACTGAAGTATAGCCAGTTTACAACGTTGTGTCAATTTCTGGTGAACAGCAAAATGTTTCAGTCATACATAGACATACGTATATTCCTTTTCATATTCTCTTTCGTTACAGGTCACTACAAGGTATTGAATACAGCTCCCTGTATTATACAGAAGAAACTTGTCATTTATCTATTTTATGTATAGTAGTTAGTATCTGCAAATCTCACACTTCCAAATTTATCCCTTCTACCCCATTTCCCCAGTAACCATAAGATTGTTTACTATGTGTTTCTGTTTTGTAGATGAGTTCATTAGTGTCCTCTTTTTTCTCTTTTTAGATTCTATATATAAGTGATATCATATGGTATTTTTCTTTCTCTTTCTGCCTTACTTCACTTAGAATGATGATCTCTAGTTCCATCCATGTTGCTGCAAGTGGCATTATTTTATTCTTTTTTATGGCTGAGTAGTATTCCATTATATAAATATACCACAACTTCTTTATCCAGTCATCTGTGGATGGACATTTAGGTTGCTTCCATGTCTTGGCTACTGTAAATAGTGCTGCTGTGAACACTGGGGTACATGTGTCTTTTCAAATTCGCAAAGAAATGGAGGTTTAGATGGGACACGGGAAGTGGAGGTTTAGATGGGACACAGGAAGTGGAGGTTTAGATGGGACACAGGAAGTGGAGGTTTTGCTGCTGCCTCCACCTGCAGAGCCTCTTCCTTTGCAAAGAGGAAGCTGATTTGAGCCTTTCATGGTGCCTCTCACCTGAGTTCACCACAGTTGACCACATGCATTATTATTATTGCCCTTGCATTTTCCACCTTAAGGAGGGATAATTTCAGCCCTGGACCTCTAATGACTCTTGTGTACTATTTTTGCTTATTTAAAGGAAAGTATAGAGCTGAGTAGGAGTTGAAACTTGACTGCTCTCCTCACATCATATGTTTAAAGGGTATTTGAGTGCAAAAAAAAAGCACAAACCTTTGCATTTCTTATCTTGTTGTTTTATTCTTATAGTAGCTAATTCATTAATTTGATTCAGTAATCTCAACGATACCCACTCCATTATTATTAAAATTGGAGAACTTCTGCCTCATTATTTGTGTAATAACTTCTTCATGGAGGATAAACCTGATTATGCCTCCTGTCTTTTTCCTGTTCAGTTCTTGACTTCCATCTCCTGGGCAATCGCAGAAGCTCTGTCCGGCAAAGGGTGAATCCATATTTCTCATGTTACTTTCAGAAAGAAATAGCTTGTGCCAGTCTTGTACCCCGATAACAAAACAAAGCCATGCAGAGGACAGCAGGTCAGGAAAGACAACAGCGCTTAATTGTATAGCAAGGGACAAAGCTGTCTTTTGAGAGCAACTGTCACTTCTGGTCTTGAAAGGAACTGGGTTCAGCGTTAAAAACAAAAACAAAAACAAAAACAAAAAACCAAACAAAAAACTTTCACGGTACAATCAACTATAAAATACTGAGCAATGGACTTTAAAAATATCATGTAATCACCCCACTCTTCCAAAACTTCATTCCTGCTTTAGTTCAGACCCTCAATACTTCAGTCCAGGTGACAGCCTGACTGGTCTTTCCGTTCCAACTCCTGACCCTTGTCCGTCCATGCCGCACCATGTCTGGCCATTCAGGGACATCCACCCAGCTCCCTTTGCACCAAAACTTTGCCTGACTCCTCTTTTCATAGAAGAAAATAAAAATCTTGAGTTTGCTATCCAAGGCTGACCTTTATGGACCCTTAGATTTCTTCTCATTTTTGTGCGTATCTGTACTTCAACTTCAAGACTATAACATAAATGTTATCTCCTTGAATAGTTCAACTCATCCTGCAGTCTCACCTGACTTCGCTTTAATCCCCAGATTAATTCAGCTTCTCTGCTGTGCTGTCTTTGTACGGCTTCAGCTGATCGGTGAAGTCTAGTTCCCAAGGATGTTTCATGGACCTCTGGTTCTGGAAGGAGGCTTCCACGATGCAGTACATTCACAGATAGACTCCATACTCACTCCGTCTTGTTATTGGAGAGTCACATCATATATTGATCAGTTAGAGGTACTGAGAAAGCGAGAGCAAATAAATGGTTTTAATTTGGACTAACTCAGAATGTAAGGATGCTGGGTACTGAGCACATTAACTCTGAATGCACTCACATATTGATTTTTCACATTAATACCTCCTACCTTTTCCTGAAATAAATATGAATCATTTGTTAAATTGTAGATAGCAGTGATGTGTTAATAGTTTTCCATGACTCTTTTTTTTTTTTTTTGAAGTGACCACTTCCTGGGAAAGCTTCCAAATATTGGCCCCTGTATAAGAATCACCTGTTACCAAAATAGACAGGGTTACATGAATCTATATGATGGAGCCAGTTCTATGGCTAGATGTTTTCCCAAGAAAAGTGAAAACATGTTCCAAATAGAACAGTAAGATGGCTTCTGTCTTTAAGGTCACAAGGTTCCTCAAAGCACCTTCCAAGATGCCCAAAATAATCTGATGGAAGTTAGAGAAACACAAAGGGTATAAACCATCATTTTGAGACAGTCCCTTTGTTAGCACTGCTGTCGACCTATAGGAAGACCCAAATTTCTAATCTTCTCTTTTCTGGGCTGATACACACATTTTTTTTTTCTGTTGGCCATTTTGTTTGTTTGTTTGTTCGTTTCTGTAATGTAAGTACATTATTCCAATGACTGCTGTTCATTTAGACCTGTGCTGTCCACATACAGTAGCCACTAGCCACATTTGGTGGTTTAAATTAGTCATTTTTTTTATTGCGGTGAAAAATATATACAATAAAATTCACCATTGTAACCATTTTTAATTATACAGTCCTGTGACATTAAACACATTCACTTTGTTGTGCAGTCATCACCACCATCGATCTGTAGAATGTTTTCATCTTCCCCAGCAGTAACTCCGGCCATTGAACTTAACTCCTCATTCCCCTCCCCTCCTAGCCCCGGGCAACCACCGTTCTCCCTTCTGTCTCTATGAATTTGACTACTCTGAGTATCTCATATAAGTGGAAACGTACAGTATTCGTCTGTTCGTGACTGGCACATTTCACTTAGCGTGACGTTCTCAGGGTTCCTCCATGTTGTAGTTTGTGTCAGACTTGCATTCCTTCTTAAGGCTAAATAAATGTATATATCATATTTTGTTCATCCATTCGTCTATTCTTGGGCACTTGGATTGTGAATAATGTTGCTATGAACATGGGTCTACAAATACCTCTTTGAGACCCTGCTTTCATTTTTTGAGCGTATACCCAGAAGTGGAATTGCTGGATCATATGATAACGCTATGTTTAGTTTTTGGAGGAACCACTGTGCTGTTTCACACAGCAGCTGCATCATTTTACATCCCCATCAACAGTGCACAGAGGTTCCAACTTCTTCACATCCTTGCCAAGACTTCTTTTCTGTTTCTGTTTGTTTTTCTAGTAACCATCACACAGAGCGTGAGATGATATCTCGTTGTGGTTTTGATGTGCATTGTCCTAGTGATTAATGCTTGAACATCGTTTCATGCGCTGATTAGCCATTGTAGATCTTCTTTGGAGAAATGTATATTCAAGTCCTTTGCCCATTTTTAAGATCAAGTTGATTGATTTTAGTATCGAGTTGTAGGAGTTTTGATACATTCTCAATATTAACCTCTTGTCACAGAATTATAGAAAGTGTCCATCATTACCCAAGTTTCAGCATTCATTCCCAACCTATGCAATGATAGCATTAAACAAAAATGCTACCTTTGGTGCGTAGGCTGAGTTCAGCATCTTCTCTTTTAAAGATAATTCTGTTATTCAATAGTAATTATTCAATAGTTACTATTAGTCAGGGACAACCTGGCACTTGAGCTAACTCTCCAAAATAGCACAACTATTTTTTTTTTTTACATCTGCCTTCTCTTCTGTGTGTGATCTGGAGAAACTGGGTCATTTCACTAATTCTATATTCAAAGAAATCTGGGCCTTGAAACGCTCTTAGAAACATCTTGCGTGATTCTCAGAACCCTATGCCAGATATGCAGGATTTCAAGAAGATCTGAGTGATTTTCTTAATTCATCCTGATGAAGCCATGAAGGTACACACTTCAAGTACTTACGACCATCTAGACTCTTCGTTCGGCAGTTGACAATTTTTCTTGTTAATTAGAACGTTTCACGTTTTTATATTTACATTTTATTTTTCAGTCAGTATTTTTATATTTTGTGAAATGGTCACCACAGTAAGTCTAGTCAACAGCCATCACTGTGCGTGGGCGCATATTTGTTTTCTTCCTTTTCTAAATTCTGGAAGAGTTTAAATATATAGGGATTATCTTCTTTTTAAAGGGTTAGTAAATTCCCCTGAAAAACTCTCCGGATTTACTGATTTTTTTGATCAGCTTTCTCTCTGACAGTCTTATTTATTTCTTCCATGGAAATCAGACTCTGTTGATTTTTCAGAAGCTCCTTTTTGGTCAAAGTTGGTAAATTATATTTTGATAGAAAGTTATTTCATCCAGGTTCTCAAATTTATTTACATGCATTTGAGGAAAGTAGAGTTATGATACTTTCTATTTTCTCTTTTCTAAGTTTAGTTAAATGTTACCTTTTTTACTTTAATTTTTTTCCTTGGAATACTTTTAACATTTTTTAAAATTTAAAAAAAAATTTTATTAAAGTATAGTCAGTTGACAAACTTTTATTTTACTTTTGAATATTTGTTTTCTCCTTATTTTTCTTGATAACAAGCTAAGTATATTTTCTGCATCAGTTTTGCTTTTTTGGGGGGAGGAGAGCCAGTTTTCAGTTTATTTATTTTCATAAATAAATGGCTGCCATATGGGAGCCTGAGCCTCAGGGAAGTTCAGGTCTCTATCAATGTCCTTTACTGACTTAGCACAGTTTATTAGAATCAGTCAACTCTTGAAAGTGATCATGTAAGGTTCATGAGAGAGCATTTCCACAAACCCTTTGAAATTCTTGAATTCAACAAACACCAAGATTGTTACTAATGAAAAAATCATGCATAGTGCAGCCATTTGTGAATGAGTTAAGATGAAGGCAAAAAGTAACAGCAAATCTTGTGTCCTAGTAAAACTGCAAAAAAAAAAAAAAAAAAAAAAAAAAACCATTTTCTAAGGTTTGGAAGTGTTGGAGAAATAAATAATAATGAGAATATTATTAAATATTGAAAGATTCTAATCTAAATTTTCCTTTCAAATAGAAACCCAAACCAAAAGTTATTTATACATAATTTAAAAAATAATATTAGAGGGGAGAGGGTATAGCTCAGTGGTAGAGTGTGTGCCTAGCTTGCACGAGATCCTGGGTTCAGTCCCCAGCAACTCCACTAAACAGAAGTAAATAGAAAGCTAATTATCTCTCCCCTCAAAAAGAAAAATTAAAAAATGTTAGAGAATGGGAGCCATATTTTCATGGAATCTTTAATGCACCCAAATTATATAAAATTCATATGTAAAACCCCTGTCCACATTTAAAACTCTATACGCAACCGGAAAAGAAGTCAATGAACTTTTTTGTGGAAGAGTTCATGTTACCAGAGCAAAATGAAGTCTCTCAAGTTTTGAAGTCCCCTATGTACCTGTTTCAGCGATGACATGAACACAATATATTTTACTTTTAGTTACTGACGTTAAAAATGCCAGAAGGAAAATCAAGAGGGAATCACAATAAAATGCCCTTCATTTATGTTTATTTTCTAAAGTCATTTTACGCCTTTCGTTTTATAAAATGTTATTATATAACAATGACAGTCATTGCCTACTCTGTGTAGCCCTATGCGTTCTGAATAAATCACTTCTGAACAGTTTTGCTCTATATCTCACCACTGGTCTAACTAGTGGACTATAATTTTGTAGCCTTAAAAAAGGCATTGATTTTTAGATACATATAAGGAGACCAGTAACCGTGCTAAAAAATATAATAATAAATGTATTTAATCTATTATTTTATGTGCTGCTCAAGAAAAGAGTTGAAAAGTTATATCATATGCAACATTTTGTTTAAAGATTTATGACGCAGCCTAGTTTCCTTTTCCTTGCTAAGAAATATTTAAAAGACATGTAATATTAAACAGTTCACCTAATTGAAAACTTTATATGAAAATATTGGGGCAATGGTTTGGCAGCAGAAAGACATCGACTATCGCTGAGTGTTTTGTGTGTTCCTTTGTAAGTCAGTCCCAGAAGTGCAGAAACCAGCAAGAATAAGAGCTCAACAGATTCCTGAAATTCTGGCCAAACAGTTCTCAGTTACGTGCAAGAAACAGTGGTTTCTCGAAGTGGACTTAAAAATGTAATTCATGTAATAATAGTGCTGGGCATGCTATGAAAGACAACGTTTGCTCATTTATTTTGGCTAGACTCAGATTTAAATTTAGAATTTATCACTTATGATTTGCATAAACTTAGATGAGTTGACCATTTCAGTCAATTCTTCTCTTCTCTAAGATGAGAATGATGATGCCTCTTTGTTAGGGTTGTTATGAAGACAAATACATACACAAGCACAGGCACGTGGTCAGCATTTACATGGGAAATCCCCATTGCCTTTGTGGCGGTCATCTTTGTTAACGGACCACTGTTTCAAAATATAGCAATTAAGGTCAAGAATAAAATGTGAGCATGCACATCAAAATAGGGGAAAATAGCCACTAAAAATCAATGGAAGAAATGTGGATTATTCACCTGGAAATCAAAGTGAATCAAGAAAACATTTGCATTCCTTCTACCGTGGCCAGAGCCAAATCAAACACAAGAGCAGCGTCCCAGACAAACAGCACGGTAGGTCTGTCTGTTTCCTGCCATGAAGTGGATCACTAATTATGCTGTGTATGTTGTTTCAGAGGCAAAGGCCCATTGAAAAATACGTCTGATGTCATTAACGCCGCCAAGAAAATTGCCGAAGCAGGTTCTCGAATGGACAAATTAGCCCGCGCTGTGGCTGATCAGGTAGAAGGAGGGGGGAGGGGGAGGCACATGCCGAGTGGAATCGTTAACTAGCACTTGGGTTCTGGATGGGTTTTATGCGCCCTATAAAATGCCCCTGAAGAACACTGAACTGTAGAGAATCGCTAACATGTTATAAACTGGCCTCTAACTTTGCTGGGATTGCATTGACGGCAAAGGTAGATTCCGTTAAGGAGGGTCTTGTAAATCTAGCGATCAAAATTCCTTGAGAAACAAGAGTACCCACTATCTGAGAGACATAAGCCCCGAAGAATCATGGATTATCCAGCTGTCCTCCTTCAGAAAGTCAATCACACGGCACCAGGGGGAAGAAAAACAAAGAACTTCACTCCTTTAATATTGATCTCACTACAGTGGTGCTCTGTATAGTTCATAATCAATGCCCTGGCATTAATGGGATTGTCCACCCGAATCAGGAACATCTAGAGTTCAGCTTTGTTTCCATCCAGACTCAACGGGATCAGAGATTAATGAAATTCTCAGAGTATCTTTTATACTTTCAGACGGAACCAAGATACACGTGAAAATACTTGTCAGTTTCACTCTGGATGTTTCCTTTTATTTCCACACTTTTCATTTAATTTTGCTGACCTGGAACCCTCAAAGCCTGTTCTAAATATTCTTGTTGCAGTAACGTTCCATCTCTTGTAAGGAGACTTTCAGCAGTAGATTTTTCCAGATAACTCCTCCTTGTCTCTTTCAGCAACAGCGGCTTATAACTTGAACCATTTTATAAAGGAAAATGTCTTAAAATGTAAATTAAGATTCCAAAATAGAAAATATTACATAAACAGTAATTTACATGACTTTGTTTGCTAGACTACAGTCATGCACTCTGGAGACACGGAAAGATACAGAACCATTTCCTTCTCCATAGATGGCCCTGGTCTCCTGTGATTCTTGAGTTGCTTTTTATAGTTTTCCTCCCTCATTCCTTAACATTAGGCTGTTCCTCTAAATACTGATTCTATAATCCTTAAATTCAGTACCAAATTCACTCTTCTTGCAAAGTCTGAAAAGAAAAACTTAAGATTAAACTATAAGGATTACATTTAAAGTAAACGCATGGATTGCCTCACTTTAATTTTTTTGCAACTATGATGGCTAATCCGAGGGAATGTTTTTTGCTTGCTTTTGAATTTTTGAGAAAGATAATTCATTAAATATCAACGTAATTTGAGAATCCCCTGAAATCTGTAGGGATTGAAGACCATCATTAAATCGCTAGTTTCAGGGCAATACCAACTGCCAGGCTTCTTGAGTTTGCCGAAGGTTGAGTTCCTCTCTCCAGAGTTCCAGGTGGATCCCCAAAAGTTCATGCAAAGGAGAGGAGAGACAGTGAATTTTCTTGAGAATGTGCATGCACGCACGCAAACACACCTACAAGAGTGCTTCATTCTTTTCTGCAAGTGTTGGGATGAATGGAGTGACCAGAGATTTATGGGCAATTCTGAAATGAGTTTTGTTAGCATGGACTTCTTCCTGGGGGTGAAAAATGGGTGGCTTTTGGATTGCTTTTCCATTAGACCCTGAATATCACTGGCGGAAACTGTTTCTCAGAATATTTAGGCTCCTTGAGTTCAATATTTTTTATTGTGGTTCTTGTTTCTAATTTTGTAATTTTGGATCCTTATTTCCAACAACTGTGCAACAGGGAGGCTAGTCCCGAAGAGTTTTGATACCTGGAAAACACACCACATGCACACATACACAAATCCCAGGGTTCTAGATCTATTTCGAGATTGTGACAAAGAATTAAAATGCTATTTAAGGATGACTTTAAAGAAAAAAACAGATGAAGTTTTAAACATAGCCCTCTCTTTGTGGCATTCTTCCTGCCGTCAGTTGTGGAGCAACTTGTGATTTTTGCTAATGTTTTGCCTGAGTGGGGCATCTCTTTCTCAATTCTGTACGAGTTATTTTTCTTGGTCCATCATGCCTTGATGTGTGTTTTAAATACTTCAAATAACTGACTAGAATGAGCATTTCCAAAGAATGGAAAGGTCGCCTGTATTTTGCCTGAAAATATTTTTATGGAGATTTGAGATATGCACACAGTATAAACTCTTTATGGACTGTTGCATTTTTAATTACCGTTCCTTTGAGATAGAACTTTCATTTTAATTTGCTGCAGGATATTTGTATCGAAAGCCTTGTCAGCCCTCTGGGGAGACATCATTTAAAAGTTAATTCCTTTCCCTATATGAGTCTCTGGAGTAGGATAAATATTACAGTGTTAAGTACTTGCAGAAAGCGAAAAACAGTCTCTGTGGGATTCTTTCTTGATAAATGCAGTTAGTGAAAAAAAGACCACAGTGGTAAGTGTTATGTGTAAAAAAAGACCCCCTTGTCATTTATTAAATAAATGGCTGTGGCCAATGACTAGCTTACAGTATTAATGAAAGAATTCTCTTTCTTGAGCTTGAAGGAAACTTAGCTGGAATCTTTCTCTCATACTCTTTTTCTAAATAAGACACTTCGGTTTTGGCTGGAAGTAGTCATTTCTTAAACTGTTCCATTGAGGCTCTGGTGATCTGATGTTTTTCACAAATGCCAGACTGAAGTGGAACAACACAAAGTCCTGGAGAATTTTGAGCTAAGCTTTCAGTAACAATGGAAATGCATTTCAATTACGGAATAGCCGTTGGCATTGAAGCTTTGGAAATGCTTTAGGGCATCATGTAAATGTCTGTGGAAGTGTTCAGCGAAGCTCAGTGTGTATTTGATGGGCATCTACCCACTCAAGTTACAGAGGGAATTCAGAATCCCTGGCCACAGTTGACTCTGGTGCATCCTTGGAACGGTTCTGTTTTTACTCTTATGAGTGTGTTTCAATTGGCTTCAAATTAATTTTACTCAAATCTGTTTCTTTTACAGTGGTCGTGGCCCTTCTCAGAGTCTCTTGTTTAAAGGAACTTTATCACGTTGCTAAAATTTCGATAAATATAGAAATCCAAAAAGTGCCGTAGAGTTGCTTTAAGGAATGATGCATTTCCTAGAAAGCTAAAGGAAGCAAGTGATCCCCTCCCCTCCCCAACTAATTGAATTGAAACTCTACTCTATATTATGGCAAAGAGACAGCCGCAAAGAATGACTCCCATCTAGGGTCTGTCGCTTTGTATTAAAGTAGCTTTGCATGCAGTGAACACTGAAGGGGCCACCTAGGGAAGACCCTGCAGCATATTTGGTTTTCTGAGTCGCTTAGAGGATCCCTGGTGGAACACTCATCAGTGTGCACAGAAGTCCCAAAAAGACTTCCCGCGAGATCTTCAATATTCTTCTTATAGAATTTTATCAAAGTAAGGCTGACCATTCTAACCTGCACCCTCCCTAACACGCACTATAAAAACGTCAAGTTGGATGGATGTAACTCAGGTATTTGACACTGAAACCTTGTCTTCTCAGAGCTCTTATTCAGCAAGTGTTAGAAGCTGAAAAGTCCTTACTAACTGAGATCACTTTTGTTTAATGTTTTGCAGTGCCCTGATTCGGCGTGTAAGCAGGACCTGCTAGCCTACCTTCAGCGAATTGCCTTGTATTGCCATCAGCTCAATATCTGCAGCAAGGTGAAGGCAGAAGTCCAGAACCTGGGAGGAGAGCTCATTGTGTCAGGGGTAAGCTGGGCTTTGGGCTTCAGAATCTGAGCTCCCACTGCTGTGCTTCCGAGGCAAGCATTCTTGGCAACAGTACTGCTAAAAACACCGAACTGCAGTGATTCATAGGGAGGTTTTTTGTTTTTTTTTTTTAAATAAATGTTATCACCATTATTCCAGACCTTACAATAACTCACAAAGAGCAATTTGATTTTCCAATTACCCCGTGTTTATACTGGCCTTGTAAAATCTCCATTCTTCACAAGAAAACTAATTTCGTAGTCTGGAAACTCATGGCCAAGCTGCGACTATTATAATTATTTGGGGCTTTGTATATTTACTCATTGTAAGTCAACGTTCCTCTGTTAGTCCTAGTAATTTTCATTCTCTGTTCAGGAGCCAGCCTCTCCATGTGTGGATTGTGTCCACATGTTAGAGATGATCAAAACAATAGGAATTCCACTCATCAGGTTCCAATGCATACTAGGTTATCAGGAACCCTAAAAAGCCAGAAAATGTTTGAATTTAATACAGGTTGATGTGCTGTTGCCAAAAACTAACAGAGTTGTCAAACACTAACAATTATATATTTCTTTGTTCAATCACTTCAGTGCGTCCCTTCTCATGGAAATGTAAATATCCAGTCCATTTTCATCAAATGCAAAGAAAGACGTTCAGGGAACAGAAGAATCATGATTTCTTGGCAAGATTTCCAAATGCATGTGTTGAGGTTCTTCATCTTGGCTTCTTCTCCTCCCTCAGTCCCTTTCTTTTCAACACGAGGTGCCATCGATTGTAAATTATTTGCAAATTCCAAAGTGTGGCTCTGCCACCTAAAGTTCTTTTCCCAGTCACCCGTCATGCTGCCATTTGAAGTGTGGCATTACCAGGAGAATAACATTATCAACATGGTGAATGCCTTGGGAATACCAGACTGGTCATGAAGTTCAATTCTTCGCCTAAGTCATTTCCAGAAATTCAGCAGGTTGACCTTTTGGTTAAAATATATATATATATATGGAAAAATCATTCTTGAACCCAAAGGTTTCAGTTCCTATATTGTTTGGCTTGCAGAAGACAGCTGGGAAAAGAGCTGATCTGGCTTGCATGGAGATGCCATTGGGGAAGCCTGTTCCACAGAGTCTCACCCGGAGCCCAGTAAATTCTGTGCCTCTTCCCAAAGCATAGTCACCTCTTTGCATTTCCAAAATGATCCTGCTTCAACATTCTTCCACAACCAAGAGCAATCTGTCTTGCAATGTGTCCTTCCCGCCAAGTCGGTAATTACCAAGATCCTCTCTGCCAGGAAGTGATCGAAACATTGCATCTCCCTTGCTTCCTTTCTGATCTTCAGCCTCAGCGGTAGCATCTCCCATACCATTCAGCTTTCATGTCCGTCTGTATCTGGCACCTGTGGAACCGAGTGCTTTTTGTTTCGCTTGCCTCGTGTGCTTTTCATTTGTCACTTTCCAGATCTTATTATTTACGAGCATCCCTGTGACTCTCAGGCCCCACAGCCTCCTCTAAGCCAGGTTCCCTGGCAGCGTTGCTCTCCGCCATCCTCTCATTGTCCGTCACTGCCAGAGCATCACTTGCATTGTCTTCTCCTCATGTAGCTGTAGTCCGAACCATCACTGGCTTTCATCACTAGCACTGTTGGCATTTACAGAGGTTGTTTGAGATTGAGAGCACCGTCAAGAAGCCTGTTTCCTTCTTTGAGTCTTGTTGGCAATGTTCGTAAATCCTTGCATGGGAGAAGGCTTCTTTCAGAGGAATGTCAAACAACTTTATAATAATTCTGAGTCCAACGCATTATAAAGGTTTGCTTATATTGCTCAGTTATGGGCCTGCTCTTGGCCTCGTCATGATTTGTCCCAAGCTTGTTGCTATTTGGGGCCATAACTGCATCTGTAGTCTGCTACCTTTGCCACTTCTGCCTCCGTCTTCTTCTCCATCCTCCTTCACTGTTGGCCAATGGAGAAAAAAAATAATATGTTTATTTCGAAAAACAGCCACAAATGACCACCTTCAAAGTCCTGCAAGAGTCAAGGATGTAAGACCCCTTACACACAGACTTGCAATGATTTTGCCAAGAAAGTGCAGCCAGGCTTTGGGCTCCATTTATTTTGTTGTCTGGCATGACAAAGTTGCTGTATTTTTAAGGAGACGCTATTCTAGTATAAAATGCAATCAAGAAAAGAAATAGTTGAATCTTCCTTCCTTTTTCCCTGTGTCTTTATGTTTGTGGGATTCAACGCTGTGGCTTCTTTTCTGAAATACATGAAAGCCTCAGGAAGATATATTTCCTGTACTAAGACAGAAGGGGTTTTTGGATAGATTATTTCCACTTTGCCAAGAAAAACGATTTGGATGTCAAAACCGAGCACCATGTTTTGTAGTCTCATGCTGGCATGATGAACACATGTTAAACAGTGTGCACTGGAGGACAGTGATGTTCCGTGTCAGCGTGTATATGTTTTATGTGATCCTATGTGTACAAACTGGGGAAGGCTTCTTCTGTTGCATCTACCTTTGGCTTGAGACGTAGTTCAGGAAATCTCAACAGATCAAGGGGACAATGGGTGCAAAAACTCTTCATGAGTCATGATGGGGAACTAGAAAAAAAATCTAAGGTATAAGCCTAAGGATGCTCATGCACGCAGCTGCTGTCTGAGAAGCACCATTAGCTTTTTGGCTGGCAATCAGTTTTCTAAAGTCATTCGCTTAAACTTTCCCAACCGCGGAAAGTTGCCGTGCGTATTACATCTCAAAGTAGAAGCTGCGTGTTTGTGAGCCAGTTCAGCTCCACCTGGTCGCTGAGTGGGGAATGGGAAAGAGAGATTAAAGCAAGGCAAAACCGAACCTGACAGAGTGATAGGACTGTTAGAGTGAAAGTAGGGGAAACTGAAGTCCAGGCAGTTAAACAGCCTGATTGATGATATCCTGGCTCTATTCGCTGGTTTCGTGTTTGTTTCATCTCTTAAGCTAGTTTTCATGTTTTGTGGGAAAAGGTCTGTTGAAGGAAGAAGACAGACGAATTGAGGGAGGGTAGGAGGGGAGAGGCAGGAAAGAAGGAAGAAGAGAAAACAAAGGAAAGAGAACCTTAACCCCAGCATATTACAAATTAGTTTAGTGCAGGGAGTAGCCATTAAACGTGACAGCATTCAGTTCATCCTGGGAGGAAAGTTGAGACACTTTTTTTTTCAGGGTGTAAATATATTTGAATACAAATAAGTCCCAATGTCACGCTATGAAAATCACCTGTATATTTGATTGCCATGTTTTTAATTAATTCACTAGGTTGCAGAGGATTTAAGAGGTTCTTTTAAATTTAGAAACAGATAATACACATGGATCTGGAGAAATAAAAACCATTTAATACCCTTTGATTATCTTTAACCATCCACAGAGTTACACTTTGTGCATCATTCTGAATGAGCTTGGAATGACCCATGTAGGGTTTTAGAATATAGAGTGAATATCAAGCATTGTGATAAAACCAAAGCATTTCACCTGAATTATTTTTTTCTAAGTTTAAATACAACAGAAGCCCGTTATAACAATGGAGCCAGAACACAAGGGCAATCATGCCCTGGGCAGGAATTTGATGTTCAGGTCAGAGGTGAAGGAGCACCGATGTAACTTACAGCTGACTCCACACGAAAATGCTACAAATTTAATAGGTTATATTGAATCTAAATGTCTTTTTTTCATACAAACAAGTAACAGGGACAGAGTTTAGAGGTGAGGAATGTCATCCCTTAGTCCTCAGGCGGCTGAATAGAGGCCTGACCTACTCCTGAGGGACTGAGCAACTTGCCCTAATGTGCACTTTTGTTCATTTCCATTTCCATCTCTCCTTTCCAAATTTGAATTCTTCTCAATTGGGTTATGAAGAGAAGTTTGTCAAGGTGAGCCAGTAGAATTTGCAACCCTGGTAGGATCTGAATCGGTAAAGACAAAATTGGAGAATAAGGGGTCCATTCTAATGATTCTTATTGCCTTTGTTTCGTATTATTAAAAAAAAAATGGGCTCAATTAAAATTAACATAAGACTCATTGTGATAAGTCAAAAATAGTCATAAAAATACTCGGAACTGATAACATTCAAATCAATCCTACCTGACACTGGCATAAAATCAAAGACACGTACGTGTGTGTACACACACGTTTACCCACAGCAAATGCACCTGACTTGTCGCCTACTTCCTTACCCCCTGAATAAGAGTAATCAGGAACTGAACAAATGATTGACAACTGTGGCGTATCTGATTCAAAACAATAAAACTTGGGGTGGGGTAGATGTGGGATTTATTTGTACAATGCAATATATGTGTGTATATATATATATATATATATATACACTCATATATATGATTGTGGTTTGCTGAGATGATATTTGAAAATTTCTGTACTCCTTCTATTAAAAAGAAAAGTATCAGTATTTTGTGATGGGGTCAAACAGTCGCTGAAACAAGCATTGTACCTAGATGTGTAGACTTGTACTTTAAGCAACCCTGTTTGGGAAAGAGTGTTTTTTTTTTTTATCCATCTGGTTCTGTCTATTGTCAATTTTTGATTATCTCCACTGATCAAAGTATAGTAGTCATGGAAAAAACACTTAAATTGCTAGTTGTTTCAGTCTGGGTCTGGAATGCATATCTGTGCTTTATTTAAGCAAAAGGGTTTGTGTTCAGAGGATTCACAGCAGTTCTGAAGAATTTTATACAAACCTTCCAGAGGGTAAGCCACTGAGTATTTAGGCGGACAGGACTTTGTCTGATCTGGGGAGAGTAGGAGAATCTAGAACCAAGGAAACGAAGATTAAAACAAACTTCAGATTATGAATCTGAATGGTGAGATGGTGGAGATGCTCTGTAACAATAAAAAAATTAAACAAGTATTTATCATTTGCAGAAAGGTGGTAGTTCTTTGCACATAATTTGCTAGTATGTCAGGGTGCTGCATAATTCAAACTTTCTCCCCAAATCCTATCCCCTAATCTGTTATGATAGCAAAACAATAACCACTTAAATTCCAATTCGTGCATTAAATCTTCTTTAGTTACTTCCATATCAGTGTGCATGGTCATTGATTTTTTGCACAACTCAAATTATGCAAACTTTCAGAGAAAACTAATCCTTAAGTGTTTTTTTTTTTCAGTGCAGATTCATTCTCCCAGTGTTATAAAAGTGACATTTAACAAACTCAAGGCATTATTTTTGGAAGAAATTGGAAATAAGAATTTGTATAAGAAAAGTAGAAAATCTCCTTGGGTGTCAGGCATCCTAAGAAGCTTTCTGTCTGTCACTCCACGCCTCTAGAGCTGCCTCCCTGAATTCAGATAACCTTGTGCAAAGGAGGATGGTGTACCTCTCTGCTATACGCAGGGACCCTTCAGTTACATACTCCAAGATACTGATTCGAAACTTATCAATATAATCAATTCCGTTCATTGAAAAAAATCAGTTATTCACTGATGAAATTAAACCAGTTGGCTGTCTTGCTGAACTGTTTCGTGCGTAGAAAAAGTCTTTACATTCTAATGCTCTCATTCTAAAATAAGGAACCAGACTATTGTGGCAACCCTGGGATGTGAACCACGCCGATAACTCTTTTTACCTTCGCTGCAGACATGGATTGACCTAACTTGGACCTCCTTGGTGGATTAATTTGACTGCATCCCCTGAACTTGTGAGCTGAGGTGTTCCTATTTTAGTCTGAGGGCATTGCTGCTTGTAGGAGAAGGAGGAGTTCGTGGCTTTAAGGAGAGAGCGTCTGCGTCAGAAATGTCAGTGCCATTTACCTGTCATTTAAGCTTTCATTCCTTCGGGCTTTAGAAGTTTTGAAAATTTTGAAAGCCTCTAATTAAAAGTAGGAAGGCAAATGCTTCATACCTTTATTAATAATGATTGCCTTAGACTTTTAGTTAATATTTGGAGGATTATTTGGCATCAAATGAATAGTAGTACTTTGTGAAAACTTGGAAATTAGACACATGGGAGGTGGGAGGTACGTAGATGAGGAACAGTGATTTGCATCTATTTTTTGATATCTGTGAAACACAGGCAAACCTGTCGGAGGTGTACTGGTTTATACCATTTTCCCATGAGACATGTTCCAGTTTTGACATACTGTCTGTATGTGATAATTGTCTGAGTTTATTCTAGAATGTTCTTTATCAATATGTTTCAACAATTAATGTCTATAGTTTGTCTTAGGAGCTGCCTCCCCCCCATTTTAACTAGTTTTGCATGTGTGAGAGCAACGCGACTGCCCGTTCCCTGCAGTTGAACCAAGGAATTATGGGAAACTGAAGCATTGGGTGGATACACTTACTTAAAACCAGTATCTGTAATTCAGTTCCTCCCTTTTGATTTTCGATTCATTAGCTCTGGTCGAGAAATACATTATTTAGAATGGGTTACCTCAATCTATGATGATGTTTTTGCTTGTTCTTCCTTGGACATGCCTCACGAGCAGTTAAAATGTGAACAAGTTGATATAAAAATATAAATAAGTAAAAAAAGGAGAGTGAATATTGAAACCAAGTACTAAGTATCATGTGAGGATTTCATTATTGATTTTGCACAAATGTCCATTACCTCCGATGACGCAAAGTAGCAGAAATAAAGAGACCCCCCCCCAAGTCAAACTGAGATGGGATTTTTTTGGTGGTGTTCAATACTGGATTTGATAACATTTTGATTGCAGTGTTTTTCTAGGAAAGATCAGTGTTTCCATAAACGGTTCCTAATTTCTAACAAACTAACAATCAGAGCTTCAAAGAATTGTATTTGTTGCTCATTCTCATAAGAATATTTTAATACATTGAATTCAACTGCTTGCCAACTATTACGTAAAAGGCACAGTGCTACGTATTGGTTGGGTAAGAGCATTCAAAGTTCCATATCTCTAATAGCATATAATTTTCATGAAAAGGATTAATTTTTCTGTCCATTGTGCTTTGTTTTTAATAGATGGTGTAGTCTCCTTTTTCCCCCACTTTTAGCTTCTCATCTTACTGTTCAGCATCCCTAGCTAGAAGAGCAGGGTGTCTGTTGAGCTATCTCTGTGTATTCACTGTTTTTTCTTGGTTTACTATCTTCTAGAAATAAAACTGTGTTTAACTTACCATCATCTACATTCTGTCCCTACAGATTAGTTTGTCAAATGTTTTCTCCAGCTTAATTTAAATGATTTATAAAATACGGCTTTGATCATAGCCCTTTAAAGAGAAAAATGTGCCATGTTGTGGCCCATGTGTCTTACAAATGGGGAAGACTTCTGGATGGGCAATGTGGAGGTTTTTTAGTTCAGATTTCTTTTACTGCTTCAGAACACATTGTCTTACTCAATCTCAAACAGTCATTTTCCTTCTGGACAATAAATGTATTTCAAATATTTCATCCTACCCTATTTTCTTGAAAGCAAGCTTTCTTAATTCAGACTTTAATCTTTTCTTTCATCATCAATACTGTATCTTATTTTATTGCTTTTCTCTGAATACCTTCATCTGTAGAGATGCCTTGCTGATAATAAACTTGAGTAGAAGTCTGGCTAGGTGGTCTATCCAGTCTGCAGTCTGTCTCTTGACCTCTTCTATCTGCTTCCTTCTGCAAATCTATTTTTCACCTGAGAGAATATCCTGGAGGAGTTCCAGTCAGCATCATCTTCTAAGAACCACGTGCTCTTCTAAGCCCGGGGCTCTGTACGTGAGACACCATCGCAAGACAAACTCAGAACATGATCTCTTTGTCTAGGGACTCCCAATTCAAACCTGTCACTATCAAAGTCAATCGTATTCTCTCTTGTCGAGATATTTCTCTTTAATAATAACATTTCGGTCACATTGCATGCCAACGGCCTGATCATGTCTTTCATGATAAATTACTTGATAAATACATCTGCGGACTCTTCTTTTGGGCTGTACAAATTGTTCCTCCTGGCTTTTCTCAATCTTTGCACTAGGAAGTTAAATAAAAACTTTTTTTTTTTCCCAACACACAAACAAAAATTTGAAACCAACTTTCCATCTCTCTGGTCAGAATAAAATGATCACCGTGACTTCAGTCCTGAGGTCTGTTGAATGAAATCTTGCAGTCACTTCTTGTCTTGTCTTGAAGGGCTAACTCATCCATTTATACGATGTCACAGGAAGTCTGCATCAAGTCCATAATTGCAGTAAAACCGTTGTTTCCATGAACAGCATCAAGAGGCTAGATCGTTAAGAAGAGTTGAAAGTGATCTGATCCTGGCATTACTGTATTCTGTGTCAAAGAAAATGATTTGATCCTGGCATTACTGCATTCTGTGTCAAAGAAAATTCTGTTATTTTAACCAATACAACTAAAGACATCACTGCAATCGGTCATACTAAATTCAGCACAGTTCACTGCTTTGCATCCATTTGATGCAGCCTAGTTTTGCATTGGGTTCCTGAAGTCATGCTCCATTTCCAGACAAGCAATAGATACGTAATTAGAAATACCAACATATTATAGTCTAAGCCCAGTTTGTTTTATTTCAATATTTTAAAAAGTGTTTAACTCCAGTTTTTTCCCTAATATCTTAATGTTGGCAGAAGTGTACCTTCTTTGTTGGGTAGTAAAGAAAAAATCTTAAGGTATTTATTGGAAGAATGGACAACTGAATCATTAATCTTAAAGTAATGACCTTTACATTTTGAATGAAAGGTGAGATGACACAAAGAAGTTGCTACTATGTAATAATCATTTTTGAAGCTGAGAAACAAAGGTAAAAGAATGACACATTCCCATCAGTGGGAAAAAAGCAGGAGATGGCTGATTTCTAAAACCAAACAGGATTGTTCTAATGCTTTATAACCAAAAAACGCAAAGATAAGCCAACTAGTCAATGATCCAATATGTAAAAACTGGAAGCAAATAGCTTTATAGGGCCATTAATTGTGAATGTCACACGATAAAAGCTGTTAAATACAGAACTTGAACTTAGAATTATTGAAAATAGAAGTAGAATATTGCAGCAAGGAAGACACAGGCAGAGAATCACTGGTTCTTCATACAAGTGCTAAAATGCTTAAATATGGGAAAACTTCAGTTTCATTCTTTTTTCTCATATGCCAGTTTTTTCCCTTTTTAAAAATTGTCTTTAATTCTTTAAATTTTTTAAATGCCTTTAGCATTTATTTTGACGTAAAAGATGGGAGTGATGTTGCCAAATCCATAATCGGTTTGAATTCAGTAGTTTACAGGTTGCAAAATGCTCCCTAATCTACTAATTTTGCTTAGTCTAAAACTGTGATTATTTAATGCCCGTAGGCATTTAGGGAGCTAAGAATGACAGGACTAGAAATGGAACTACGTTGGCTTAAAATACCAGGAAAGAAATTCCAAATCAGGAATTTTGTTTATCCGTGTACAGCTCTGGGCTGTACCCACTGATGATGCTGTGAATTGCAAGCTATTATTCTGAGTCTTTACTAAAATATTTCCTGTGGAAATAGATTCACTTTTCATATATTCCACTGGGAAGATAAATAGCCAGCTTCCATGTGGATGGTTTCAAGACTTGCTTGCTCTGATTTTTTTTTTTGGTCTTAATACTCACTTGACAACTTTGAGTAGCTCTGTTTTTAAATTTCTAAGTCTACATTTGAAAAGAAAAAAAAAAAAAACCTTAGCGCCCTCCACATTCCCATCTTGCCTGATTTTTTTTAAAAAAATTAAATTATTAAAAAAAAGGACTCAGGTGTTACACAAAGCTGTAACTATATGACTCTTAGCAGAACTGCATGTGACAAAAATGGTCACCGAGCATCACTGGGTCGCTTAAACTTGACCTCTGAAAGTGGCAGTGCAGGGGACCTTGTGATGGTAGAAATACTGCCATTTGATTTTTCTGCAGGTTTGCAGGTCAGCTCGAGTTACCCCTTTTAGAAGTGTGTTACGCTGGCACACACAGACGAACGTAGTCAAGGTTGGCAGTAACATGCTAGGTCAGAGGTAACATCTGAAGACGTAGAAGTTCCCAAGGTCACTGGTTACTGGCTTATCTTTTAAATCGTGCCTGTCACCCTGCCCGCCCTTGACGGTACAAAGGAGGAGTAAAAAAGAGCTGCCGTTCTAGCAGCTGTGAGTGTCCTGAGCCCTCAGTGAACCCGGGGCGGGGGGTAAGTACCCCTTTAGCTCCGTGTCCTGGCTGGGCGTGCAGAGGCCGAGAGCTTGACGAAGGTCACACCGCAGGGCAATGGAACTTGCGAGAAAGACATCGGCCGTGCCCCCCGTATCGTTCCAGGCGTTAAGAGCTTCAGCCTTGCTTTCCCTCTTGGTGATCTTCAGTGCTTTAAGCAGGGGGTTCACCCCCTTTGAGCCCCATGATGCCTGTCCCATACAGCCCCTGACCAAGCGGGCTGCTGCTTTGCCCCCCTTCGCCCAGATGGTCCTTGATCCGATCCAGGGAGCCAGCGAGGAGTCCGAATGGCGGGGCCGCTTAGCATCGCGGAGGCCTGCCCGTGTCTCTTCCACGCCTGATGCCTTCACAGGCCTCCTCTCCCGAACCCCTTCCCAATAGGGTGTGTGTTTTTTTCTCTCGCTCGCTCTCTCACGCTCTCTTTTCTGTATCTCTCGGAAATCAGACAGGAGTTCAGAGCTCTTTCGCTACCTTTTATGAGGTAGATTGTGATGTCATAGGTGGGGGCAGGGCTAGCCAGCTTTCCACCCACCTCCCAGCCTGTGCAGAGGGAGCTCCGATCGGGAGTGGAAGCGGTGATTCCTCCATGGTGAGTAACTTTGCTTTCTAATCTAACCTGTCTCATTGTAAACATTCATTGTGAAAGCAGCAGAGGGAGGGGGTTTCAAGGAAGTAAGGATGTGACCACTGAAGCCCTCTGGGCAAAGGGTCTACTTACGTATTCTTTACCTAAGTCAAGAATTCCACAAGGCAGATAACGTTCTTCAAGCATGATCTAAACTTGAGAAGTTGAAAACGCTATTTGCATTCCTTCACTTCTCAGTCTTTCTCCCCCATTGGGACTGAAAGTCATTGCATACGTGGAATGAATCCATTCGGTAGTCTCTGAGTGAGCATCTCCAAGGAAGGCCAGTTAGGAGAATGTATTCTTCATTTGAAGGATTTCGGGATCACAGAATATCCCTTACTGATGTTTGGCCAGAGAATCAGTCTGTTCTTCTGAAATTGTAGAGTAAAACTGAAGAAACTGATACGTAAGAATTATCAACAAACCTGGGTTTGATGTCAACAAATGAAAACGTTCTAATGCAAAAGCTAAATTATTTATTTGGAAAAGAAGAGTCACCACTCTTGCAAGGTTAAGGGTCTGGCCATTTCAATGTGTCACAACCGAGTCTGCTGCCTTTTGTTGCATGTCATGATGCTGGTGCTATTTTGTAGGAGTTCTTGGCAGTTAAGAGCCATGAAAAGCTGCTGTTCTTTGTTTTGTTTGCGTTTCTATTTCTGCTGATTAACTCTTAAATGCCTTAGTGTTTAGAAAGCCAAGATTGACTGGAATAAGCATGTTTCTCCACCTTCCTTGTTCTCTCCTGGGTACCTATTCAAGCTGCCAAGATGTCAGCTTTTATATTAAAGGGCAAAGGAAGTTCGTGGAGATAGTTAAGTTTTTGAGGGATGTCAAAGCATCAGGGTGGGTGTTTTTAAAAAGATCTGACCATCAGAATGTGAGGCCCTGTTACGTTTCATGGGGTGGGATAAAAAGCATTCTGGTTTGAATCATAGTTACTATGAAATATGTTAAGCAGGCATCACTCATTTATTCAAATCCCCGTGTAACTAACTTTGTGCCGACCTTGGCGTTGGGGAATTGGGGCGGTTGGAAGCAGGAGTCCCTTCTCATCAGTGTGCAGCTGCTCTTACCCATCGCCTCCAGCAAGTTGTGCACTTTGATGGCTCAAAAGCACAGATACATCGTTTTTCATTATCTGGGGTGGCACAGTGTGATGACTGCCAAAGTACTCTCCCACCTAAACTTTCTAACCTAAAGAAGGAACTGTCATGGTAGAAACTTCAGGCACAGTAAGGGGAAACAGAGGCAGAAGTGGCCCCTAGGAAGACCTAGGCAATAATCACCTGCAGTCAACTTCATCCTGCCATGTGGGAAGCAACGCCAAAGTCTCATAGGTTGGGTGGGCCCTTTCAAGTCTCTGGCCTGCCTTCCGTTGAAAAGTGCTAGACTCCAGAACTCCGGTAGAAGGAAACCTTCAGTGCCGGGAAAATCTGATGTCTGATCATAGCTCAAGTTTTTAATGTCTTTTATCAACCCCTCATACAGCTGCCAGGTAAGCAATGCTCATACTTTACAAACCCTTGGAATACAATCACCTTTAAACTTCGTGAGTTAAGGATGGTCGTGCCGTGTGCTTTGTGCCAGATTCAGAGGCTCGGTCGTGGAATGCCTTGTGCGTGCACTTGTCGACCCTCGTGTGCACGTGCTCATTTACAGTGCTGCTCAGTGTGTCTACATCCATTTTTGTATGTATTTAAATTATAATTTAAAAATACATACATACAGAGTGCTCTAAACAAAACGGTGAAATGTGGCAGACGTTGCATTAATCCGGGGTCAGAACACTGGGGTTCCCGTCCTGTTTCTGTCGGTCACTAATTAGGGAACTCGAAGCAAATTACTCACATCTCGTGGGCCTCAGTTTTCTCATCTCTAAAGTGATGATCGATGATTTAAAGGAAATAGCCTAAAGTAACCTGGCTCTAAAATTCTACTGTTTTATAATATATTTTTGAGTAACTGGCTTATGAGAAAAAGATTGTACAGTTGGTGAGACCTAGTTTTTGTATGAGACATACAGTTATTCAAACCAGAAAAAGAATTTCAGTCCAAACTAGATTTCAAAGTGTACCCCGTATCTGATGTGGTGTTGTTTGGTTCATGACAGAAGTGGGCCCTATTTTAAATGGACAGTGTGAACTCCTTGATAATTAGCTCTGTGTTGATTTGGAAGACTGACTGGTTTTTAACTCCATAATTTTGTGTTATTCTGATTACCCTCATCCACTAGGTAAGGGGCTGGTCCCCTGGGAGTCTACAATTAAAGTTACTTACGCAGAATTGCAGGAGTTGCCTTGTGGTGTCGGGAGGGGTCGATGAGTAGGGAATTGGTGGGTACTGAGCGACCTGCTGTGAGGGATAAAAGACACGCAACCCCTGGCTCCTAATCTCGGGGAACGTGCAACCTTTTTGGGAGCCTAGACACATGCCAAGTGTCAACTTAGAGGTGAAGACAGTAAGTGTCAAATGACTAAGAAACATCTCTGTGGTCTGGGGGGAGGCTGGGTTGCACTGGGAAGGCTTTGTGAGGAGCTGAGGCCTTCAGCCCCCCCCCCAGGAACAGAGTGGTTTCGGTCTGTGTCCTTGTGCTTGACGAGCGCAGGGGGGGATTTCAGCTCAGCAAGCCCGCAGAATTGTCAGTGTTGCAGGGGGCGTCCTGTGTTTCGATACGCCATGTCTCAAAACCCGGAGTCTCTGCGCAGCGTCCAGCCCCTTACTTCTCCTGAGCCCCCTTCCCCTTGTTCACAGGCTGACTTCACGACACAGGAAGAAGAGGCAGCAGGGCGTGACTGGCGCTGATTACTTACTAAAATACCATCAAGCAGCTGCTTTCTCAGTTACGCAGAAGGTCGCACGATCACGCACAGCCGCACTGCGGGAAAGAGAAAGGACAGGGCGGAAGCAGGGACAGAAGGGGACTCTAGCTCTGGGACAGTCCGGTCTCCCGACAGAGGTGGAGAGGGACTGTCGGTGACACGGGTAGACATGTCGGGTGGTCACGGAAATGCCCGCCGGCTAGCGAGCGCCCACGGAGCCAGGGGGATCTTCTGAAGCAGTCGGAAGTTGCTTTGTCCACTGGACAGGAGTCACGCCAGACTCTGCTCTCAAACAGCCAACGATGACGCAAGTCTCTTTCCCGAATACACTTGGAAAGAGGTGATTGGTCTGGGAGTGATTTACCCACTTTGACAAAGAAGCGCACTTAGGTCTGAAGGCCCCTCTGTTGCTGTCGATTCGTGGATGGTTTTCAGGGTGTATTCAGCATCACTTCGAGGGCACTGGTTTTGTATTTCCTGCCATCCGAGTTACTACTTCGGCCTTCCTCGCAGGCAGCAATTCCGCGAGTAGAACTCCTTTGTTACCTGTCCCAGATTCTAAGGACTTGGTTGACGTCACCCAGTGAAATGTTTCTTAATTTTCTGTCATGACATAAAAATGACTTTCTGGAATATATTATCCCCGGAAAGCACTTTCAAAAGCGAAGCTTGTCTGCAGGGGAGGAACGAAGTGGTACCATCAGTCAGTTTTACAAAGCAGGGAATGTTCTCTTAGAACTAATTTGCCCCCAAAAAGTTCAAGTAAGACTTCACATAGAATTTTGTGGCACAATCTAGACTATTAAAGGAATTTAAAGATAGAATTAGGTCTGTCTCACGAGAACAATAAAGGTGACAACTCTTTCTCACCTCCCCCCAAATGTCCCTCGGGGCAACTTTAGACATAGAGGTTCAGCTAGGTTTATAATTCCGCAAACATTTATTGAGTGAATAACATGTGATATTCATTGTCCTATGAATGGACATGGAAGTAGCGTGGAAAAGAGACA
Source organism: Camelus ferus (assembly GCF_009834535.1). NCBI lineage: Eukaryota > Metazoa > Chordata > Mammalia > Artiodactyla > Camelidae > Camelus > Camelus ferus. The sequence continues at coordinate 13,853,833 of NC_045731.1, read as the reverse complement.
CATGATCACTAACTGTGATAGATTATAATAATCACTCTTAACAGAGATACGTACGAAGGGATATGAGCGTTCCTGTGGAGAAAAGGAAGAGGAATCTTCATAAATGGGATAATACTTTTTGAGTCTTCATACGTAAGTGGATAGGAGTTTTCCAGGCAAAGGAGGAGAGAGAAAGGATTGGCCCAGGAGAGAAACAGAGTGTCCATAATACTGGGGTATAGATGTATTCTGGGCTGATCGGATCTGAGGATGTCAGAGACAGCTGGAAAGATGCGAAAAGTGAAAGGTGAAGTTAGGAAGGTAGGTGGGCACTGAATATCCAAGAAACGTTTCCGATCTGTTCTTATTTTAATGGGTCCCTCAAAATGGTCAGAGGATCATCCACATGCCAAATGCAGAAAGAGGTGGGAGGCGACTGTTAAAACGCAGGCCCCCGGGCCAGCCTGCAGGCCTCCCGAAGCAGGAGTGTTGCGAGAATGTAGGGCTTGCAGTCTGTAATTAACTACCGCACCCCGCCCTCAGCACCTGCCAGGTGATTCATTTTCACACCAGAGTTTCAGAATCTCTACAAGGCAACAAAACTGACTCATTGTTTCTATGTTCTTGGAAGAAGATTCAGAAAGAGAAAAAAAAAAAGAAAGAAAAGTTTAAATGTTAAGGAAAAAAGATTGGGGAAAAGAGGATAAAAGTAATGTAAGAATATTCTTGAGAAAATTGGTTTAAATTTCGGTTAACTGTAAAAAGTAACTTTCTAAGAATGGTGCTTATTAAGTATAAAGAAGTAGTAAGGGAGGCTATTAAATGTCCTTCATAAAGTAAGAAAAGGCACGGGACCACATATTTAAGGGACCATCTTGTATCTTTCCTCGTCATGCTCCAGTACAAGCAGTTAATCAGCTCAGAGCGAAGTTGTTCTGTAGCTCCCAACGTGTGCCCAGATAAGGAATGGAGGCAACAGAGCAGAGCAATATTTATTTCTGCTTGGTCTTCTTTGGTAAAGCTGTTTGGGTATTTTTTAATTTTAATTAGGTGAGCTTCACTGAAAAAAAAATGTATTAGCTTTCCCGTCACGCCTAGAAAAATCAAGCTCTTCTGCCAATGTCGGGCTACCGCCTTTATTGGAAAACGTTCATTACATAACCATAGACTGGAATCAGCGATCATTTAGAAGTGTTTTTTTTTTTTCCTATATTTTTTCTTCATGGACAACAGCTATAATCTTATACCCGTCGGTCTGTGTAGAAAGTTGTGCAAGTGTTCAGAGAAGAGAGAGGCACTAGAGAGGCATTTTCCGTTTGACTAAGACATATGAGAATGAACCTTGGTCTCGAAGAAGGTGGCCCTCAGGTCACGGCAGGGAGGTCAGTTCTGGATTCAATCCACTAAATGCCCTGCGTACGGTTCTCCTGTTGCAGATTGCGAGAGCCTTGTATGTTTTCAGCTGAGAATTTCTTGGCTTAGAAGTCAAGCGGTGATGGGGGCCTTGCTCCTGAATGTTCATCTCTGTACAAGTGACAGCAAAGCCGCTTTGGCAGAGACGGTGACACTGTCACATCCTAGAGCAGTTGACTGGTGGGACACCAGAGCCTGCCGTTAATTGAGCACGTTAATTTCAGCATGTTGATCTAAAAAAAATTTTTTTTTTAATTCTTACAGACTTTTTTTTAAACCAATGATGTGTAGCTCTGTCATTGTGCCTTCACGGCCCCGGCCCAGGCAAACATAACCTTGGGTGGTTCTTAGAAATGTACCAGGCAAAATTATTCAGCTTAAGGCCGAGCATTTTATCTGAATAAAAGCCAAGCAGAGATCAGTAACAACCACATGGCTTTTTTAGTGTCAGAGATCTGAAAAATAAGGTAGAGGGTATCATGTCCTCTTAAGGTAGATGCTAAAATTATATAAGCGAGGTGTTGCTGTTAGATGTGAATTTGGACACCAACTCTGTCTCTTATAATCTGGGTGATCTTGGGTTACACTTTTAATCTCTAAGCTTTTACTTTTAATTTATAAATTGGAATAGTAATTAGAGGGTCAACAGGACAACTGGATGCAGTAAATGACAATTACTACTATACTCGTTAAGGTGCACTGGGGGCTCGGGATGGTCCAGGCACTGTGCTGAGCATTTTAAATGCACTTTGCAATCAGTTTTCAGACTCATCCTATGGAGGAGATACTGTTGTCTTCATGAAAAATATTAGTAAAATGAGGTTCAGAGAATTTAAGTAACTTCCTGAAGGTCACGAAGTTAGTGGCTGGTATGCTGTGGTGTTTCCAGGAAGACCCCTTGATACCCTCACATAGCGTGGTGTTCGCTCTGTCGTTCCTGGTATGACGCTGCCAGGTAGGAACTTATTTAATGATATTTCTCCCAGCTGGTCTGGGAGTTGTGTTAGGACAGAGAATGTATCTGAATGTTCTTAATTTCTTCCCCTGGTTCCTTGTACAATGATCACGTAACGTGTGCTTTATATGTTCGCTTCTTTGTCATTCCTAGTTCCATGGTAGTAAGTAGTCACACTGAAAAATCCCAGTAAGAGGTTCTGTAATCTATCATTCATTCATTCTAGCATTCATTTATTCCTCCATGAAAGCACTTCACTTTAAGTCCTAGATTTCAAAGTGCATTGTTTACCTAAGGTTTGGGGCCCAAAATCAAGTAATTAATTTTTTTAAGCTAATTGAATTTCTTTGTAATTTATTTTGTTAAATTTTTCTGCTACATTAAGTCGACTTTTTTTTTTTAAGATTATGGTATGGAAATATATAGAGTTTCTTCCAAAAGAGCTGAAAGAATCAAATCATTTATTTTAAAAAAGGAATTTGAAGGAAGGGCCAAAGTGACATGTCGGCTTCATGGTCACCCTCCCATATGAAGGTTATGATATATTAAAATGCTAATTATATTTACATGTGAAATATCACTTTCTAATTAAGTCTCCTAAATTATTAATGTCCAATAATAGTATTTACAATTCATGTGTTTTGATTAAATTTAGATTTGGCCACATATGCTAAAACATCCAAAAAGAGTTATTTCTGTCTCACAGAGAATAAGTCTGCAGGTGGCTCAGGGCTGGTGTAGTGAACCCAGAGTGACCGAGCACCCAGACTCCGTCCGACTTTACAGTCTTGGTCTGAGGCTTCTGTTCTCAAGTTCATCTCCTGGTCCAAGTGGACTGCCAGTGCTCCATCTTTCCATCTTCCGTACAAGAGGGAGAAGAGATGCCAGAGGGCAGAGTGCTGGGCTTCCTAGCTGTGTCAGCACCCTTTAAGGAGACTTCCCAGGGAGGGGAGGCCATAGCTCAGTGGTAGAGCGCCTGCTCAGCACGCATGAGGTCCTGGGTTCAGTCCCCAGTCCCTCCATTAATAAATAAATAAACCTAATTACGTCTCCCAACAAAAACAAAAAATTCCCAGGAACGTCTGTACGCCTCCTCCGGCAACGACTACTTACATCATATCAGGAATCTGAAAAAAACGGGAGTAATTAGTCCTGGAGTGGCGCTTCGCACTCGCGCTACCCTAAGTGGAACCCAGGTTGAATTCTGACCTCCATTAGTTGCTATGCAACCGTCAAAAAAAAAAAAAAAAGTTGCCTCACCCGACTGAGTTTTTTTTCAAGTGTAGGTATGAGTACCTACTCTGTTGTACTGCTTCGAGGACTGAACGCATTAATGTGTGCCCCAGGCTTAGCAGAACGTTCTGGATGTAGAAGTACCAAATAAACAGGACTTCATCGTTCATTATCTTGTTTCTCCCAAAAGATGATGGCTTTTTTGACGATGTAGGCGCCCTCTTGTCCTCTGTCACCGTGTCTACCAGTCAAACTATCTGACATACAATCGTGAACAACCGGCCAAAGTTTCTGCCCTCAAAGAAATTGCGTTTTTCCACTGGGAGTTCTCACTACAGAGAGGTGATAGTTGAAAATACAGAAGGGGATGGCTTCAGCAGGGAAGTGGAGGAGTGATTCTCATTGTCCAACCTGTGGAAGAATCACATGGGTAGCAAATAAAAATGGGGATTCGTAGGGTCTCCCTTCACAGCCCAGAAACTCGTGTCTAAATGTTCTGGATGCCAATACTCATGGATCACATTCTGAAAAATAATGGTCTAGGAAGAAGGGACGAGAGCTCATAGGTGGGGCTAGAGCTTCCCAGGACTTGAAGTCAGTTCTGCCCCTTTCCTAGGAGCCCTCAGGGCTTGCTCCAGTGGGCTATTTCCGTCGCGCCTTGGTCTAGGTAATTCGTGGTCGTGGGAAGCTTTTTGTGGTTGTCCGTTGTATACAATGCTTAGCAACATCACCGGCATCTCCCCGCTGGGTGCTTGTAGCCCCCTGTCTTCCCCAGTAGTAACAATCACATGTCTCTAATCATTGCCAAATATATCCTGGGGTGGGGGGAACAAAACTGCCCCTGGATGAGGACCATAGGTCTGGCTGAAATCTTGCCCTTTTACCTAGAACATACGTACTGTCTGAAATGGGGCTTTTTATCCCTTCCCTCTGGAAGGGTAGAAGGCGGCAGATACAACGGTTCCAGAGCCATGTGCCAAATGCCCATTCCCGGTCTAGCATCGAGGTATGGAAGTGCACTTTTCTAGAAGCAAGACTTCTGAGAACCCATCACAGCCATCCTTTGGCCATGACCTTCATACATCTTTGAAAGGTCTCCGTCCATCTCCCTTCTTGGTTACACCAAATATGCCAGGCTTGGAGGTGCAGGCACTTCTCCTCTCAAAGGCAGTTAAAGACTTGGGTGAGAATGTTGTTTAAAAGAAAGTTAAGTAAAATGACTTCCGTATCTTGCTTTTAACAAACAAGGGTCTTGAGTTTAGAACAACTCCATTGTTTTTAACACTTTTTTTTTTTAAAAAAAAAAGAATCGCTTTCACCTATCATTACATAGTGCTTTAGCTATTCTCTCCATTTTTTTTAATCTTTATATGAAGAGATAGATAATAAGTACATTTTTAACAATAAGAAGAAAAAGTGGTAGTTTATTTTTTCTTTAAAAATAATATTAAGAAATGCATCAGGCAGATTGTCTCCCTGAGATTCAAATTACTCATGGGGGTGTTTTTGAGATCATACTTTCTGATGAGTAACTCTGCAGTGCTGAAATGTGTGCTGGGCGAGCCCTTAAAACCAAGCAGATTGTAGGTAGACGTTGACTGTGGTTCATAGCTGAGCATTCATTCTTTTTAAAGAGAAATTTGGAGAGCTATAACAGATAGTGACTTCAGGTAAAACAGAGCTCCCTCTTTCCTTCAGAGATGGAGCTGTAGTGTATTTGAAATATTTGCCTTGGCACTTCTTAGCGTATCAGGTAGAGAAATAATGAGGTACCCTTTACATCTTATAATAAATATGGAGGTGATTTAACTTTGTCAAAGGCAAGATTCACAGGGACTTCAAGATACGGATTGTACCTTGAGGAAACTTTCATCTTAATATTAAGTATGATTTTCAGCAGGGGCAAGATACTGTATAAGACTCTCTCCAGCCCTTCAATGTTTATCTATGTTCGCTGGTTAAAAGTTGTCATTTCCTTGGAAGCTAACAAAGTGCTTATTTTTTTTTTTCTCAGAGAAGTTTTCCAATTTCATAGAGTTGAGGCTTTCTTTCAAAGGAACCACTAATATTTTTTCCTATGATTTCTGGCAATACTGCTATGCATTTTGAGTCTTCTGAGGATGCTTTGTCCTTTCATCTGTGGTTTTGACATTTTCTTGTTAAGCTTAACCTGTTTAGCAAGAGAACAGACAATATGTTGTCCATCCATAGCGGTTCTTCGTTGGACCAAAGAAATAGTGTTTCCAGCTTTAGAGGGAAGGGAACCCTCTGGTGCTTTAGCTGTGTTCTCCCTAAAGCAGTTATTCCCAGAGACACAGAATGCAAGGTTCCAAACCAGGCCAAGCCCCGGCAGGCACCTGTAAGGGGACATATCTTGGCCTCTCGGGGGAACAACATTAAATGCCCTTGATTTTTTATTTTATTCGAAAGCGGCTGGAGGTGCAGAATATTGTTAAGTACACTATACCTGGAAACAGAAGGCATGCACTTGAATTCCTGGTAATTGTCTTGCTTCCTTTTGGAAGTACCTTGTTCTTGTCTTGCTAAGGATTATGGAACCAACCCTCAGCCTGGGAATCTATTAGAATACCCTTCCCTGTGTGGTTTCTGGGCCTGAGTTACCCAGGTGGTCCAATAAATTATGATCAATATACCACACTGCTGGTGGGAATGTAGTTTGGTGCAGCCATTATGGGAAACAGTATGGAGATTCCTCAAAAAACTAAAAATAGACTTACCATATGATCCAGCAATCCCACCCCTGGGCATATATCCAGGGGAAGCTCCAAATCAAAAAGATACATGCACCCCAATGTTCAGAGCAGCACTGTTTACAACAGCCAAGACATGGAAACAACCTAAATGTCCATCAACAGATGACTGGATAAGGAAGTTGTGGTATATTTATACAATGGAATACTACTCAGCCATGAAAAAGAATAAAATAATGCCACTTGCAGCAAGATGGATGGACCTGGAGATTTTCATCCTAAGTGAAGTAAGCCAGAAAGAGAAAGAAAAATGCCATATGAAATCACTTATATGTGGAATCTAAAAAACAAAAAGGTGATGAATTTATGGTTACTGGGGAGAAAGGGGGTGGTGGGGAGGGATAAACTGGGAGTCTGGGACTGTAGATACTAACTACTATATATAAAATAAACAGCAAGGTCCTACTGTGTAGCACAGGGAACTATATTCAATACCTTGTAATGGCCTACAATGGAAAAAGAATATGAAAAGGAATACACACACACACACACACACACACACACATATATATCAGTATGCTATATGCCAGTAATTAACACAACATTGTGAATTGGCTATACTTCAATCAATCAGTCGACTCCCAAAAGGTACCCAGAAGTTACATAATAATTTTTTTGTTATGACATACTTATTTAAAAGTTTAAAAGTGCTTCAATTGACCTTCTCACTCAGACCCAATATCTGCTGGAAGTATATTGGTATTAGTCACCCATTTTGTACTTGAAGAAATAGAAACGCAGAGGTCGCAAGAGCGTCTCAGACTTTCACAGTCGGTACCTGGCACAGCCAGGATTAGAGCCAGCTTTCCTTTGTGCAGCTGCGCTTTGTGCATTTTAAGGATGTTGCTGGTCTTGTCCCCCATAGACTAGACGGTGAATAAGAAATACAGATTATACAGAGCAGATGGTAACAACTAATGTACTTTGGGTTCTTAAAAACTGTGTCGGTCTTCCATCATATCATGGTGCCCACTGTATGGCTGAGTAAAAGGCTATGTCGTAGAAATGTAGAATAAAGTTTTTTCATAATGTTTGGATAAACAGCAAGCAGTAGATGTGTTGGCTAAGAGGAAGGGGAATTCGATGCTGTATTTGACCGAGTTTTCTTTGAACATGTAGATGTTTTTTCGTTGCGGCAAGAAAATGAGTGAGTGGAAGATGATGTCCCTGCAATGTGCCTACTTCACATCTCATGTGAATCATGGTTGCAAGACTGGAAGTTGGTGTGACCTTTTCTTCTTGGTGGCTTAAGGAAATTCACCTCATTCCTGCTTGGGCACATGATTCACACTTGTCAATAGTCAAATTCACCGTGGCTCATCCTGAGCTCCAGATAAACCGCACCAAGTGCCCAGAGCACAGAGTTCAGAGCAGGTGAATCTTCCTGGTCAAGGAAGGTTGCGTGTCATGTGCCATGTGATTTGAAGCTGAGCTCTACCCGATGTAAACGTGTGACTCCAAGCTCACAAAGAACTTAGCTTTTCCCCATTTGTTTCTTCATATGTAAAGAACAGATGATCTTATGTACCTTAAATGTCTTTTGAAGATTAGAGATCATTTATTGAGCCACCTAGCAAACACAGCTCAGTGCCTCCCAGATAATGGTCCTGTTAGTGAGGGAGGTGGTTCTCAAAGAAAGATCAGCGTTTCATACACAGAAAGCGATAAACACAAACAACTGAACTGCGGATGTTTCCTGAGCAAAGGCTGTTCCTGAAGCCGTGTACTGCGGGTACAGTGAGAGGAAGAGGGCACAGGATTCGCACTGTGGCCGGCCAGCACTTATCTCCTATATCATGTCCCTAAATTCCACTCTCCTGTCAGTATTATGCCTTTGGGGACTATTCCATGGAAGAACAAACAGGTCGAAAGCATGGGAGACTGACCGCTGGACTAGCCATTTTCGTTTTGGGACAAGCTTTGTCATCTCCGATTTCCTCCTCCGTAAAGTTGCAATTTTTCAACAGCATTCAGCAGATATTCATGGCAGACCCATATGCCAGACACTGTTTTAGGTGTTTGGGATATTATAGCAGGGTGAGGGACAATAAACTCATGAAGAAAATATTTGTCAGATGATGATGAGTGTATGAAAAAATCATTAAAATGGAAAAAGGATAGCAAATCGAGGGGTTAAGGGTAGGAACGGAGTTGCAATTTAAAAAGGGAAGTTTTCACTAGGAAGTTTTACTGGTTATTTGATTAAAGAGCTAATGGCGTTTCTGGGGGAAGAACATTCTAGGCAGAAGAAATGGCCCTGAGATGTGGGCATGACTGCTCTGTCTGAGCAGTAGCGGCGGGAGTCAGTATTGAGTCGGGTGAACAAGGGAGAAATTGGAATGTTGGGGACCGATTATACGACCTTGAAGGCTACTTCGGTAGCTTTGGATTTTACTCAGACCGAGATGGGGAACCACTGGATGATGCTGAGAAGAAAAGCTGACATTATTTGAGTCCATTTAACAGGACCATTCTAACTCCTGTTTAAGGATATACTGAAGGGAGGAAAGGGGAGGGAGCAAGGAAATCAGTTAGGGGGAGGTATTGCAACAGTCTAATAAGAGATTCTAACGGGATCTGGCCATGGAGGTAACTGCAGAAGGTGAGAAAAAGGTAAGATACTGGGTGTATTTCAAAGATGCTGTTGACAGGATGTGATGGCGGATTGGATGATGGGTCAGAGAGAACAAGGCAGAGCGTAAGATTCTGGATGTTTAGCAAACAGTTGGAGGAACTATGTTGCCAACAATGAGGCTAAGAGGACTGGGGAGAGTGGTAGCTCTACCTTGTCTCTAGAATGGCGAGAAGAATCATCAAGAAAAGTCTAGAGAAGCTTAGGTCTTTCTATAAATGTCAAGAGGCCTTTGTGAAAGTAATAACTCTTGTAAGAACGTGAAGTAGGATGTAGATGGAAGTTAAATACGTAACGCTTACCACTCACTGCGTTGTGTTCTCAGTTAAAGATAGGAAGCCTCTGTCTGAATCTGTGATGGTGCCCAGTGAACACCTGGAAATTAATTGAGTAGGTGATGGTGTTGGCAGTGGGTTTACATCTCACACTGAGAAAAGCAGTGACCAGGAAGAAAGAAAATGCTTTGGAGGCATTATTCTGTGTCTACTCAAAGAATGTTCCAAAGTACAGAAAAACGCATCAGTTATAAAAAGCCGTGGATCAACTGCTCAAATGTAAAACTAATTTAATTAAAATTACTGGCTTTAAGGGGTGCATTCTGCTGAAGGCCTCTTACGAGCCCTTTTCTTCTTGTTGTAATTCTCATTTCTGTAATAAAAGAAGAGTTGAAATTTTAGGTTAATGTAGTGAATTATTTTATAGACGTACATATGTGCCTAACATTGCACTTCAGTTTTCTGCACTATATTTAAGAGATCATTGTTTATGAATTATGTGAGGAGAAAAATACGATGATGAGGGAGAAATGATATTAATATTCACAGTTAATCAAAGCACAGGCTTTGTGGGGGAAGGTCAGAAGGCCCACGGTGGATATAGTAAATGGGTTTAATCTCGATGGCTAACTCTCATCAGATGCTAGTGACTGGCTGGGCTATGTTTTGAGACATTCTGGGACCACGTCTAGGACCCACAGTGCAAAGGAGTGTTATATTGGTACCTGCCAGCGGTACCAAGCAAGAAATGGTAGCAGGTGTGACACACATCAACCATCCTTGCTTTACTGGTTCTGGAAGAGGCTCAAGTACTGACAAGTATGGTTTGTTTAAAGGTTGTCCATTCTGTAGTTTTTTTGTTTTTGTTTTTGTTTTTGTTTTTGTTTTTGTACCTGTTCTACTTCTTAATATATCCTGGCCTTTCCGGGCCATGGTGTAACGTCTTCTCTTTATATTCCGACTTCTAATTATCCAGGATTTCCTGGTTAGAGAGTCTGTTCTCAAGCCCTGCCCTTTGCTAATAAATTAATAAACATGAGCACAGTACGACCAAAGGCAGCAGGACTGATGATGCTCACGTTCTGGGAAGCTGGATGGATGAGAATTTCAAGCGCCCCTGAAGGACAGGTAGATTCAATCCTGGGAGTCTATTGGTGGATTAAGATAATGAGATGGGTTGATCTTAGTTGGAGGTGGCAGGTGTGAGATTCAAAGGGCTAAAGAGTGAAAAAAAGCCCATTTTGTAGGAAAATAGATTTAAGACTTTTGGAAACAAATCTAGGGACCCGACTGTGTTTTGATGGAGATGAAACACAGGGCTTGGGAGACTGATCTCCAGCGTCGGACGGGCCCCCCTGGGACAGAAGGGGCGCCATGTGTGGGGTGCCTAGGGCCCTCAGCTGGGTTCTGAGAACAGGGTGGACGTTGAAAGAAGTAGGCTGTTAAACTTCCCAGGCAACGCTATTTGCTCTTTTGGTAAGAAATATCTAGAAATAATATGTTAACCATAATGAAGAGGCTGGATTTTTGGAATTTAAGTGATACAAGTGATAAAACATTTTATACTATTTCTCTTGATGCCTCTCAAGTCAAATCTTTAAACATTTCTTTCCCAGACCCGATTGTCTTCCTTCCATCTCTGACTAGAGCCATCTTGACCTTTTTTTTTTTAATTATTATCATCTTTCTCCAACCCCTGCAAACCCTAAATGTTCTTAGATATAAACCCACCCATGTTTCCTTGCACTGAGTCTTGAGCCCACCTTCCCTCCATCTAAAGGACGCAGTAATGCTAGAAAAGGTCCATGTTTTGGTGTCATTCTGTTCCCCTGGGGGACTTCTCTATGCCTTCAGCCCTAACACAGTAAAACTGTAATGATCAGGCATTGAGACCAAGCCGAGGGGGGGGGGGCAGCTTCAGGAGGAAGAGGGTTAGAGAGCCCAGAACTCTGGATTGAGAAGAGAAGCCTTGAAAGAAGAAAGTAAAGAGGTGGAAGTGGAGATTACTCTAACGGTGATTTAAGGAGAGACGATCACAGTCAGAACAAAAGCTTAAGATTTTCCAAGGGCCTCTGTGTGCCAGGCGCTCAGCTTTCAGGGCATTATCTCATTTAATAGTAGTAATTCTAGAAAGTGCATTTTTAACTTCCGATTCAGATAAAGCTAAGGTAAAGGACTTCAGGAAGAGCTAGGTTAAGCAGCTCTCTCGAGATCACGTAGCCTGTGGTTAGTCCCATCAGGGCTTGAACTCAGGCTCTGGGGGCAGAGCCCATGCTTTCCTTCACTCTAAGAAAAGACAGAAAGGGGAGGAGCAACCAGGAGAGCAGGAGGCAGAGCATGACATGTGAGAGTGTCTTGCCAGAGGGGAGCGAATGCACAGGACTTGGAAGAACGCAGCGGGAGAGGGGACTCCGATCCTGAGGAGAGGCAGCAAACACAAAGGACGGGGAGGAGTAGTCCGGGCTTCCAGACTATGTGCACCTCCAGGCACAGTCCCCCATCACCTCCAGCACCTACACCTGGGGTCCCTGATCTTATGATCTATTTTCCACTTAGTGGTTGCACATTGCGTGCTGGAGCCTAGGAGACATTTTGTCAGGCATTACGTCGCCGTCATCACTTATAAACAGATAGACCAAAACCGTACAGAGTGAGGCACTTCTGAGAGTACTGGGTCCATTGGTGGCTCTTTGATTTGTTTCATGAAGACTTACTTCTCTTGTATTCTTGGGCAATGGCCTATCTTAGATTTGTCTCCTAGTCATTCTAGTAAGGCATGGGAGGGAGGGTGGAATGAGGAAGTGAAGGCATCCAAGGTGGTGATCTTCCACTGACTGGCTGTCCTATAGGAAGGGCCAAAAAAGGAGTTTTAGCCCATTGAAGGTCTGAACCTTGGATAGTGAAGACGTGCTGATTGTCATAATCAGAGGTGACAAGGTCAGCCGTCAGTGCGTGGCACACACGTACATTCACTGGCATTTCTCTTGTATTTATTTCCTGTGGTTCTGTTGCTGTGTGTAAACAACCCAGAGAAGACCTCTGGGCCAGGGGATCCTGGTGTGAAAGGAAAAGGAAAGGGAAGGTACGGGAAGGAAGGAATACAGAAAGGGGAGGTGGGGACTGCCCGGAGGAACAGAGACGCCTGTTCATGACTTTCCGAGGGGTAACCCATCTCAGTAGTCCCGTTTCTCCTTGGGATTCCAAGGTCAGCAAGGACGCCTTGTTTGGGGTTGAGCAAGAACTGTTCTGCCTGCAATGGTGAAGGAAAAAATGGCTTTAAACCATATTTAGGAAATTTGTTGACTGTAATTAAGCCTTCATGGGAATCCCCAAGGTTTACTTACCTGTAATTGAAAAAATGCAAATGAAGACAGTTAATCAGTGGGCTGGCTGCCTACCCACCTGAATGAATTAGAAAAGACGACACAGATTTGTCCGGCAGAGAAGGCTACCTGAGAGCCAACGGGTAAATTTCTCAGTGACACTGTGGAGACTGGTTTTTTTCTTAGCCTGGCTGGGATTGCAGTGCTTTTCTGCTAAGGCCTTTGCCAACTTCGTCTTGAACCCATGACACACAGATTTCCTAACGACTGGCCTTCAGCATTGGTGGAGCACCCGCTCCTCTCTGGCGGCACTCAGGGAAGCCCTGCAGGAAAAAGGGCAGACCTCTTGTCTTCCTTTCCGGTGTGATTGACCCACTGCTCAAAGCTGTGAAACATTTGCTTCCCAAGGTACTGAAATCAAATGGGAATTCCCGTGGGATGAGGGCAACGCTTAAGGAGTTAGCCTACAGCATTTTTGCCATCAATGTTCAAGGATCAGTACGTGCTCTAATATTAATAGCTTGAATGCAACTTTTTTATTTTTTAATGATAATCAGAGCATACCTGTGATGGTCATTTGCACTTCAGACATCATGCTTGTTAATATATTCCACTAATTTTTATCATCTGATTGAAAATCATCCCCCAGATGCTTTGCACCTCTGTTCCTACCTATGTCTTCTGCTTAATGATTTCATTAATTAGCAACTTAGATTCTCATAACAGTACAAAGGTCACAATTTGTCCCTAAAAATTAACTATGGGAAGGAAAGTGTTAACACATCTTTTTTTTTTTTTTTGCAAGAGAGATTATTTTTATTTAAAGAAAACTGAAACAAATATATACACTGAACATATCAACCTTTTTAAAAAGAGCAATCAATACGTTTCATAAAGGAGGGTGACGTTTAAGGAAATCAAGTCGGCACTAAGTTAACAATCTCCGTTATTGACATTCCTGACATCTGTGGTCAGATTTCTGACTTGTCCCTGATCGTGGGTGTCCAGAGCAAAAAAAAGGTTTGAGAGGAGAGGAGAAGGGGCCGCAGCGTCATTTAGGCAAAAATATTTGTCAGTGGTCTGATTGGTAATAACACAAAGTATTCAATTAAATATTAATTGCTATTTAATAATGTAAATATCTATGTTTAAATGGAAGTAGAGATACAGTGGTTAATGTATCTGTGTTAGAAACTGTATCACGTTGTTTCTGACACTGCTGTCAAAGTACGACCTCTTGGAGAAGGAAGGTACAGAGGTTTCCTGCCCCACGCCACTGAGCGGATTCCGAGGGTGCAAAGTGCTACAATTGATTAGTAATGCCTGCCGTGGACACCTTGGGGGTGAGTGGCAAATTGCTGCCCCATGATCACCACCGTCATCGTCTTAACAGGAAGGAGTCAGCGTTGATAGCTTACTTTACTACATGTTTGACGAGGAGGAGCGAGAACACTGAATGGAGGGCTTGCCACCCAGGACTCGCCTTTTTTTTGCAGGCATAGAAACATCCAGAAGTGGGGAAAGATGCGATTCGGCTGAACCTTTTCACCGCATCTTTGTTTGCTTCAGTTACTTATTACCCTTGATTTGGCGAGTGTTTGTAAAAAGTGTTATTGATATAGACTCTGGAAAAAGTAGGCAGGTATTTCAAGGTATTTCAAATGTATCACAGTTTCTAAGGAGATCAAATATCACTTCAAAGCCTCATGGATTTTCTAAACATGAAATGTTCTTCTTGGCAGATAATAGGGCTCCAGTCCCCAGGTTCCTAACCTCCCATTCGTTAACAGCAAAGCTGACTTAGAGCAAAGTCTTTTTTTTTTTTTTCCCCCTGCAAGCAATTTGTGACTCCTTTTGGGGCGGTAACTCTGCAAATATAAATAAAGTCCAGGTTTCTCCAGCTGTTGACTTTCAGTTTGTTGTCAATGCTCCCATCACTACATCCCCCACTCAAAACACTACCCCAGCCCTGAATATGTATAGTACAGCCCCATTAAAAGACTTCTTCTTATATGTGAAACACTAGGTTATTCCCATGAAAAGATCTTGCCAGTGTCTAAAATGGATTCTACCCATTTTAGCCTCCTCGGGAGTCATTAGCACTATGAACTCTGACTTGAGAAAATTAGAATAAAATCTCCTAGACCCAAATGAGACTGGGCTGCCTCTGCCAGGCGTTTCTAAGCTTCTTGTGGTAATCACTCCTCAGTTTTTATATTTCAGAAATCACCTTCAAATGGATTTGGTTTATTTATTCCACTTACCTTAGCTGGTAGTCCCATGACATCTGCATTATTTTTAATGCAAGGACAGATCCTACTTGGGGTTGCCATGCGCCGCCATTTATGGTTCATTATTTTGAGGTCATACATAACCAGCTTTTTTGAAAATAGAGTCACTTCCAGGTTATATTTTGATCTCTACACGCATATTTTAAACAGATTAATGTAGAACACAGTGAAATCCTAATTCTCTTCTGTAACTCTATGCCCGACCCTCACGAATTATCATCCCAAGGTATTTGCTGTGTCACATGCCGTCAAGCCAATGACTTTCTCTCCACCTCCTTCACAATGTTCCTTTTGACAATGTTATGTTTATTGGGGGTGGATGTGTGTGTCTTTACAGTCAGCTTTTAATTCTAAACTGCATTTGCTTTACTGCTGGTCGGCCCCAGGAAGTTCACCATTATTATCAAGGATGAAGGATTGTTAATTACTTAACAGAATAGAAAGTGGCCTTGGCTGTCAAGGGAATAGCTAGGATTTTTTCTGATGATGTTGTGTCTTAGGTTATTGAAAGAACACGGATTTTCATTTTGGAAGTATGATGCTGAGAAAAATTTTAGTGGATCTATTGAGCTTTTTGACCTGCAGGAGGAAGATGGATTTAGTATTCCATTCCTCGTTCGATTATGCCTCTCTGTAGAAAACACTAAATAAGGAATATGAAGGGATGAAGAAATCAGACAGAACTGACAAAAATTATATAATTGTAGTATGCACAACACTGCTCATGAAACAACTGGAAAGACCAATAGAAACAGAACAGTGTGGTTTCTTACTCCTAGCTCCCTGAACTTCACTCCCGTAATTTCAACCCTTCCTTTAGTAACTCATTCTGCCTACAGGTAGCACACACACCTCACACTCAGTGTGTCCAAAGTTACCATTTTATTTCTTATTCTTATTCTATCATCTGGATTAAGACCATCGATATTACCCAGTTGTACCAGCTCGGAATTTCAGAACTGTGCTTTCTTCATTGCTCTTAACCATCCAGGCACCAACTTTCTATTTAATCCATTAAAGTGAGTTTAGATAAGAGGCCCACCATGCAGGTTTATTGTCCTGTCCTGTCCTTAACTGAGTCAAGAGAGATCCCCTGGTCTCTCTGTTCCTTTAGTGCCTCACATCCCCTAAGGCACTTATCACAGAGCGTGGAAGCTTTTGGCTTAATGTTTGTGTAGCCCAGCAGGACCCTAGTGTCATCGGTGACCATCTGATATCAGCAATGAAGTTTGTAGCTCCTTAACTGTATCATGGGTTAGAGGGTCTTTTTCTATGCTGCTGCTGACCAGGGTTAGGCTGGGAAGGAGGGAGGCTTGGGTGGTCCGCCCAGCCCCCTTGTGGTGCTGGTGCTGTGTGCAGGGATCACGCTCAGTGCCCTGCTCCTGACCCCAGTGCCCTCCTCTTGACCCTGTGTGGTTCCCTTTTATCCTGTTGTTCCAGGTACAGGCCTCAGTCGGCCACAGGAGGTCCCAGGCCTCAGCCTGCTTAAGAGGCTAAAAGCATTTATCAACCTGACTTTAAACTGAGCACATTTCCTCTAGAGCTCTTTTCCATGGAGCCCCTTCCTACACATCTATTGTTCTAGGTACGAGAACATTAAGAGAGTCTCAAAGCTGGAGGTGAACTTCATGCCCAGCAGGGGGAAGGGGACCCCTGAATCTGCAAAAACAAGAACAGCTTTGTAGCAATCTGTTACCCCGTAAGGGATCTCTATGGAAACCAGGTCTGCCCCTTGAACTCTTGCTATAAAACCCCCTGCCTTCTCTCCCCAGCAGCCTCGCATCTTAGAGGCATTAGCCCACTGTGACCTCCTTGGCCTGGCAAATAAATGAAGCTGCCTTTTCTACTTTATCCAGAACTCTGTCCTTGAGTCTCAATTCAGTAAGCAGGGTACGGAAGCCACATTTTGGCAACGTTTGTATTCCCAACACTTAAGCACAGTGGTTGGCATGGAACAGATACACAGTAGGGCTGAAGAAATACTTGCATATGTAGAGGTGCAAGTAAAAGGGTGGAGAGACGGACTGCAGGGTACAGAGCAAACGCTGACTCAGTGTCTCAAGAAATGTAGTTGCCCTTTGATTGGTAAGAGTGCGACTTGAGTCGTGCAGTCCCGTTTGTGTCGTTTTCTGTTTCTACTGAAACTGAACACGTCCGGCAGAGTAAAACCCCGTTAATGAAATCGCATGAAACTTAACGACGTGGGGTTGCAGACATCTTCAGATGATCAGGTCACATTCAAGAGTCATTTCAAGCACTTTTCACAGGTGCCTCTGGCTCTGACGTCAGGAGGTCGTCGGGACAATGATCGATCAATGGAAGAATCACAATCCAAGGGTCTTCCCTTTGGTATTTCTCCCCATTCAAAACGCAGAATGAGGAAGGTGCAGGGGAAGAGAAATCTGTCTTTCAGAAGTTGAGTGAGGTTAAGAAGAATAGAGTGGTAATGGAGGCAGGAAAAAAAAAAAGCGCCAGAAAAACCCTGTAGAAAAGGCTGTCAACCAGCTCTCCCGCCCTTCTTCGCTGTTCATGGACTATAAT
Organism: Camelus ferus; assembly: GCF_009834535.1. NCBI lineage: Eukaryota > Metazoa > Chordata > Mammalia > Artiodactyla > Camelidae > Camelus > Camelus ferus. Next base: position 13,836,420 of record NC_045731.1, on the reverse strand, counting down.
AGAACAAGATGTGAGGCAACATCTGTTGCCTTTTTAAAATAGCACCTTGATATTTTAAAAAGAATAATGACAGAATTAGGAGAAACCTAATTTCCATGGCTGGGGACGGCAGACCCCTATGGCACGGAACGGAATTAGTCCAGCACGGCCTGACCAGTCTGGGGGCTGTGGGTCCGGCTGCCGTGCGCGGCTCTGGGAGGCGGCTTGGAGCAACGGCCGGAGCGCGGGCTCTGGAGCTGGGCTTCCCGGGTTTAAATCTCGGCTTCGTGACTTGCTGGCGGCGTACTGCAGGGCAAGCCGTGTGGCTTCTCTCAGTCCCCGCTGCACATGGTAGTATTCCCGGTCTCCGGGCGGTTGTGAGATGGATGAGAGAAAGGAAACTTGAGAAGCCGGTCCAGAGACTGGCTCGTGGTCGCACCTGCTAAGTGTAGGGTGTTATTATTATTATTATTATTATTATTATTATTATTATTATTATTATTATTATTATTATATATTTTTAAGTAGTCACTTCTCTTAGACCAGATGTAGGAACTTGATGGGACATCCAATAGGAGCAGAACGGCCCTCAAGCAGAAAAAGATGCGAGTCTCTTTCTGTGAATAAGTCTGGTCGTCCAGCTTGAGGAACGGCTGAGGTTCCTCCTTTGAGATGCAAGAAGCCAGCAAGGCCAGCCCAGATCGAGACTTAGAACGCTAATCAGAGCCGCCAAGCCCTGCCCAAGGGTAGTCAGTCGTCACAGCTGTATATTGAACGTGCTTCCGAGAACTGAGCAAGTGCAAGGAAAGTCCGCAGGGATCAGATCCCAGGCACGGCCGCCAGCCGCGTGAATCCAAACCAGGAGACGAGCCAGAAGCCAGGAAGGGTCACGAGGCAGGAGCACACCCGGCAGATCTAGGTGGAGGGACTTCAGGCTCTGAGGCTGAGGCCAGACACCCCAGATCACGTGAGCTGGAGGCTCTCACTAGGCTCGGTCGTGGTGCTCCTAGGATGCCCAGACAAGGGTCAACAACTGAGACAGGTGCATTCTGAATGGTAGGCCGTCACTGGAAACAAGACCCCGGAGATTAAGGGCTGCTTCGGAGAAGCAGTGCAGCATGGTGGTTCCGATGACGGACTGGGAGAGAGACAGTCCCGGTCCTAAATCCTGCCTGGCCAATTCCTGCAGCGATAATTTGTTTTATCTCGCTACGCTCCCATTTCCTCATCTGTACAATGGAGGCAACAGTTTCTACTTTAAGGACTTTTGAAACTGAAATCATGCAATTTAATTAAAACGGCTAAAGCAATGCCAAGCACCTAATAAGTGCTTAATTAATGTTGGCTGTTAGTATTAGAAATTCATTTACACGTACTCACTGGTCTGTCTTGTTTCAGAGCGCCATAATCACAGTGTACATCGCAGAATAGAATGCAGTTATGTGAAATGACTTCCCCTAAAACTTTCCACTAAAAAACCTTCTTGCCATGTAGCTTTTCTCTTTTTAATGTATTTTCTTTAGGAAGTGAATTTTTAGCAAAATGTGCCACTTGGAAACCAGATCTGAGTGCTATTTTGGACAAGCATAAAGGAGACCCGTTTTTAAATCAAACAAATTATGATTGTGTTGAAGATGATCTGAATCATTACAGCGGGTGTAGGGCAAAGGGCAAAATTTATCCTTGGGGGAACTCACATTTTAAGAGAAAGTCAAATTTTGTATTCATTTTAGACTGGCCTTCTTGCCTGGGAGTATATTTGCTCAGGCTTAGCTGGCCCTCACCGCCTCCGCCCTTCCCCTAACCATAAATTCCACATCTGCCCTACTAGGTGCCTTGAACTAAATCATTGGCTTCAAACTTCAGAGCTGTCTCATTCTTAACCAATGTGTTAGGTTTATTCACAGGATTCCTGCTTCGGGCTGGGAGAGCCAAGGGGTTCTGGAGACGAGACAGGCTATCACATTTTTGCAACAGAATTAGACACCATCTACCTGAAAATGGAATCAGTGGTAAAAATCTCCAAATTACTGTGATCTTTCTCTTGGGACCCACTGAATTCTCCCAAGATTTGTTTTTGGGGAACTGTTTAATAATACACTAGATGTATCTTGTCCTATTTACTTTCTACTAATTCTGTTGCCCCAAAGCAAATCAACAGAACAGTCTCTGATATAATACCATTCTGCCCCCCCTCTGCCGATAGCATACGACGAAGACTAACTCTGTGAAAGACTGTCACTCATGTTTTGAAACCTGACAGATTTTAACAGGGAACTGTCGATTGGCCAAGATGCAGGGTACCTAACTCCTAAGGAAACCGTGACGGATACCCTTATTGTCCCCAGATTTTGCTCTTTTATATCTCTTTCCTCCATTGTTTATACTTCTACCTGGCGGGGGGCGGGGGGGAAATTGGAAAGACAAAGAAATAAGTGGAACTCAGTCAGATAACTGGCTACAATGTTACCAAACTTGTGGCTGGTGAAGTCCTCAAATCATTGGATGACATAAGCCTTCAGACAGTCTTTGGGTTTCACTGGTCCAGTGGTGCTCAGCCTTTGGCATGCACCAGAACCCCCAGGACTGCAAGTTTTTGATTGAGAAATGTGGGGGCTTGTCCTGAGAGACTGCGTTTCCCACGGGTTCCCAGGCGGGGCTGATGATGCTGGTCAGAGCACGTACTGTGAGAATCACTTCACTAACCTGTGCTTGGCCTCCCTTCTGTTAACGCGAATAATCTGGAATTTGCTTGTCCTTAGCTGGCTTCAGAAATCTGTGCTCTATAAAGTAAGCATTGTGGGGTGAAGAGTTATTTTGGTGTCTGTACACCTCGTTGAGTGTAGTAGGGTTGGTCAAGTAAGCCGTGACTCTATCCACTTGGCTGATTGAATGGGCAGAGCAGTCAGTATATATTTGCTGAGTCACGGCTCTAATCCGCAAACCTCTGCTTCTCTGTATCATTGTGGAGTCAATGGAATACTGACCTTTAATCAATTCGTGTGTGTGTGTGTGTGTGTGTGCGCGCGCGTGGTAAAGCCTCAGTTTTATGGGACTGCAAGAAATTCATACATAGAAAACTTCTTCCTCCATTGTTTTCTCCAATGATCTGATTTTATGAGCCTTTTTGGTGGCAGAAGAATTGAGTTCATTTGTTGTAGAATTTTTTTTTTAAACTCAGAATAATGTTTATTGAGCTTTGTTAAGGGTATGGAACAGGGAAGAGCCAGGACAACATCATAGAAGAGGTACACAGTTGTAACTTCTGCTGTCCCCTCTGCCCACTGCTTGGGACATGTTTTGGTCACAAGAAATGACAAGAAGTTATTTCACTTAGTCACTTAAATGTTAAGTGAATTAATTTAACTAAATTTAACTGCATTTATTAAATTAATTTAAATTAAATTAAATTAAATTAAATGTGAAGTGAAACGTTTCACTTAAATATTTGCTTTAAGTGAACGCAGGGCACATCACATCGGGGAGTCACAATGTTGGGGTCCCCGGGCGTGAGCACTTTGTTAGTTACCTCCCACCCAGAAGGCTGTGTACCTCACTCCCGCTCCACAACGCAGCTACAGTCCATCGATCACAAGGTCCACAGCAATCTCCCAGCAACTGGGAGCAACATTACTTAGGAGCATCCTTGGAGCCCTTATTTAACCACAATGGGTACATGTCTTCAGTTGCTATTGCAAGTTTGATGACCAGATGATGTTCAAGTGTCCCCGAGGCAGGGGTCAAATGTACCGTGCGGCTGTTAATTCTTTGCTTGCACCAGCTGGAATCCTGGCTGCAAAGGAGTCTGGAAAGTGAAGTTTTGAACTTTTTTCCAGCTTTTGTGGCCCAGGAAGAAGTTCAAAACAGATAGTGAATGGGTCTGGTAGACAATTTGTACCACACTGTCTAACCAGTTAAAACCTGAGAAGAGGTAACTTCAAAAATCCCTGGCCTTCAAGTCTGGAGATGAACTTCGAAACCCTCTCTGCTCCAAGTTGTGACTGTCACAGCGATTCTAAAGCCATCCTACCCAACAGGGTGACAGATGGTACAGTGGTAGCGTCTTTAGGCATGCTATCACGTAAGCTGTGCAAACCTGGGAAAATTACTGGACTTCTGCATGCACCAAACCTCTCGCCATGTCCTGGCGATGACGGTGATACCTGCTTCCCAAGGTGGTTGTGAGACTTCAGTGGGGAAACGAAGTTCTTAAAATAGCATCTGGCACCTCTGAAGAAATCAGTATTTCATTAGCACGTGAATGGGGGGGTCTCACTGAATGCTTTCTGGACTACACAGGCGGCACCCAATATGGATATTTTTATAGGATTTTATGTTTATTTTATATGTATTTTTATATATTTAAGGCCTGGGGATAGTCAGATACTCCCACATGATAAACAAGTAAAAGTCGTGCATGCATGGAAAGGGGTTCCTTTCCTTAGCTGCCTGCGTCTCTAACCAGTCCTGAGCTCAGGATGGAAAAATAGCCTGTAAATACTTCCACTGGGAAGACGCTTCCACGGGGAGGGCCATAAAATTGAGAAGTAATCCCTTATAGCTTTTTATTCTTCAGTGCCTGCCAAATGCTTTTCAGACATTTGAGTAATTGTCTTCATTACCAGTCAGCCTAATGAAATAACAGGAGATGCTCCACTTGGAGAAGGTTTGTTCTGCAGGAATTCTTCCAGGCCAGAAAAAGGGTTTTGTCTTTAGAGGTACTGGGATTTTAGAAAGCTGTGTATCATGAAGTATCCTTTTTTTCTTTTTCCATCTTGGGATTAGGGATAAAAGACAGGTGGCCGCTTGTAACCTATTCACCTCCTCCTGTAATAATTTGCTCTTCTTTTGGCAACGCTGTATACTTGTGCAAACACAACATCGTTTTAACTGTGAAATTGCACCTCCGTCTTACAAATGTCCCACCGTGACTAATCCAGGGGTATCTCGTTCTCCTTCCACTCTAGCTGGACAGTGCCACATCGCTCATCCAGGCAGCTAAAAACCTGATGAATGCTGTTGTCCTCACGGTCAAAGCATCCTATGTGGCCTCAACAAAATACCAGAAGGTCTATGGGACAGCGGCTGTCAACTCACCCGTCGTGTCTTGGAAGATGAAGGCTCCGGAGAAGAAGCCCCTTGTCAAGAGAGAAAAACCTGAAGAATTCCAGACGCGAGTCCGACGAGGTTCTCAGAAGAAACACATTTCGCCTGTACAGGCTTTAAGTGAATTCAAAGCAATGGATTCCTTCTAGGATGACAGGCTTTAGCAAGAAAGCTTTTTCTTTCTTCTTCTTTTTTTTTTTCCTTTTCTTTTCCTTTCTTTTTAATTCCAGTTTTGTATGCGTACCTGCTGACTCGTATGCCTCTGGCGTGGGGAAATTAAGGAAGCAGTGTTTGCATGTCAGATCAGATGTGATCAATACCACGGATCCATCTGTAGCCTGGGGAGGGGACAGGGAATTCCTGTCCCGAGGTGGCACAGAGCTGTCCTTTGCAACATTCTCATAAAATTGGGCAAAGTGTTTGCATTGCAGTGTTTACCGGGAGTGGGGGGGGATGGGGGAAAAATAAACTTAACTCTACAAAAGCAAACTCTAATGCATGCAAGAATCATTAGGTTGGCAGGTATATTAATCAGTGAAATATCTGGAAGTGTCACGGTAGAACATAAAGCTTGTACTGCTTCTGTTCCAGTGTGAAAAATGTCTTAGCCAATACGCTGAAGTGTGTGGCCCACAAACTGAACAATTTACCTTTGGCATCATATCCATGAGATGATGTGCATTTTTTCTTTAACTAAGGGGAAACTAACTCGTCCAGCCTAAAATGCTTCTTTTAATCTGTATTCTGTTCTTTTCTCTTCTAGTTGTGCCATGACCTGTGCTTATGTTATCAATTCCCCCCCTTTCCTGAAAATAATAAACATTTCTTTACAAGAATTATAATCCTTCTGGGGGCACTGGACATACAGTGTGGTGGTCATCTTACTTTTACTTAAAAAAAAAATTGAACTATGATTTTGCTAGAAATAGGAGGCCCAGTGGTGGAATGTTAGAGGAATGGAAACCGACCATGTGTGAGGGTTTAGAGGCAGATACGTAGGTGTAGCTTGGAGTGCTGGTATCTGATCTACCGTTGTATCCACTAACTCAAAATAAACACATTTAATCTTGACACTGGAAGAATGTTCTTTCTTTGAATGCATACTTGAGATTAGAGCATCTCCATTGAAAACTGGTTAAAAATACTTTGTGTTCATTTTCAGAAGTCGGAGGTAAAGTAGGTAGGTGATATATAAAGAAAACTCTGGGTCATCTTTATAGTCCGGGAATTGCTTTTTTGGTGTGTTTTTCCCATGTGTTTATATTCACTTTTAAACTGAATCTAAAATGAGAAAGTCATGTGTTAGAAGTTTCTGGGCCAAACTTAAGAAACTTCATGGGTTCTTAGAAACTGAATCAAAAAAAAATTTGAGAGGCCTGTTCATTTCAAAATATTTTATTCATTTCAAAATATTTTTTCTCTAAACTGTAGAAAGAGGGACTCTATCCTATTATTAAGAAAGAGAGGGTGTAGACTTTTAGCTATAGCTTGAAGAGTGAGGGAAACAAAAATATTCATTTGAGTGCTTCAGACTCCTCCCAGAATGATCCCTACAAGTTAGCAAATGAAAGGGTGTGTCCAGAAGACGCCTGATAGAACGTGTGCGTTAGTTAGCAGTGTGATAACATAGGGGGGGGACGCGGACACCTATGCTTTGTGTTAGTTCAGATGCAAAGTCCTAAAGAGAAGAGACTTAGATGTGGAAGAAGAGGCTCTTAGTCCAGAGTCTTATTTAGATGCGGTTCTGCTCAAACCTCTGCTACTACCACGAGGTGATGGAAACACTGCCCAGGCTGGGAATGATTTGTTTATGGAGGAGCCACCATTAAAGCTGCAGAGCGGTTTGCAACAGTAATCATTAAGCCACTATTTCAGCTAGCCCGCCCCCTTAATTCACGTCAACACCGTTGACATTGATTCACAACTGTTTATGGGCTGCGTTCTCTGAGCCAGGTCCTGAGTTGAGCACATCACTCTGTGAGCTTATTGGCAGCTTCTCCTTGTCAACATTTGAGTGTGGGTTTATGCATTAATTCTATGATTTAATGGGTTGAAAGAAGTATTCTTCAGACTAGCCAAGAAACTTTTAAAATTCGAGAGCTTCTTGGCAGATCCTGAAAAATAGTCAGCGGGCATCAGAGGAGCATCTAGAGTTAGCCTTTGACGTGGCCCTTAAATTTGAGTTAAATGTTTTAATACATGGCGTCTGAGCTATATGTTATGTGTGTGGCTTCCGAAAAATCAGTCCTGGATTTTACCAAAGCTTATTGAGCAAACATCGTCCCTAGCCATCATTTCTCTTGTGGTCAAGAAGAATAATAACTACCCAGAAAGATAATTAAATAATATAAACACTGTGCTGTGAGCACTACGGCAATAAAACAGCTTATGGTTTGCTCACTGTCCTCGAGAAACCTACAGTCTGGTTGGGAACATATGATATAGACGGGAAAAGCTAGATAAACAAGCCAAGAAATCATACTCACTATGCCAAGTGAACAAGGTAAGGAAATGACCACGGTGTAGGACAAAGGGGGTCAGAATACACTGGGGACTAAAGTATTTGGGGAAGAATTAATGGAAGAGAGAAAATTTGGAGATGAGTAGGCAATAATTACATATATTCTACATGAATGAAGATATAAATGAGTAAGTTTGGTGAGGGGATTACTGGGGTGAGCATTCAAGGGAGAAAGAACAGCATAGTTTAAGGTCTGAAAACGAGGACAGTCACAGGGAGCATGGGATTCATGATGTGGACTAAGGGGAAATGAATGTGGAGATGGAGTATAAGGGTAAACTATGCAGGGTCATGAAGGAATATGACCATTGTCCAGTAGGAACTGTGGAGTGTTTAAGTGGAATGGTGACACAAACAAAGCAGCAGCTTCATAAGATGAAACTGATAATGTGGAGGAGGTAAGAGCTGAACGGGGCTGATGTTGGTTAGAAGGGGCACGTGACATAGAAATGTAAGAAGGAATTGCAGTTACTTTTTGAGTACTAGATGAGAAGTAAGAATGATTAAAGTATACATAACTTACTCAGGGAGACTAATGAGTCAGAAAACTGAAAAATAGCTACAAAGCAGTATATGAACATGGGCTGGAACAAACTGAATATATGGTACATTTGAGAAGACAAAGAATTGGTTACTAATCCCAAGCAAATGCAGTTACGTGGGGTATTTCCGACAAAAGCAGCACCCTGGGATAAAGGAGGATGAATACTCCTGATGGGTGGAAATTAAATAAATCTCAACTTCCTTTAGCTCTCTGTGCTAGGATGGATGGTTCAAAAGATAAAATCCTCGTATTCTTCTAAGGACCTAAATTAGCCTCAGGAACATAGATTATCTTCAGAAGATCTGTGGTTTTTTTCTCCATTAAGTGTTGAAGAATAAGAAATCAACTTTGATTTTAGAAGTCAGCTTTTTTAACCAGCTGGGTCATGGTTTTAGCTTGTGGAGAAATATGCCATGTAAGTGTCATGGTGAGGACAGGATCATTTTTGAGCATCAGTTTTATGCAGGGCAACTTTCAGACACTTGAGATGTGAAGATCTATAAAACACCGCATACAGCTAAATCGTCAAGCAAAACAAGCAACTGAAACACCGTGACTTGATAAACGTCAGTCAGTAATTTGCCAGTAGTAAAGCCATTTGATCGCTGCCACTGCCTCTTAACCAAACCAAAGAGGTGTGTACTTATTCTTCACTTGAAGACTGTGGAATTTTTTAAGTTAATTGAAGGAAATGAATTAACTACAGAAGGTTAATAATAATAATAAATATTAGTGCTGAGATGTGCCAACAGCAAGTGACAGACGAGGAGGCACCAGGCCCTTGTTCATCCATGGAAACACAAACAACGAAACGCTGGCTGGAGGAGCTTTGTGGGAACTCTAGACACCAGTTACAGATTTGTAGTAGCCATACAAATGCTGAACCAAGAAAAAGCCACACTCATTATGGAAGAAAACTTGCGAGTGTTTTTGTTCCCCATATCTTGCCTCTTCCCTAGTAAAGCATGGTCTGGAGGAAGTTGTCCAACCCCTGGTTCCTCCCATGCAAATGAAAGAAAAGAGTCAAGATTGTCTGCATTGTTGTGCCCTGTCTGGGGCTTTCTAAAGGATGGGTTTCTGTTTTGCTTAATAAGGAGCTGTGATGGAAATGGTAGCGTTGTTTGGATGTCAAATTGGAGGCCACTGAAAGCACTGGCAGGCACCATGGCACCTAAGAGCTGTAGAGGGGCTGCAAGTCTCTGAGCTCCTGGAGGCAAGAAATTGTGGGCAGAGGAATACAATGGAGCATCTGAGACCCTGAGAAACAGCAGAGGTGAGACTCTTAGGGAATATAAGACATTTAAAGGCAACCATGTAAATGGGAATACTGGGGCAAAAAAGCACATACACACACACACACACACACACACACACACACACACACACACAGGCCCTGGACACAGGCATGCTTAGAAAGGCCTTTATGCCAGGTTGATCAGCGAAAGCCTTTCCCTTCACAGAGCCAGTCTGTAAAGACTGGGAGAGGTGGCTATTTTTCCAAATATTCAGCTATGTGTTGTCTAGAAGTGACTCACATTAGCTCTAAAGAAACACATGGGTTGAAAGTGAAAGGATGAGGAAAATATTCCATGTAAATAATAATCAGATGAGAGTAAGTGGGGCTCTCAGACATTTTGTCAAAACTGTTACTAGATATGAAGAAAGACACTATATAATGATAAAAAAAAAGTCAGTGGATCAAGAAAATACAGTAATTATAAACATCTATTCACCAAACATCAAAGTTCCTAAATACATAAGGTGAACATTGACAGAACTAAAGTGAGAAATAGTTTTTGAATAATAGTTGGAAATGTCAATACCCCGCTTTCAATAATGAGTAGAAGAGTTAGACAGAAGGTTAATAAAGAAATAGAAAATTTAAGCAACACTATTAGACCAATTAATCCTAATATACATATACAGAACATCCTACCCAACAACAAAAGTATGCATGTTTTTCTCAAGGGCACATGGAACATTCTCCAGGATAGAAAATACGTTAGACATAAAACAAGGTTTAATAAACTTTCAAAGACTGAAATTATACAAATTATCTTTTCTGATACAATGAAATAAAACCAGAATCAATAGCAGAAGACCTTGAAAAATCCTCAACTATGCTGGAAATTAAATACTCTAAAATAACCGATGGATTAAAGAAAAAAAATCACAAGGGAAATTTTAAAATATTTTGAGACAAATAAAAATAAAAATGCAAGATAACAAAACATGGGATGCAGGGAAAGCAGTGCCAAGGGGGAAATTTATAGCTGCAAATGCCTACAGTAAAAAAAAGTCTCATATCACCAACCTAAACCTACACCTCACTTAATTTCATAGAGATGGAGGAAAGTCAGCAAAATGCAAAGAAAATGGAATTTGTCTCAATTGAAAGAGTGAGAGAAAACAACAAATGAAACTAATAAAATACCAGATAAAGATTTCAAACCATTAGTCATAAGATTGCTCACTGAGTTAGGGAAAACAGGCAATGAATACAGTGACAATTGTAGCAAGGAACTAGAAAAATAAAAGAACCAGTCAGAATTGAAGAAGACTACAGTAACTTAAATGAAAAACTCACCCTAAAAAGAATGAACAGCAGATTGGTGATTCAGAAGAGTGAATCAGTGATCTGGAAGAGAGAATAATGGAAATCACCTGATCAGGACAGCAAAAAGACACTCCAATTAAAAAAAATAAAATTAAAACGGCTTAAAGGATCTTCGGGGTAACATTAAGCATGCCAACATTAGCATTGTATAGGGGTCCCAGAAGGAAAAGGGAGAAAGAAGGGGCAGAAAGTATATATAATAAAAGTATGGCTGAGAAATCCCTAAGCCTGAAGAAGGAAACAGGTACAGAAAGCAGAGAAGTTCCCAAACAGGTGAACCAAAGAGACCCACCCCAAGTTGCACCATAATTAAAATGGCGAAAAGTTAAAGAGAGAATTCTAAAGGCAGCAAGAAGAAAAAACACAGATTCATATATAAGGGAACGTCCATATTGCTATCAGCTGATTTTTCTGCAGGAACTTTGCAGGTCAGAAGGGAGCGACATGATACATTTAAAGCGCTGAAAGGGAAAAATCTGCAGCCTGGGATGCTCTACCCAGCAAGACTACAATTTAGAATTGAAGGAGAAATAAAGAACTTCTCAGACAAGCAAAAATTGAAAGCGTCCATCAATGCTAACTAACCCTAAAAGAAATGCTAAAGGGTCTTCTCTAAGTGGAAACAAAAAGGCTGTAACAGTAGTATCAGTCAGAAAGAAAAAAAATCCCACTAGTAAAGGTAGATATAATAAAGACTGAGGATCAACCACTGAAATAAACCAGTAAAAGGATTAAAAGAAAAAAATTCGTAAAATCAACTGTAATTATAATAATCAGTAAAGGGATAAAAATGAAGATGTAAAATATGACATCATAAACAAAAGTATGGGGTAAGGGAGCAAAAAGGTAGATCTTTTGGAATGCAGTCGAACTTAAAAGATTACCTATTTAAAACAAGTAGATATAGTGGTATCTCACAGTGAAAAAAAATTTGACAATGAATATATGTATGTTCATGTATAACTGAAAAATTGTGCTCTACACCGGAATTTGACACAACATTGTAAAATGACTATAACTCAATAAAAAAAGTTAAAAAAAGAAAAAAAAAAACAAGTAGATATTGTTACAGGTTAACATATATGAGCCCCATGGTAACCACAAATCAAAAACCTACAGTAGACACACAAAAACTAGAAAGGAACACAAGCATACTACTAAAGAAAATCATTAAACCACAGGGGAAGAAACTAAAAGAAGGAAAGAACAGAGAAGAACTACGAAAACACCCTGAAAACAAGTAATAAAATGGCAATGAGTACATAACTATCCATAATTACTTTAAACATCAATGGACTAAGTGCTCCAATCAAAAAAACCTAGGGTAGCTAACGGGCAAAAAACAAAACAAAACAAAACAAAAACCTGAGATGGTCTATATGCTGCTTATAAGAGACTCACTTAAGAGCTAAAGATACACAAAGACCAAAAGTAAGGCGACGGAAAAGATTCTTCATGCAAACGGAAATGATAAGAAAGCAGGGTAGCAATGCATTCCAAGGATGCAGGGATGGCTCAATATCCACAAATCAATCAATGTGATACACCACATGAACAAAAAGAAGGATAAAAGTCACATGATCACCTCATTAGATGCAGGAATAAACAGATGACAAAATTTAACATCCATTCATGACAAAAGCTCTCATCAAAGCTGGTATAGAGCATTACACTTAGTCAAAAGAGAAAGACAAATACTGTATGTCATCGCTTGTATGTGGAATTTAAAAAATAAAATAAATGAATGAATATAACAAAACAGAAACAAACTCACAGATACAGAGAACAAACTACTGGTTACCAGTTGGGAAAGGGAGGGGAAGAGGGATGTGATAGGGGTAGCATATTAAGAGACACAAATTACTATGTATAAAATAAGTAAGCAAAAAAGATACATTACGTAACACAGGGAAATATAGCTATTATTATGTAATAACTTTAAGTGTTGTAGTCTATAAAATGAAATATAATCTATAAAAAATTGGATCACTATTTTGTGTAACCAAAACTAATATAATATCCTTAATCAACTATATTTCAATATAAAAAAGAGTACTGGAAAAACTGTACACCAATGGATTGGATAACTTAGATGAGATGGATAATGTCCTAAAAACACACATCCTAAGAATACTGAATCATGAGGAAACTTGAAAATAGCAGATCTGAAACCAATAGAGATTGAATCAGTAATCAAAAAAATCCCAATAAAGGACAGCCCAGGGTCACATGGCTTCACTGGTGAATTCTACCAAATATTTAAAGACAAGTTAATACCAGTCCTCCTCAAACTCTTCCAACACATTGAAAAGTTAGGAACACTTCTACACACATTCTGTGAGGCCAGCATTACCCTGATACTAAAGCCAGAGAAAGGTGCTCCAAGATAAAGCTACAGACCAATATCCCCGATGAATACTGACACAAAAATCACCCACAGAATTCTAGCAAACAGATTTCAATAGCACATTAGAACAACATACCATGACTAGGTGGGATTTATTCCAGGTCTGCAAGAATGTTGCAACATACGAAAATCCATCCGTGTGATACACCATATTAACAGAATGTAATAAAAAAAAAAAACACGTAAATGATTGTATTAAGAATCAGCATTTGACAAAATTCAATACTCTCATGATAAAAACGCTGAAAAAGCCAGGAATAGAAAGAAATCACCTCAAAATATTAAACAACATAAATGAAAAGCCCATAGTTAATGTCTTAGCAATGGTCAAAAAAAAGCTTTTTCTCTAAGGAAGAAGACTCAGATGTCAATGTTTACCTTTTTCTCTACAACATAGTATTTGAAGTCTTAGAGCAATTAGGCAAGAAAAATAAATGGAAAGTATCCAAATTGGAAATGAAGAAATCATATATATTTTATCTGTGTAAAGGGGAAACGTTCTTATATGTAGAAAATACTAAAGATCCCCCCTCCAACGTTTAAAATTATTGAACAAATTCACCAAAGTTGCAGGATACAAAATCAGCATACAAAAATGTGTTGCTTTTCTACATGCTAGCTATGAACAATAGTAAAAAAAACAAAAGAACTTAAGAAACAATTTCATTTACAATAGCAGCAAAAAGAAAATACTTGGGAATAAACTTAAACAAGGAAACAAAAGACTTGTGCACTGAAAACTACACAACATCATTGAAAAAAAAATTGAAGATGACATAAATAAATGGAAACACATTTAGTGTTCATGGATTAGAGGCAGTTAACATTGTTAAGATGTTGATATGACCTAAGGTGATCTACAGATCCAATGCAATTTCTGTCAAAATCGCAGTAGCCTTATTTGCAGAAATAGAAAAATCCACCCCCAATTTCATATACACTCTCAAAGGGCCCTAGAGCAGCCAAAACAATCCTGAAAAGAACAAAGTCGAGGGCCTCACATGCTCTGATTTCAAAACTTATTACAGAGCTACAGTAATCAAAACACTGTGATACTGGCATGAAGATAGACATATAGACAATAAAATAGAATAGAGAATTCAGAAGAAAAACTCTCACATATAAAGTCAAATGAATTTCAGCTAGGATGCCAAGACCATTAAACGGGGAAAGGACGGTTTTTTTTTTTTTTTCAACAAATGATCCTGGGGGAAAATGAATATCCACATGCAAAAGAAAGAATTGAGATTCTTATATTGTACTACATATAAAAATTAACTGAACATAAATCAAAGACAAAAAACCAAAACTATAAAAATCTTACAAGAAACATAGGGGAAATCTTCATACTGTTGTAATGACTTGAATATGACACCAAGAGCAAAGGCATTCTTACTTGGAGCTACTGATCTTCCATGGCATCAGGGAAGGCCTTGGGTCAAGGGAAAGCTGTGCGTCCTTGAAGCAGGTCTCCATCAGCAAAAAAAAGAGAATACGAACTCATAATGAGCCCCAGAGTGGTGGATAAATCAGAATGTCCATCAACACAGGACTAGATAAAGAAGCTGTGGTATATTTATACAATGGAACACTACTCAGCCATAAAAAATAATGAAATAATGCCATTTGCAGCAACATGGATGGACCAAGAGATCATCATTCTAAGTGAAGTAAGCCAGAAAGAGAAATAAAAATACCATATGGCATCACTCATATGTCGAATATAAAAAAAATGAAAAAAGAAGACACTAATGAACTCATCTACAAAACAGAAACAGACTTGCAGACATAGTAAATACTCTTATGGTTGCCAGGGGAAAGGGGGTGGGAAGAGATAAATTTGAGGGTTTGAGATTTGCAAATGTTAGCCACTATGTATAAAACTAGATTAAAAAACAAATTTCGTCTGTATAGCTCAGGGAACTATATTCAATATCTTGTAATAATCTTTAATGAAAAAGAATATGAAAAGGAATATATGTTTTTATATGAATGACTAGGGTAATTATCTGATTCAATTTATAATTGAAAATTATTTTCCGAGATCCAATCACCTCCTGCGTGGGTCAAGCAGGCAGGTTCAAAGAGGATGTGGTAAAACTCACCACCCCTGTTTGTAACGGTGATCCTATTTTCTTTAATTTTTTTCAGCATTGCATTTTTGACTTGGATTTACTGTTTTGGAATGGAGGGGAAGTCCCTTGCATTCCACCTGGTCCTTTTTTATTTGCTCCAGTATGCCCCACATTCATTGATCAGTGAACCTATGTGGCAATTCAATTGTAGGATGTGTTTGTACCCACCGTGCATTAAAAATTGGAGGGGAAAAAAAATCATACAGTGGGTTGCAGAAACACCGTACTCATTCAGAGCTACTTTTAGGCCAAATTTCCATTTTTTACTAGATCTTCATCAAGCCTGACCCTTGCCAGAGGAGCATGGTATCATTTCAGGTCTCCACTATTAGCATCAGCCAAGAGTTGGTGGCTAACAGTTCCTGAATTATCTGAAAATTTCTCTTTGGCCAGTGCTCAGATAGCCTCCTTATGACACAGATCTCTTTTGACAGACTTTTGAGGATGATCAACAGTATATAGTTGTGGCACTGTCTTACGTTCCTTCCTCCGGGATCCTCGCTATGTCTTCATTGAGAGGAATCCAAGTCTGAAATGACTTTGCTCTGGGAACAAGCTGAGAAGTATGACACCCGATTGTGTAAATTCACGTCTTGTCTCTATTTACCAGATCTAAAGGTTTGGGTTTTTTTTCCCCTTCTGATTTTATAGATCAAATAATACTTTGGTAGGAGATCTGTCTATTTTATTCCTAGGGACACCATGATAAGTTAGCCAACATAAAATATCTCAAGGTGATGATCACTCACTCAGACCCTGTCCCACCTTACAGCAACTGCAATCACCTTATATCTGACAATTAAGCAGGGAGCCGGGATCTCTGCCAGCGTGCTATTCCATTATTCCCACTGAAGTCAGGAAGCCTCTTTCAATATTGCCATCCTCAATTATCATCCCAGCATATGGAGGAAAGCCAGCACTAAGCTTTATAAGGACGCTGGTGTGTTTCTCTCATGGATGCGACTTCGGTTGTCTTAGTGAAATGAATCGCCTTCTGGGCTATCAGGGAACATGCTGGAGAACGAGGGGAGAGAAGGCGGACAGGTTGCTCCATGAAAAATCAACGGCAATATTTCTGTCTCCTTACATGTTAGGATTCCTTCCTTCTATCTGTTCTCTCTGTCGACTCTGGTATCTAAATTTCATAGACGATAAGTTACCACTGACTTGAAGCTTTTCTCAACCAACCAAGAAAACTGTTAGAACTGTTTTGAACTCTTCAGGCTAATACATTGAGCCCATCAGCTCCAGTGAGTACCTACATCCTTGTCAACATTATAGCTCAGATCTAACATTATTCTTTTCCTCTTTGGTGGACTATTGTTAAAATTAATTTTCACACATTATATCGTATTTTTTCTTTATATAACTTAGCAAAGACCCTGCTGTTCTTTAAGTGCATAAACCATCTTCTCCAGGTTAAATCCCCCCCCCCCTTTTTTTCCCCGTGAAGCACAATGGGGTCTGACCCCAGTCGGTCTAAGCACAGTCAGGAGTAGTTATGAAAAGAGTCAGCATCTCCTTCGGAGACAGCTGCCTCAGGTGAGGTGACTACAGGGAGGCTAGTTTCATCAGAAAGAAAAGGAAAGATGAGCTCCTCTGGAAAGTGGGGCTCAAGGGGGTTCAGGGACACAAGGTTGTTGAGTTTATCTAAGTGCAGCTAAGTATCTTGACTTCAAATGTCAGGTCCCTTTCTGGTCACACAGCACACTAAACGCGAGAGGTTTGGTAAAGATGTCAATTCAATCTAAATCACAGGAACAATTTCGGTTCTTATTTTCAACAATATCAATTCTATCTATAAAAGGAAAAAATTATTATTTGGGGATCATTAGAGAATATATCCAGTTCTATGTCTTGAGAATTTAGGGCCCTGGACCTGCCGTTTCTTTCTGTAATTTCTCCAATATGGTAAGAAATGTCCAGTTAGTCACATGGTCCTTTTTGTAATCATTACTACTCTCATGGTCAAGTGCCTTTGCCTTACCTTTGTTTGTTTTTTTAATTTAAAAAATTTTAGCTTTGTTGAGGTATAATTAACAAATTTAAAATGTATGTATTTAAGTTATACAATGTGATGGTTTGATATAATGTACATTGTGAAATGATGGCCACAACCAAGTTAATTCACACATTTATCACCTCATACAGTTACTTTTTTTTTCCCCAGTGTGCTGAGAACACTTAAGATCTGCTCTCTTACCTTCAAGTTGTGCTTTATTTCAAGCCACCACTGATGATAACTTAAGTACTTGGAATGCCATGACTGTCTTTGGATTCTCAAAAACCCCATTTACCGATGTCAATGAAGTCACTTCTACTTACAAATCCAATGAGATAAGATAACCAATCCCACTTTCCAATATGTGAGAGTCAGTCATCTGGCACCATCCCAGTTTCAGTCTGGATCCAAGCAGGAACATATGTTCTTATATTCTATAGTACGAAGAGGACCGTTCATGTCAACCATCGTTTACAAAAACAAGGGGGAAAGAAGAGGAGAAAAATAATCTCTCTAGATCAAGTGATACAGTCGCCGGGTCGCCACCTGTAAGCCTCGCTGTTGGAGCTGCAAGAATCACTGTCACGCTGCTGCGACCTCAGGCTCCCCGTGCGCTCCCCGCCGGATGAGGTCAGACAGCTTAGGAGCCAGGAGCAGAAGCCTCTCCCCGCCTCCTGCCTTCTCACCCCCTAGAGGTGTGTCCCACAAGAAGTGAGGGGTTAAGAGTCTGGGAAATGTACTTTTCAATACCCCAGTCTCCACAGTTCAGGTCAGAGTTTAGAAGAGTGGGAGTGAGGCTGAGCCACAAGCATTGAATAATTGACAGATTTAAGCCTTAAATACGTGATTTAACAGAACAGAGCTTATTATTAGAATGTGAAGTCAAAGGATATGATTTTCTGTAGGACATACGGATTAAGCATGTTAGCTCTCAGACCGATGGGTTAAAGTTCTGATTACCTTATACATCTAGTTTGTGACTTCCAACTTGATATTGTAAAGAACGTTGTTGTTAACAGCAGGGTGTATATATCTTCTCGAATTAATTCTTATTTTGTGGTTGGCTTTATTCTTTTGACAACTATGTAAGTTTAAAAAGCTAAAGCTCTAAACGTTCTCAGGAACAATGCACAGTACATATATGTAAATTGTTAAAAACATGTGCAGTACATTGTGTATATGTATTTACATGCCATATATTGCATATGTGCTGTCACACTGTAACAATTCTACCTAATAAAATAGAAAAATTTAAAAAATACTCTTTGAAGAATGAAAGAAAAACTAAAATTAATTTCTAAATAGTAGATAAAGGAAAAAAAATTATGAAGTATTAATGTCCATCCTCCACTACAGGTTTGTAATCTTTCCAGATAGTCTACACGCTAATAAAATTCGGTCCAGTGCAGGTGGCAAGCCTTCAACACGCAGCCATTGGCACAGTTGTCACGAAGGCTGATACGGACGTCTAACAGCCACACCAAAGCTGCGAATTACCAAAGCTCTGTCATCAGAAGCAGCATGACTTTCTTTCCTTGAAGAGGGAGTGAAAATCACAGAAATGGTGCATTCCAAATGTGGACTTTCTCAAGAACCATAAAGATTCTACATCTGAAAACCCAGAGTGCGAGGAACAGAAGTAATGTCCCTTGGCGGAGAATGCGATGGGCTCATTTTGATCCAGACATTGCCACTCTGGTATCCTTCGCTGGATTTTTATTTAATTTAGCCCTTACAGCTTCCTTTGAAGTCATGTTTGCTCAGCTCGGGGATCCTGCGAGCAGCAATGCCTGATCATTAGCGGTCTTTTTAGGGCTGTCTCACAACAATGTGGATCTCTGAGCTTGTCTGTTTCCATTTGTAAGTCAATTCCTGCCTCCACATCAGTCAACACGTAATTTCTTCTTTTTCTTCCACGGACCCTGTGGGGAAAAAAGAAAGAGGCAACATTGCCTGCCACTTAAAACAGAGTAGTCAGGCAGAAAAAAAGAAAACGCTGTTTCACTTACTCTCTTTCGCCCTGGCCAAAATCTTGTGGGAAATTCAGCTCTGATTGAAAGAATTTAGGTAAAAACACAGTAACAGAATCAAAACTATACACTACGCACATCCAGTCACAAGGAAACATAACAAGTTTATACATGTCGTGTAACACGTTACCTTAAAAAATGTGTGTGTGTGTGTGTGTGTGTGTGTGTGTAAAACGAAGTATTTCTCACTTTCCTAGGTGGAGCTCATAGGAAACCCAGAGGAACTTTGCCCCTTTTAAATAAACAAACAAAAAGCTGTTTGTCATACCCTTGATAGCTTCCAGATCATTGAAAAAAAGGATTTTTAAGTCAACACATCAGTTTCCTAAGGTAGAATTTTAAAAGTTCGTTCATATTAGAGTGGGCTTGAACCTTGGGGCACAAAGTTCCGTAATTCCTCACATTTCCACCTCTGCACAGTTGCCAGGCTGTGAAGACATGCCATGGCTTTACGGAATGAAGAAAGAAATAGAACCTTAGAGAATTCTTAGACCTCTGGGAGGAAAGTATGACAGAGAAAAATTAAGAAGGAACTCTGTGCTGAACAAGACATTCCTCTAGGTGGTTAGACGGGGCATTAGAGTATGTTTAGAAACTTAAGTTATGAACAGTCATCTGCTGCTTGATTCTTGTAAGACGACCCTGCATGCCCAGCGTCATTGGTTTTGGCTTTGGTGATGGTAATGGCTTGTGCTGAAGGGGCAGAGAACTCGTGGTTTCTGCTGCTGAGTGAAGGGAAGTGTAGCTCGGAAGTGGTAGGCTGGAAAATGCTTAACAGCTAACTCACTGTCTGGAAAAAAACAAAAACACAGTTTGTAGCGTTTGCTCATGTCCTGGGCACAAATGCTCCCATCCTGGCTGATTTCAAGCTGCCACGTGACACCACTGAAAGCAGCCTTGAGAAGAGAAACACACCATCGGCTTTTGTGAGTCAATATGAGTTAGTGCCGATGCACCACTGGGGCTTGGTCAGGGAGGGGCTGGACTGGGTTGAAAATCACCTTGAAAGGCCCCCCCCCAAAAAAAAAACTGAACGAACAAAAAAACCCAAACCAAAAAACAAACCCCAAATCCCAGCGAACAACAGAAAACACTTTCAGTGCTACTCCTGCCCCAACCCTCCTGCAGAGCTGAAGCCAGCTTTCAGTCTGAGCCTAGTGGCTTTTCTTTCTTCTGACTGACGGGTGCATATGCTGCCCCCATACACACAGGTTAAGCCCTAACGCCCACTGTGAGGGTACAGACGGCAGGGGCCTTTAGGAAGTGATTCGATCATAAGATTAGGGCCCTTTATAAAGGGACCCACTGAGTTTCCTGGTTGTCCCTTCCACCATATGAAGATACAACACAGCAAAAAATGGCCGTCTTTTAGAACCAGGAGGTGGGCCTTCACCAGACACAAAATCTGCTGGAAACTGGATCTTGGATTTCCCAGCCTCCAGACCCAGGAGAAACACACTGCTGTTGTCTCTAAGCTGCCCAGTTTACCACATGTTGTTATAGCAGCCCAAACAGGTGAAGACAACTGGGTAGCACTCACTCAGCACTCAGCCAGGAACCAGTCTGACGTGGGACACGCAGGGGCGGCCCGATAATAAGCGGTGCCACAGGTCGTACAAATTCAAGTTCAGAATAAACACCAAGGCTTTTCTATCCCGCCTCTTCAGACATAACGTCTATGAGATGTAGGACTTGGTGTCAACACAGCTCAGGGGAAATACTGAAAGGCGGCTGGGAAAGCCCTTGGTCATGGCCTCTTCGTGACTGGTTTCTGTCTCTGAATAGAGTCCGGTCAGCACATCGCCTGCTTGTCATGGTGCTGTGTCTAGGCGACACGAGAGCAAGAACGCCTCCCAGAAGTTTGGAGGACACGAGAATGCAAACGGATCAGGGCAGTCCCTCCCCAGGGCTGGCGCCTCAGTACACGGCCATCATTCATCAGGGATGTGACCTAATTCAATACGCATGCTTAATTCTACGTTTAGGAGAATTAAATATTTTAATATTTATTTTATTTTTTTAAAATTTTATTTTATTGAGTTATAGTCAGTTTACAGTGTTGTAATTTCCAGTGTAGAGCACAATTTTTCAGTTACACATGAACATACATATATTCATTTTCATACTCTTTTTCACCATGAGCTACCACAAGATCTTGCATACATTTCCCTGTACTACACAGTATAATCTCGTTTATCTATTCTATATATACCTGTCAGTATCTACAAATTTCGAACTCCCAGTCTGCACATATTTTAAAATAATCCTATCTTGTATATGTGTCTGATTACATCACATATATGTATATGTAAGATTTGATCCATCAACTACCAAACTTTTTCTTTCTTTTTCTTTTTTTTAATTGGGGTATAGCAGATTTAGAATGTTGTGTTAACTTCTGGTGTACAGCATAGTGATTCATTTATACATAAATATATATTCCTTTTCATATTCTTTTTCATTATAGGCCATTACAAGGTATTGGATATAGTTCCCTGTGCTGTACAGGAGGACCTTGCTGTTTACCTGTTTTATATATAGAAGTTCATCAACTTTTTGTAGCTCCTTAGTAAACACATTTTTCTAACATGAAACATAAGGGAAAATAAGTTATTTTTAAAATTGGATGAGCTTATGTTTGTGACGTCTGAAATAACCTAAATATTTTAGATAACCAAAATAGTGGGCTAAGCTGGGAGAAAGATATCCTATTTTCTTGTCGATATTCTGTATCATATATTGGGCAGTTCTCAAGGGAGAGGGTAATTCTCCCTTAGTCAAGGCTAGACTCTGGGTAACTGTGAGTAATTTTTTCTTCAAATTGCTTGGTGTGTAGAAGTTTTAAACCTGTCTTTCTAAGTCCCAAGTATATCTCTCAGTTTCTAATTCATTTAAACAAAGTTTTTTTTTTTTTCATTGTAACTTCTAGGTATATTTGAAATTCCCACAAGAAAGTACAAAAAGGAATCAGACACCATTTCCAGACGTGAACATAACACTTACGACCAGAATCAGGGAACCTACGCACCAACAGACACAATTGTGACAGGAACCTCTCGTCTCTGATAAACTTTCAGTTACCAGAAACTACCATAGAGAAAGCTTCCCTCGCCGCTTCCCCGGCTACCTTTCTGATGAAGAAGGAAGGAGCAAAAGATGGCCAAGCGCGCCGCGATGACAGATTTCTGATTGGAAAGTAAGTTCACTAATGTGTCTCCCTCCTGCTCGGTCCACGGTGACCCTGGCTCCTAGGAGGCGTGTCGCACTGCTTCCGTGCTTCAGTTTTCCTCTGTGGATGATGCTTGAATCCTTCCTAGCCATTCATAGATGGTGATTTTACACACTCCTTCCACTCCTCAGTCGTGGGGAGTGAGAAGTAAGACTCAGATTGATGGACACCAAGTCGCGTGGAGGTCCAGACCCTCCCCAGATGCCCTAAAGCTCAGGCAGGAAGCCTTCTCATAACCATCCTAGTGAAAGGACTGTTCTTGTTGTTGATCCCTCTCTGCAGTTCTCAACAGACTTGCTGAGTAACTGTGTTCTTGTGAAAATTAATCCCTAACGTCAGGAATTCAGGTCGGGGGGAGGAGAGAAGCAATTTTTCATCTGGAAACCAATGACTGATGGCCTGAGTGGAATCGGTGTTTCTGCCATAAATGAACGTTGTGATTTGGGAAAAGGGACTTTACCTTTAAATGTCTTTTCTCATAAAAAGTAAGAATAATAATGAGCACCTCCGAGTATCGTCATGGAAGTCAGATCACACAAGGTGTGCGAAGAATCCAGCGGTCTCTGACTCAGGCCACCGGGGAAGATGGGTGCAGAACTTGGAGGTGAAAGCTTCCAACCACAACAGGGAGCTGTCTCTGATTTCACGGGCAAGATTGGCTTCATTCCTGTGAAGGTACCTGTCTCACCTTCCTGTTCCTGTCCAGTTAATCATTTCAGGGGATGGGAAGAGAGATACACACCCAGACACAGAAATCCTTGTCCTGTGAGGAAACACCATGGGTTTTCCTCCAGCTTCTCATCTCTAATTAAAAATATTTATTTTTAGATTTTTACTTAAAAAATTTTAATGCAAATTTTAAACCTTAAGATCCATTTATAGTTATTACAAAATATTGGCTCTATTCCCCATGTTGTACATTGCATTCTTGTAGCCTGTCTAACACTCAGTAGATCCTACCTCCCGTTCCCCAAGGCCTGTATTTCCCATGCCCCCTCCCCACTGGTAACCACTACTTTGTTCTCTACATCTGTGAGTCTGCTTCTGTTTTGTTATATTCCCTAGTTTGCTCTATTTTTTTTAGATTCCACATATGAGTGATATTATACAGTATTTGTCTTTTTCCGTCTGACTTACATCATTTAGCATAATGCCCTCCAGGTCCATCCACGTTGCTGCAAATGGCAAGATTTTGTTCTTTTTGATGACTGAGTAGCATTCCATTGTATATGCATACACTACATCTTTATCTGTTGATAGACTCTTAGGCTGCTTTCATATCTTGGCAATGCAGATTTGCAAATATTAACTACAATTTATAAAATAGAATAAAAAACAACTTTCTTCTGTGTAACACAGGGACCTGTATTCAGTATCTTGTAGTAACCTATAATGAAAAAGAACATGAAAACGAATATATGTATGTGTTATGTGTGACCGAAACATTATGCTGTGCACCAGAAAGTGACACACTGTGACTGCCTGTACTTCAGTTAAAACAAGAAAAAATAAAATAAAATGACAATATGAAAAACATTATATTTAAATGAAAAATAACTAAACAGTTTGCTGAAGGAAACAATTAGTGTTACAGTTTATGATTTCCTGTAAACATGGGAAAATGTGAACATTTAAATAAAATTGTTTGCAATTCACTGACAAATGGACCATAGAAGAAAGACTACTGGGCTTTGTAAAGGATCACTTTGCTGTGGGAAGGAGTGAGTGTAGTTCAGTTCACCCTCTTCTGCCAGGTTCCTCTTGTGACTTGGTTAAAATTTATAGGGTAGATTTTAAGATTGAAAGTCTGCATCAGTCTCTACTTCGGGTTAAGGGTCTGCCAGTGAGGCATGGGAGCAATTCTCAGGTCCTCCAAAGTGATCCAGCTGTATTCTCTCATCCCAGAAAGTCACAACCCTCAAGCTACATGGTAGCCTGAGCAGTCTCCCCCCTTGATATAGACACACAATCCACGCTCCCTCCCTGTGGTATTCAGTGATCTGGCCTGTAGTTGAAGCTCCAGAAAAAGAGTCCACGCCAAAACCCTTAATACATCTCTCACGGCCATCTTTTTTATGGTTACCTGCAATATCGTCTCCAAAAAAAAAAAAAAAATCCTCTTCCCACCTGTGTAGTTAGAGGTGTCCAAGTGGAGTGCCAGGAGTCTCATCTCCGCCCTGGGTCAGTACCACTGTGTGCCGTTCATTCCTGTATTCAATATATGCAAAGTTCCCTACTTCCTCCTTCCTCCGCACAAGATATGCTGGTCAAGGGGTCTAGATATGTATATTTTTCAAGTATTTCTAGGTGACTGTTCATATACTCAAAGTTTGAGCACCACTGCTATATTGCAAAATGTCCCACAAGAAAAAACATTTCTAGGTGATACACACACGCACATACATGCACACACACCAAAAGGTGGGAACCACTGCCAATGTTGTGCCAAAAAAAAAAAAAAAATCATTGAAAAATTCTTGTGCCTCAGTGTTTTGTTTTTAAAGGATTTGTAGTTTCCCCCCAATTTTATTGAGATATAATTGACATGTAACATTGTGCAAGTTTAAGGTGTGCACGTGATGATTTGGTAAACATGTGTATCGCAAGATGAATTCCCACCATAGATTCTGTACCTCGGTTTCCTTATCTGAAAAAATAGGGTTAATGAAGGGGTTTCAAGAGGACTAGACTAGGAAAAGAGATCCGGCACAAAGCGGGGGTCCTCTGCACGGTGCTTCTTCCTCTAATTTTTGTCAGTATGAGAAATGTCAGTGATACAGGCTAAGCAAACGCAGGGTCATCCCAGATACATAAAGGACAGGAGGATGCAAGTGTACGCACAGGTTCCAGCAAGTTGCTCTGGATGCAGAGTGTGTCTGAGGGTCAGCTGACTTCTGGACTGAGGCGTTTATAGAAAGACACGCTGTCTTGATTACAGGGGTCTGTGGAACTCATCTGCTCTAGCCTCCTCTCCCCTGCACCTTTTAAGCTATGGTACCTGGAGCCCTGGACCAACAGCCTCTCCCAGAGATGACCCGGGGGGGTCTCTCTCCCCTTTTATTTATTAGTTCAGCCAAACACAGCTCGATGTGTTTCAAGACAGATATGCCAGCAATGCAACAGGGATGTGAAGAAGCCAACTGCTCAGCCTTGCAACCGTCCGTGATCATATTTAACAATAGGATTTGACCCTGGTGAATGTTATCAGAGAAACCAGTTGCACTCTTAAGTGATACCTTGTGGAGGTGTTCCCTTCCGCATCCATAAAGCCAAAGGCCATGCGTTTTTAAGGACCCTATTCTTTCCATACTAAAACATGGCATCCTGATAGAATGATCCTGATAGAATCTGCTTTGTTGTTTACTGAGAAGTGCACATGTCTAATGGAAGCTGAGTGCACCTCCTTTCCACGGTAGCCGTAAGTAATCCCCAATGTGATTGAAAATATGTAGTAAAAATAAGATTTTTTTTGGCCCCAAACACCTATGCAAGAGGTTCTGTTTGCCCCCACACAAGGGAAGGAACAAAGGATGTCTTTAATACCAGCTTTGATTCAATCCTGGCTCTGCCCTTTAGCAACTGTAAGACAAGAAGCAAATTGTTAAACCCCTGTAAGCCTCAGTTTCCTCATCTGTAAAGTGGGGATAATAATAGTAGCTGAGAAAGTGACATAGAATTAAATGGGATAATTTATGTAAATACTATCTGGTCCAAAATACTGAATAAACTTTGCTATTAAAAATGATCCACTAAGTAAATAAGGTGGTGGTGTTGTTTTTAAATGACAGCCAGCCCTTTATGGCTGCAGGCACCGCATCCTTCCGCAGGGGTGGCCAACTGTACCACACCATTATATATAAGGGACTTGAGCATTGGAGGATTTTGGTATTTGCAGCGGACCTGGAACCAATTCCCCATGACTGTCTCCTATGCATTTATTCTGCCTTCTTGTTTAGACTGTCTGCTGGCCATATATTCTGCAAGGAACGCGGAGAGACTGCAATCTCGCAGCCCTGCTGTGGGAGCCCAGATAGCAAAGCCTAGCGAGCCTTTAAGGGGAAGCAAGACATAAATTCAAGAGATTGCAGAAGGATCTCACTGAACTGAGCCTGGAATTACATGAAAAGAAACTTTTAAGAGTTATTTCCTATTCAAAAAGGACTCGCTGCATTATTAAATTCCACCATACCGGGAGCTGTGCTCCCTCACATTTGTGCTTTCAAATCTTACTTATTACAGCTCCAGCCTAGATGGGGTGAAGGAAGCTGGGGAGGGATCCGCTGGGCAATAGATCAGAAAGCAGGTATTTGTAGAGTTGAGAATGGCTCCAGCTTTCCACCTACGTTTGTGAGTTGCTTTTAACTTTTCGAAACACTTTCATTTCTCCCTTCTATTGGGGTTGGTAGCAAGGAGCTTGGCAGACAGTGAACCAGGACCCCTAGATGTAAATCTCCTAGGTAATGAAACATCGATGACTCTGCGTACTCATCTCACCCCATAAAAACCTTCCAAATAGTATGAATACTGTGATGATTTTATAACAGCACATTCATTTATTGGGTATCCACCACGTGCATAATATATGCAGAAATTTAACACCAAAACTCATGTTTTAGTGACTCTCCTAAAATCCAGAAGATTTAGTCCTATGCTTGGAAATAAACGAAGGGACAGAAACAGGTGGAAGCTTCTACCCTGAGCTGCCTTAAGAGAGCAGACCCTTGGAAAGAGAATGGCATTTTACTGTCAGTGTATATTTAAATGGCTAAAGCCCCTTCCAAGAGACAAAGAGGGCAGAGAAGCTTGGAAAAGAGTGACTTTTAAGGACCCACAGGGGTGGAAGCAAATACAGCTGAGCACGTGGAGGACAGAGAGACAGTATTAGCTGGTGCCGCCAGCTGTGTGCTCGGAGGTGGGAGGGGGGGCTGTGGAGAAAGAAGGAACCTCAGTAAAATTTAATTCGAGCCCTGTTTCTGTGACCCCATATCTTGCTGAGTTAAACAGATCTCAGTCCCTGCCGGCTGGCACTCGTTTGGAAAAACGAACAAACAAAGACGTAACCGTTAATGAGTCACTTCTAAATTTGTAGAGTCCTTCAGCGGGAAGAGATTTCAGAGTAGGATGAAGAAGAAATAGAGAAATGAGGAAGAGGCAGGCAGAAATGTTAGCTGATCTGCCCAAGGTTAACATTCCTTCTGGGGCCAGCTCCGATTGCCTGGTACGTTGCTTTTTGTCCTAACCGTCCTAGAATTCACCAAAGGGAACAGGTGTTCTCTTAAGTAAAACATTCTCATTTGCTTATTATCGTTTGACTCACTGGCCCAGAGCAATGAGAATCCTTTATGGAAATGGGCGTGGCATAGGGGACCGGTGGCTTCTCCCCAGACCTGGGTTATGAAGAGTCACCTGCCACCCTTCCTCGGCTGCTTTCTGATGTTTCTGTCCTGATGGGACACATTTTGATACTGTCTGCCCTCTTCTCATCTGGGTTTCATGTTTCCTCTCTTGTGCCTCTTCCTAAATTGTTCCTCTCTCTCAAAGTTGTGCTCCCGTCCCACCGGCCCTGCGTCTTCTCTACATGGGGCCCAGCCTGCCCGTCCGAGCTGACCTGCTCTTCATCACAGTGTTGATGCAAGTCTTATCTCCCCAACAAGACAATGACCCCCATGGAGGGTAGTAACTTGTGCTTCCCCTCAACCCCTCAATAGCACATCAAGGGTCTTCAATAAACCTTGCTGAGTGAACACAGCATTGGCATTACCTCAACAAAAATTGTTCAGAAATTTTCAAATTTTTTTTTTTATTGAAATGTAGTTGATTGACATCATATTAGCTTCAGTTGTAGAACATAGCGATTCAGTATTTTTATAGATTATATCCCACTTAAAGTTATTATAAAATATTGGCTATATTCCCTGTGTTGTACAATATATCCTTTTAGCTTATTTACTTTATACACAGTAAGTTGTACCTCTTAATTCCATACCCCATTTGCCCCTCTCCCTTTGCTCTCCTCATTGATAACCACAAATCTGTTCTCTATATCTGTGTCTGTTTCTTTTTTGCTATATTCACGTTTGTTTTAATTTTCAAATTACACATATAAGAAATATCATACAGTGTTTGTCTTTCTCTGTCTGATTTATTTCACCAAGTATAATACCCTTTAGGTTCATTCTTTTTCTTGCAAATGGCAAGATTTCATTCTTTTTTTCTGGCTGAGTAATATTCCATCACATATATACCACTTCTTTATCCATTCATCTGCTGATGGACACTTAGGTTGCTTCTATGTCTTAGCTGTTACAAATAATACTGCTATGAACATTGGGGTGCAAGTATATTTTCAAATCAGGGTTTTTGATTTCTTTGGATATACACCCAGGAGTGGAATTGCTGGGTCATATGGTAGTTCTACTTTTAGTTTTTTGAGGAAACTTCATGCTGTTCTCATAGTGTTTGCACCAAATTACATTCCCACCCTCAGTGTGCTGGGGCTCCCTTTTCCATGTCCTTGCCAACATTTGTTGTTTGCAGTCTTTTTACGATAGCCATTCTGACAGGTGTGAGGGGATATCTCATTGTGGTTCAGATTTACATTTCTCTGATTATTATGATGTTGAGGATAATTTCATGTGCCTATTGTCCATTTATCTGCCATTTTGCTATTTGCGTTCTTTATGTCTTCCTTATTTTGTATTATTATGTTCCCAATTGACTGATCTCTTTTGTGATAAACACTTTTTTAGTGCAAAAAAAAGTAAACAAAATTGTATGCTAGAATTACAACTATAAAAACAGGTATACATTTGGACAAAGTATGCATGAGACTATATGAAATTAAATAGCTGTTTCAGAGTGATGGAATTATGGATAATTTTTTTTCTTCAAAATGTTCTGTAATGTTATATTGTTTTTGTAATACAAATACTGTGCCTAAGAAAAGAATGATCATGAATAAAGCAATCAGAGATTGTCTTGAAAAAAAAACAGTAACATGAAATCAAGACAACCCAGACAAGAGATGTAGCACATTTTTTGGGATCACTTGAAGCACAAGACATTTCCTGTTAGCCTAAGACGGCGGCTTAACCACAGAGTGTCGACAGCAAGAGAGCGGGGAGAGAGACGGGAGAGGGGGTTTGAGGGCGACAGTCCTGCCACAGACACCTTTTAAGACTGTTTCTCCTTCCTTTCTTCTGACTTCAACTTTGATTCATGTTGCTTTGCACACTGTCAGCACACTTTTCCAGCTCTCTGCGCTTCCACCGGCCTCTCAGATCCATATAGCAAATGACTCTGCAGCTCCCCCCAAACCACCTAAGGATAATCAGTTACACTGGGGTGAAATGCCAGGAAGGAGGCTCCTGTCCAGCCTTTTAGAGCAGTTTTGTATTGTGATGTATCGAAACACGTGGAGAGCGGCCAGCCGGAGAATGAGGGGACAAGGGAGGGTTTCTTTGTGGTTGGCGCTAATAGGTGACGTTTCAGTGCCCACACTTAAATCCCAGTAAGGGACAGGACTGGATTCTGATTGTCTCTGTTTATCACTCTCCTCTGATGTTTTGTGAAATTTGAATAAACGGGCATAATACAACAGTAAGACATCTCCCCTTATATTACCAGAATTTTTGAAATGTAGTTAAAAACAAAATAGGCTATCCAAAATGGTCTATCCTTCTGACACTTTAATGCTGACCACTCTGGTGAGGTCGTCTACAAATATTCTAATTTTTTGCTTTGTCCAGTCTGTTCTCAAAAAGATGAGGCTGTGAAAGCTAATTACTTTTTTTTTTTTTTTTTTTTTTTTGGAAAAAAAGAGAGAAATGAGACATTATCTGGATGACATGCTTTTTGTCCTGGCCTAAGACAGATAGGAAAGAGTCACCCTGCAATTCCGTCAAGAAGTTTTCTTTTCAGTACATTGTTTATTTGCTGTAATACATCCAGCCTCAGAGACCCTGGCTTTCTACACCTGGCCTATAAAAATACAAAGAATCAGGACAGCTGTTCTGTTCAGTTGAGACCCTCACTGCCATACCCATGGGAACTTCGTAACGGATACCTGTTCAAATCAGTATGGAGCTGAGGAAGAGAAAATACCCAGATATTTTGAAATAATGAGAAACTTTCCCAGCTTTTACTTGCTACCTGGAACCCATGCCATTGCCTAGAGAATTGCAATCCCCTCATGAGCAGAACTGGCCCAAATAATTATCTAATGCTTGGAGCAACACAAATATGATTTCTTGGACTGCTAAGTTTTCAACAAATGGGAGATGTGGGAGGAAGAGGAAGAGGAAGAGGAAACACGTTTAGCAGTTACCAACTACAAAAAAAATTACTTTCAACCTCATCCTTAACTGAAATAGTGAAATTATTCAAGTTTCCAAAACTCTTAGCCCAGCTTAACATCATTCCTGCCCGCATCCAAATGCCAAGGTAGATGCCTTTCCTTGATCTCATTTTTTATAGATTTTTGTATTCAGAGGACTGACAAAATTTCTTTTCTTCAGCCATCTATTCATACAACAGTCTGTAATTCCTAGGACTGCACTAACTACTTTAAACATATCACCTGGTTTATAAGTTGCCAGTTTATAGGGAACAAAATCTAAAACCAGAAAAGTGAGTACTTACTCAAGATGGCACACTGACTACCATGAAGAAGTCAGGAATGTCAACTTAGATGTCTGAGGTCAGAGCTATGTTCCTCCTCTCATGTCCTTGAATGTGCCCTTGGGAGAAGGCCATCACACAGTCTTCAAAGAGTTCACATTAATGGGAGCAGGGCAAGGAAAATGCCAGATTTACACCTATAGATGAGTTGGAACATCATAAAAGCATGCAGAAGAGTGATAAACTACATTTAACCAAGCATGGTATTGGAAGGGCCTCTCAAAGGAGTTCAGTTTATTTCAATAATATCTATTAATGTCGCTACATCAGGATTCCTGCGGGTGAAGCACGTTACCTGGCTGGTGCAGACTGCCTTACCCAAGGCCGACTCTAAGCCCCCTTCGGTGCACCCTCCTACGCGTTAGAGGCTAGAAAGCTAAAAATCGTCAGCGTGCCTTTTGTGTGTGACCTAAATTCCAAGTGCATCATGTAAGACTAGGAAAGAAGAATTCCAAAGTGTGGAGAAGCAGCCCCAAGCACGGACTGGCTCTTTGAAAAAATTCGGTGGCTTGAGTGTCATCATAGAACAGAAGGGAGTGTGGGTTTTTGTTGAGTTCTGTTTTGCTAAGAAGCCTTTTTTCCCTGCCCCTACCATCTAGCATCTGGGCTACTAGAAAATCTATGAGATAATTGTAATAAATCCCTTTCTGTGTAACAGAGCTGTGAGAGATTATGACATTTACTGCTAAAAGCTTTGAGAGAGACAGTAACTGGACTCA